>NC_091121.1:40942786-41262786 GCF_040183065.1 Periplaneta americana | reverse complement strand
GCCGAAATAGTGCATATATGTAAGGAAGTATAACAATGAAATTTACGCTAACCATTTGTGGTTACGTGGATGTGAACAAAAAAAATCTGTATTTTGTTTTCCTTGCCTCTTCTTCGATGGTGATACTGCATAGACTAGGAGTGGTGCGACAGATTTAGGACATTTGCTCCTAAAAATTAAAAATCACGAATCTTCGCTGTCTCACCTGAAAAATGTTGTTTCATTGGCAATGTTAGGCAAAACTAATATTGCTGCGCAACTAAGTGAAGCGAATAGAACAAACATTCTCAAACATAATCAAGAAATGAGAAAAATCGTGAAATTATTTAAAAAATATTGATTTTGAGGCCAATATGAACTTCCCCTTAGGGGACATGATGAAAAAACGATTCGAAGAACCCTGATGTGTTTTGTGGGTTGCTACAGTTCGTGAGTAATCTAAACGAGCCTCTCAAAAATCATTTCGAACAGCCACTGTTTAAAGGTTATTTTAAGACAATTCAGAATGAACTGGTACCGGTAGATTGTAAATTGACAATGTATCTTAGGGTACGCACACAAAGGAAGCAGGTTTCCTGCTTTCAGGTTGCCGGCGCTGACATGCGCTTATCAGCGCCAAGAAGTTTCAAGTGTTAGCTAATGAGGTCCGAACAGAAAGGAAGCAGGTTCGTACTTGTCAACGCGTGCAACAAGCGCCTACAAGTTTCCGGAATGGTACGCACACAAAGAACGCTGGTTTCCCGCTTTCAGGTTGCCGGTGCCGACACGCGCTTACCCGCGCCAAGAATTTCTGCATGTTAACTAATGAGGTCTGAACAGAAAGGATACAGGTTCGTACTTGTCAACGCGTGCAACAAGCGCCTACAAGTTTACCGGAATGAATCTTTAATTCCTGCTCGCTGGTTGTTGACGCCTGTATTCTGTAATATAAGTAGGTACACAGGAGAAAGTAAAATGAATAGTAATGCATTAATTGCTGCTGTTTATAACAATCCTGCGGTATGGAATAAAAAAGACAAGTATCATAGCAAAAGGAATGTAGTAATTGTTTAGTCAACTGTCCGAAGACAGGTCTGAACCTCACAAGTGATACGAAAAGCATCATTTATGAGGCAACTAGGCCAGGTGATAATGGGGTAGGGTGGCCAGTTCCTTTCCCCCTCCATTGCATACATCGCCGATTAGTGAAGAATAAAGTTGTTGGAAAGGGATAAGTGCAGAAATGAAGCAGGACAGTAAGTAAAATATCTAAAGATAAGAATAGAAAATGTTTCAAAATAATTGAGGGGTTTCCAGATTAAACATCACGTCACAAAAATTTATTTTTAAAAGGTTTATATGATCCTAATGGGGAAATTAGACTAAGCAGACTATTAGAAACCTTTAAATGGGGAATTTCTTAAACATATTTTACAAACATTTTTTTCTGTAGGTAAGATGGGATTACGTTTTTAAAATGTTTTCTGAAAAATCTTATCGATTAAGTTGATAACTTTTATCTTCCAACACTTCGGTTGTTGATTTGATTGCTTACGAAATGCTACATTAGAGCTAATTAATTCTCATTTATAGTACTCTTCTTAGAAACAAAGCTGAGGATGATGTGGAATTATAGGCTACTATAAGAGATTAGTTTGCAGTCCATTAATGTAATATGTTTCTAGTTAGCGATGTATGCAAAGGATGGGAAAACGAACTGTCCACCCTATCCCTTTATCTTCTAGCTTAGTTGACTCATGAGTGATATCTTATTGGTGTTACTTAATGAGGTTTATATGTGTCTTCGTACAGTTAACTAAACAATAAACAATTTGCCATCAAACGTGGGAAAATTCCACCTTCTCGATGTAGAGATCCTGGTAACTGCAGCGATCATACAGTAAAATTATCACATTTTTGTAGCTATGAAGTTCCTTAACATGTAGTGAAGCCCAGGGAATTTGAGCAAAGTGTCTGTAGCTCCTGGTAATCCAGACGAGACACAATTCTCGGCAGCGACTGAATTCGACGACCATCGCAGTGCAACACCATCCTCACCCTCACCGAATAGAGAGGATATTAGTGACATTAAGCCCTAATTTTTCCCACAGAATGATGAGTAGATCTCGGATTTTTAGCCATTTAAAAACTGACTTTTAGGCACCTAAAATAGGTCCTGAATTGATCAAATTAGGCACTAAAAACATGGATTTAGGCAACTAAAAATACAATTTCAAGTAGCTAAAATTACTATTTTATGCAGCCTAAAATGTAATTTCTAGCCACACGACCACACGAACTACAGTAACTATAAAAATGCAATTAATTAGTGAATATTGAATATTACGGTATACAGTGACAAAACAGTAAGAACAATATTGCGGTTAGAAACTTGATTTCTGTTAAGTCTTAAATTCTGAATACCGGTACATAATTTTTAAATAATTCATCGGCCTCCGTGTTCTAAGGCTGCTAATACATAAGTGCTTATATTACAATTAAATTAATTAATTTACCAATGAATTTACAGTTAACACATTATTCATAATTGGCATTTCAATACATAATTACGTTTTTTTTTTCTAATTTTCTATCGTCAAACTTTGCCTTTTCTTAGAACTATTTTATAATGGAAAACATGCTTCTCAATGATACTGAAGCAATTGATACCTATTTAAATATTTACCATGCTGATTTCTTTAGGGAGAACTACACCCTCCCTATTCTTCACATTTCTACTGTCTGTTCAAATGTTAAACAAAACCAGTCCTTCCAGGAATTTCTTCTTTCCTACAACCAAACTGTTACAGGATACATACTCCATCACATTCAAAACTTTCTTTTCATGCTACACGAAAATTTAAAAATATATAGGCCTACGTAACAAAGAGAAACGGACAATTTTAGCTCTAAAACCTTAAAAATAGGCATTTTTAAGAACCATAAAACCGCTTTGAAATATTCATACTGTACTGTACCATGGTGCAAGAAGTAAAAATCAAATACAAATAGGCAATATGCTAAATTTACCCAAGAGTAATGTTGGAAATATTATAAGACGATTCGAAAAAGTGGATAGGATAGGATAGGATAGGATAGGATAGGATAGGATAGGATAGGATAGGATAGGATAAGGTAGGATAGGATAGGGTAGGATAGGGTAGGAATGGATAGGGCAGAAAAGGGTAGAATAGGATAGGATAGGGTACAATAGGTTAGGATAGGGTAGGGTAGGATAGGATAGGGTAGGGTAGGATAGGATAGGGTAGGGTAGGGTAGAATAGGGTAGGATAGGATAGGGTGGGATAGGATAGGGTAGGATAGGATAGGGTAGGATAGGGTAGGGTAGGATAGGATAAGGTAGGGAAGGGTAGGATAGGATAGGATAGGGTAGGGTAGGGTAGGATAGGGTAGGATAGAGTATGATAGGATAGGGTAGGTTAGGGTAGGGTAGGGTAGGATAGGATAGGAAAAGATAGGATAGGATAGGATAGGATAGGATAGGATAGGATAGGATAGGATAGGATAGGATAGGATAGAGAGTATACCACAAACAGGTCAACCAAAGAAATTAACTGATGTAAAATAAAGACCTACGAAGTGGTAGTGCGACATTGGCCCAATATTAAATTGATTCACTGAATGCTTACTTATCAAGGTCCCAACAGATGTTTGTGAAACTCTTATTTTGTTGCGTAGGTATTCTTCCCATGCAGCACAACTTTTCTTATGTGATTCAACACTTTCATGTTTTTTATCTCTGTGTCGGGAGATAGGGCGGATAGTCGGAAACTGATTCAGCTATAACGAGAAGGAAGCCCTTTTCACTCTCATTAAGCGCGAGTACATTATACTCTGTCGCTTTCACTTCACTTACTTTTCTTTGTTTCTGCGTAATTGTTTTAAAAGAAGTCCGAATTATTACGTTTTTGCCCGGTAGATATTACAACAGACTGTAGAATTTGTCTTTTTATAACCAAATCAGTTATATCTTATAATTATGAACAAAATATTATTTAAACTAGTAACTCGAAACCAGGTGGCCCGGGTTCGATTCCCGGTTGGGGCAAGTTACCTGGTTGAGGTTTTTTCCGGGGTTTTCCCTCAACCCAATATCAGCAAATGCTGGTTAACTCTCGGTGTTGGACCCCGGACTCATTTCACCAGCATTTCACCTTCATCTCATTCAGACGTTAAATATCCTAGATGTTGATAAAGCGTCATAAAATAACCTACTAAAAAAAAAAGTAGCTCGTAAGAACACACTCACTATGTTATATACTGCACTGTCGCAATGATGGAAGATTTCCTCATAGGTACATTATTGTCATGATACGCGCTCAGTTCGTAACATAGCTAATATGACGTCATATGAAAATTAAAATTAATTTAATCTTTCTGAAACTTCACATACAATCTTGTTGTTCTACGTAGATTATAGTCACGTTAATTTCATTTAATAAAAATGTTAAATATATTGAAAAATTATAATTAATATAACGTATAGGTTTACCAATAATGAGTCTGACATCCGGGACTGTTCATTGTCGAGTCGACTGTATTGCACCGATACATATTGATGCTAACTGCGTTCATGCAGATGTAACGCTATTTAGTGATGGAATAAAAACAAGATTAACGTTGATTTGAGTTTAACTGTGAATCGTGTAAAATGTCAACTGTTTGAATAATGACTAGTTTTTATTTCTTGCATTTAATGAAATTTGTTTTACACGCTTACAGGAATATGTTCTTTTTTTTTCTTCAAAATAACTTAGACCTAGTATATTTTAATAAATTGCCAAAATCAGGGCTTTAAATAACCTTTGGGGTGCGGAAAGAGGTGCTCCGATTTTTATGGGGTGCTTGCGCACTCTTTCGCACCCACCTAGCGACGTCCCTGAATGCTCTTTATGCAGAAACTAATATCAAGATTTTTTTTTTTTGAAGAACTTGAAAGAGTGCATCAGAGTAGGGGAAAATTGAAGCGAATACTACAAGAAGGAAGTTGAAATCAAAGTCTTGCAATTTTGAAAGCAGGCCTGCAGCTGAAATAATCGTATCAGAATCCCATTTGTCGGAATTTTCATTTATGGACATAAATAAATTGCGTAATTCCATTTTGTATTCATACACAGTTTCCAGGAGTCTGTTGTTAGTCTTGTGGGAGCTAAACTGGGAAATCGTTTTCTTATTTCAATAACTAGTGCTTCTGTCCTCTTTTTAGATTTAGAAAAGAATGTCCCGAAACCTAGGAGAGTGATGAAAAATATCTTACACTGTTTGATGTAACTAACAGCTTGTGATAGAACCAAGTTCAATCTATGGGCGCAGCAATGCACAAAAATTGCTTGGGGACATTTTTCGCCCACCCGAACTTGAAGCCCGCTGTGTTGTCCTGCAGTAACGGCTGCTCCATCGTAAGTCTGAGCAACTAACTTTTTCTCACAATCGAAGTCCATCAAAGTATTGAAAACATGCTGAGCTAGGGCATTGGCGGAACGGTCCTCACTTTTGTTCCTAAAACCTAGAAATCTTTCCTCAATACTACCGTCAATGTTCACATACCGAATTACGGTCGACAGTTGTGATTTTGTACTGATATCTGTCGTTTCATTCAAGATAACAGCGACAAATCTTTCTTAATTTCTCGATACATCAGCAGTGGCGGCTCGTGCCTTTCTTGGATGAGTGTTCACAAAAATAATGAGTAATGAACACACTGATTTATTCTCGTATAGCTGAGTCACACGTCTGAGATAAACCAGTTCTAATATGCATGTACCAAATCTACGTATATAAACCAAAATTAAAACCATTAAACACAGTGGCGGCTCGTGAATTTGTGGATTAGGGGAGCTGCAGTATATTTCGGTACATACAAATTTCACTTCTTGATATCATTATTAATAAGTATAGGGCAAAAATAAATGCCCTACATATCGAAAAATCAAAACTTCCTGACTTAGTTGGGAGATGTCTGTGGCATCATTTGCTATAATCGCTAAAAAAATTAATACCATCGATTTCAGTCTTAATTTTAGATCGGCAGACACTCAACATGCAATCTACCAGTTCATTCTGAATTGTTTTAGAACTACCTTTAAACAGTGGCATGTTCCAAACGATTTTTGAGAAGCTCGTTTAGATTACTCACGAACTGTAGCAACCCACGAAATACACCAGGGTTTTCCGAATCGTTTTTTCATCATGTCCCCTAAGGGGAAGTTCATATTGGCCACAAAATCAATATTTTTTAAATAATTTCACGATTTTTTCTCATTTCTTGATTATGTTTGAGAATGTTTGTTCTGTTCGCCTCACTTAGTTGCGCAGCAATATTAGCTTTGCCTAACATTGCCAATGAAACAACATTTTTCAGGTGACACAGCGAAGATTCGTGATTTTTAATTTTTAAGAGCAAATGTCCTAAATCTGTCACACCACACCTAGTCTTTGCAGTATCACCACTGAAGAGGAGGCAAAGAAAACAAAATACAGATTTTTTTTGTTCACATCCACGTAACCACAAATGCTTAGCGTAAATTTGATTGTTATACTTCCTTACATATATGCACTATTTCGGCTGGATGAAGCTTGAATAAGATTTAAGTCGGGTAACGGACGACCATTTAATTTCACTTCATTACATCAATCTTCTCCGCAAGGGAAAGTTGAGAAAAATAAAATTAATATTCTGTAATTCACGCACACTCATGCGTGCACATTTGCACTGGTTAAGTTACGGTACTAAGACGTCACACCAAAGCAACACTCAGATATACTGATGGTCAACAATGTTCTAAAACTGGAAAAGAAGTCTCTTTCGTATTTTACGTGCTATATTAAAAGGATTCTACTCGTGCAATCATTTTGAGTTAAGGCAAATATTAGGTTCTGCTGGAGGCTGGGTATATACGTAATAATAAGGCAAAAGAGAATATTTATTTCGTTATATTAACTCGATAAGATTCTACAACAGTAAGTATGTGAAGAGAAATTAAAAATGTTGTCATTAAGTTTCAAGGCAATAGAGAATCCATTTGACGTAGCATTACAATAGCAGTGTGGGAGTGGAGGAAAGATCTCTTGTGGCCTGACTCTGCAAGCCACTGCAGCGAAATATGGGTTTTAAACAGCGGCACTCGTTGCCAACCGTGGCCGAATTCGGCTAAACGTAGCTTAATTTTTAGTCATGTAGGGTAAACCATAGAGTTATTGGCCATTTAAGGAAAATTTTATGTTTGAACGTCGAGGATTTCAATGCATTGTATTGTAAGAAGTAACTGTTTGTGCATCTGTAATTGTCAATTATTTCTTTATTCAAATCACTATTACAAAAATGGAATCAATAATACTGTGTGATACTAGTGACCAATTAAAATTGATATGTGTGAAATTATAGTTATTGGCCACTTCTTGACAGTTATTGGCCACTGATTGCATAGTTATTGGCCACTTCACAATTATCAACTCTAACAGACATTTATTTTTGTTTTGGCTGCAAATATTATTTTAAACTGTTGCTATCATTTTTATTAGTTATTTACACATGCATTGCACTGCCCTAATACCAGTTTTATGTAAAATATAAATCCACATGTCTCTTTACTGTATAGACCCTTATTTATATGTTGCTAGTTTATCAAGTTTTTCAAGGTAATCATCATCCTCCGAACTACCCTTAAGATCCATACTGTTATGTGAATCTTCTCCTTTATAAAAATGAGTGACACAGGGAGATATAACCATCTTTTTCAGGAATGTGTTGTCTGTGTTTACGTGAATTATAATTTAGATAAAATACTTTTTTACAATCTTCACATCAAATTTCACTGGAAGCTTCTTGCAAATGTCACAAATTGGACTTGATTCATTTTGCAATTCTCTGAAGAGTGTTCGTTTTCTTTTTTCTGTCGCAACTTTACGTTTTCTCTTTCTTTTTTCTTTTCTTGGAAACTTTCTGTTCGCGCTTCTTTCTATGCATATCCTGGTAGCTCTGTGATATCGAAAACGATAATATTTCTATATCATGTTTGCCTTCTCTTTTAGGTGTCTCTGGCCACACCAGAAACTTGCCGATTGATGTATTCTTGACTCTTTTGAGTATGGAAGATATTTTCTCAATTATGTTCTTTTTACTTGGTTATTTAACGACGCTCTATCAACTACGAGGTTATTTAGCATCGATGGGATTGGTGATAGCGAGATGAGGCCGAATATTCGCCATAGATTACCTGACATTTCCCTTACGATTGGGGAAAACCTTGGAAAAAACCCAACCAGGAATCGAACCCGCACCCGAACGCAACTCCAGATCGGCAGGCAAGCGCCTTAACTGACCGAACTACGCCGGTGGCTCTCACTTACATATGTTACCACAACGAGAATGTTGACTACTGCAACCTGAATCCACACTTGTTGATGTACAGATTGTCATGGGGAGTCGGCCACTGGCGTAGTTCAGTCGGCTGAGGCACTTGCCTGCCGATCCAGACTTGTGCCCTGGCGTGGGTTCATTCTCGCTTGAGATGATCATTTGGTTAAGTTTTTCCGATGTTTTCCCCAATTGTAAGGAAAATGTCAGGTAAACTATGGCGAATCCTGGGCCTCATCTCGTCAAATACCATCTCGCTATCGCCAATCACATCGACGCTGAATAACCTAGTAGTTGATACAGCGTTGTTAAATAGACAACAAAAAATACAATATAAAAAATTGTCATGGAGAGTCACATTCCGGGGTTCATCCCTTGCATTTTATAATAGGTGTAATTGTCAATATTGTCAGCCAAAACTTCTTGTTGAGTACAGGGTTGTTTCCGATCTCTGATAACGAATTTGAATGACTTCATGTGCGTCAGGAATCACACGCCAGCTAAATTGCAGCGAGAAGTGACAGACCAGTAGTGAGTGATTTCATAATCAGAGTGCACGGTGTATCACAGTAGCAACGCCCAAGAAAATTTAACCTTTCTGGCAGGGGTACATAACAACTCTTTCCGATGCCAAGTACAGTTACATGAAAATCGTAGGAGCCTGCAAAATATGTGGTTTCATTATTTCCAAGAAAGACATCTTATGTGTACTTAGTAAGACTGGCAAAGCTCGGATGGGATTAATTCCAGAGTGGAAAAAGCAAGCAAATCCACCCCCCCGTCATAAGTCGCCGCACCCCAAGAGATGATACAAACTAATTCCATTCGAGCTTTACCAATCTTATTAAGTAGGCCTATACAGAAGATGCCTTTCTTGGAAATAACAAAACCTCGTTTATTGCAAGCTTCTTTTATTTTCACTGAACTGTACTTGACATCGGAAAGGGTTGTTATGTACCCCTCCCAAAAAGGCTCGATTTTCTTGGAAATTTCTGTTGAGAGTCGCCGTGCACTCTGACTATGAGATCACTCACAACTGGTTTGTCACCTTGCGCCACAATTCAGCTGTCTTGTGACTCCTGACGCACATCATGTCATTCAAATTCGTTATCAGAAATCGGAAACAACCCTGTAGACTTGTCTGCATCCAGTGTTCGATATGAAATGACATTTTCAGAACACGGTTTCCTCCTAAGCTATAAGATTCAAATCACCTTTCCGTTTTAGCATTCTTTATTTTGATTTTTAGGATTGCTTTAGGAACACCGTACTTTTTAGCAATGACAGTAAGTGAAGTCCTGTGTGTTTCCAATCCTTCCAATGTTACCTTTATCGCCTTTGGCTTATAGTCAGTCCATTTTGGAATCTTAAAAATAACCTAACCAGGGTATAAAATAAATAAGAATAGTTATTGGCCACCCATTAAGACAGTTATTGGCCACGTGGCTAATAACTATGCACACATTTAATGGACTGAAAATAAAAATACTAGTGAAATAGTGGAATGTAATAAGTTAAATGAAGGAAAATAATTGGTTTTTAAAATTATTTTATAATTACAGTTATTGGCCGGGGTGGCCAATAACTGAAAAATGCGTTATAATTAAACAGTTATTAGCCAGTCAATTTTCAAAATTTAGGGATTGTATTTTATTACGTTTTATAAGTGTAAAGTCAAAATAGAGATGTACTTACCTCATAATTGGAATAATAATGAATACCAGTTAAAAGAAACAGCAATTATTACGACTCAACCACAACACAGTTCTTAAGAATTTCACAAGAAACCAAAGCCTGGGAACGTATGTTTTGCAGAAACATCTTTTTCATCTCACAGTGCTATCTGTTGTTGAAAATTAAAGTAACTACCAAATAAGAAAACATGCTGCTACCATATGGCAAAATATTAATTAATTATTTGCACATCCTGTCTTATAATAACACATCAAAGTTCAAGTGGCAATAACTGTAAGGTGGCCAATAACTGTATGGTTTACCCTAGCTTGTAGCAGAATGGTCGTAGCCGAATTGAGACTCGATTGAGCGACCATCTGTGAATACTTTACTTCCATGTATAAACACTTTCTTTTAACAAATTTATTTTCTCATATTAATACCCACCAGAATTTCCTCACTTCCTCAACAAAACTACGAAAACATAACGGTAGAAATTTTGTGTCACAGAATTCTGAACAATGCGTTCTCATAGCGCCTATACCTAACTCACAATTTTTGTACTCATGAATTTGCAGACACTCGTCAGGCGGTTTATTAGGGGTCGCCTACCCAACAAAAGAAACCAGTAACCTGACAGTTCCTCTATTTGTGAACTTCCCAGCACACAGCAGAGTTTTTATTTGGGATCGCCTACTGCCCAAAAATAACAGTACTCCGACTTGAAATAAAAATGAAACATAAGCCTCTTAGATTTTAAAAACTGGCATATCTATCTCATTGTCCACTTGTTGCGACACTTTGTGCAAAACAATGTAAACATCATAACATTGATCGTCGGTTCTACAGTATTTATTACTCAAGAATAAGAGCTATCTCTATAAAGTTCTAAAATCTAAACTATCTTCATACATACCGTACTTTACGAATGGTCTTCTGACGACACAGTGTTTTACACAAAATGTCGCAACAAATTGACAGTGAGATAGATATGAGTGGGAAGGCCAGGAGGGCATTTTTAAAATGTGCGAGTCTTATGTTTCATTGTTGTTTATTTCCCCCGTCAGTATACTGGAAATTAAGGAAAACAGTCTTACATATGTCTGATTTCCAGTCAGTCGAGTTCCGCTGAGATAGAACCTACTTAGTAAATGTAACTTTTGTGTGCAGTTTAGTGTAGTGTGTTGTGATGTCATCTTGAGTTCTGATACATCTGACAGTGAGTGCCAACCATCCACGAGGAAGAAAAGCCTGCCGCATAGAAATTAATCTACGTAATAAGCTTGCTACGGACACACTGATTGGTCTCCTTTTATCATCGCATGCTAAGATCAATAACAAGTCAGTGTTATATCCTAAGGCAGCCAGGACCAAGTGACGAACAACAGAAAGAAGAAGAGGCTGATGGCTTCTTCAACGTGTTTCCAAAATTTTTTCTGTAAATATGTACCTATAAATACGTAGACAAATATGTATAAATACGTGGACTTTTTTTTGTATATGTGTTAGCAAGTGTTATCACAAGGATCAACTACATTTCATTAGGTGAGAATAAATACTTTCCCTTTGTTATATTGCCTCATGCTTTGTGACTGGGTTGAGCAATGCTTTACCAAAACTATAGAAGTGTGTTGATGCTTAGGCCATGTGTTGATTTTTCGGTTTGTAAGGAACCCCATTAATATAATAATAATACTAATAATAATAATAATAAATTAATATAAAGGGCAATGAAATCATCGTTAAACGCAGCACATTGAACAACATACAGTATACGCAAATTCTTCAAGTTTTGAGCGTAGCTTAATTTTAAACTTTGTAGCTGAATTTCGAGATGTTTGTAGCCGACTCGCTCGTGTTCAGATTGGCAACGCTGCGGCAGTTTCCCTCTGCTTCCCTTCACATCTCTACCCCCTGACCATGCAAGAAACACACTCTATGAGCTGTCCCACCCTGCAAATCCCAGGACGACTTTGAATTAGAGATGGGTAAAAAATAACACAACAGTTATTTTGGAACTGTTCCGGTCTCGGAACTGTTGCAAAAATGAACAGTAGGTCGGAACCTCCTGTTCCGAAATAACAGTGTTCCGACTCCGAGCTGCTCACTTGCCCAGCTGTTGCGGGCTCGCAGTACCGCGTTGCACAAGGTATGTTCCGACTCCGAGATAACAGTCGGAACGTCGGAGCTTGTTCCGATGAACCAACGACAGCAGCAGTTCCACTGTTCTCGTTGTTCTTTATGTTGTACTTGGAACTTCGTTGGATGAAGTTGGTATTTGAAACTCTCACGTGGTTGGAGGGGGGCGCATGGAAATTGAAATCCTTGCGGTGGCGCGAACTTTTAATATCAACATTTGTTAAGACTGGCCAATCATCTGTAATGTTATAGTAAGTATTTAATAATCTGTAATATTCATTCCCGCTTTATGGTTTATTTCACCATTAGTTGACTAATTCTGTTTTATAAACATTCTACAAAGTCATAAAGTACGCATACTATTATTAATTCATTGATCAGCTGATTCTATACAAAGGTTAAAGTCGTAAATGGTAATGAGTGGTTTAGTTACAATGTCTGTATGTCGTTTGTTGAGGTTAAGTCTGACAAGCACAAGTTTTTGTGCTATCTTCTCTGTTATCAAAGAACGACAAAAATGTTGTAGCATTATTTGTTGGAAACTACCCATATAAGTACTGATTTGGAGAGCGATGTTTAATGCGAAGTTTAAATTACACTTTGGTAAAGATGCGATTCCAACATTTTACTAACCCACTGCGGGGTTTCCAGGTTTCAGTACTGCCAATATATATCATTTTTTATTTATGAAATTGTAATATTTATTATTATTATTATTATTATTATTATTATTATTATTATAACTGTGCATTAAGAAAAGTAAAAATAAAAATTAATGATTTTTTTTTTTTTTAGTTGGCTACCATATCTTTATAACTTTATGTACGAAAACAAAGTGTTGTATTCTGTCCTTGTAGTCAACAGCTGTGTAATTACTAACATTAAGCTTTTGCGTTCTGTCCGCATGCACAGCAATTTTCCAAAATCGATTCGAATGTGCATTGCAGTGCCATCTATAGATAAGAATGTGTACTATGTCATGCCTATGAGTGCTCCAGTGTGAGCTGCATGGTGTTATTTGTCTATGGTAAAGAGGGAGGGTACTGTACCGTTCGTTTGAACGACTCAACGACTCCGACTCATCACCACTGGTGACTGTTATTTCGGAACTGTTATTTGGAACATAGTATTTTTTCGGAACCGGAACCGTCGGAACTGTTCCGGGAAAAGAACAACTTCGCCCATCACTACTTTGAATGCAGTGTCAATTCCAATATAGTCGACGCGCAAAAAGATTATGCATCAGATAATAGTACATATTCCCGGCCAGATGAAATATAAAGCAATTTACCAATAAAAGCTGTAACAATTCTTCTACAAATTAAAGTAAATATTATTTTTATTTTCCTGTCAAAGCAGGAAGTCCTGCAGCTCCGCAGCTCTTATGGACGGGCCGCCCCTGATTAAACAAGAGTAGAGTAAAATTAATTCATAGGACTCACCTTCACTGCTGTTGTAGATGGTGTTGAAGATCTAGATTTATTTGTAGTGAAACTCCATGCGCATAGTTTTGAGAGATGCAAATTTATCAATAACTTTATTATTGAAGTCTCTAATGTCGTTAACAAGTTCCCCCCCCCCCCACTGCCAACATAGCCACTGTACGTAATCGGTCTTCTGTCATGGGGCGGAGGAATGTTTTAATCCCCCTTTAATTTAACACACAATTTCACACACGTCCGTCTCCAAACTTCAAGTGTTACTGTTTCAACTTTCAATACGCACCATTGCAGCTTGTATTTTCCTTACTTTGCTGAACAAAAGACAACAGAATCAGCTCCCGCGCGTAACAGTATTTCGAAAAGAAAGAGTAAAGAGAGAAAACGAGGAAAGAGGGAGAAAGGAACAGGATGCCAGACCCAAGGGAGATGGAGCATCTCTGTTTCTCTGTCACTAGCACGTTAAGACCTGTGCGAGCAGAGCTATTGTAACCATTGTAACAAACCAGAAAATATTCTCGCCTCAGGCTATTTCACCTGCTAAAGAAAAATTGTGCGAGCTGCTGTCAACCTGTCCAATGGAGATTTAAAGACACACGGCACACGAACGGGGCATTCTCTCGAGACGATAAATGTAGGTACGTCATTGCACTTTGGAAAGTAATAGATGTAATAATATTAATACAGTAATATGTATGATTAATTAGGCCTATTGTTGGTTTTTAAGGTGTTCACGTGCTCCTGTGCTCATATAGAGGAACCGCCGCTGGATACATGTATTCTGAAATGGATGATATGATATTCTGAATATCACTTGACAATCCTGAAAAAACTGTTGGATTATTTAATTGAGCTTGTAGTTCGGGATCCATCTCTGCCCTTTCGTGTAATAATTCAACATAATTTCAACTATTTATAGAGTTTGCTGACTCATCGTGGCCGCGAAAAGCTAGTTCTTGTTTCCCCAAGAAACACGCAACTTTAATAAAATGAGTAATTAATCTCCTGTTTTATCTAACAGTTTCATTGTGGGCCTCAATTGACGAACGTAAGTGTTCATTCAAGCTACATTCTATTCGTACTTTTCCGAACTGTTTTAACTGGATTTGAGCTTGTATATGACTTTGAGAAAGTGTATGTCTTTTTTGAGCTTTATGAAAATTAGTCAGGTCATCGAAACCTGCTTTAGACCAAACATTTTTATCATTGGAAAACAATAGACAGGGCCAGCAAAACAACTTTTGTAATTTACTACAACCACGTCCACACCTGTGGAGTAACGGTCAGCGCGTCTGGCCGCGAAACCAGGTGGCCCGGGTTCGATTCCCGGTCGGGACAAGTTACCTTGTTGAGGTTTTTTCCGTGGTTTTCCCTCAACCCAAGATGAGCAAATGCTGGATAAGGGTAACTTTCGGAATCACCTTGATCTCATTCAGACGCTAAATAACCTAAGCTGTTGATAAAGCGTCGTAAAATAACTTACTAAAACTACAACCACATAGGCTAACCACTATGTTGAATCGTACATTTTTATATTAAAGTGGCGTGTAAATACTTTACGTCCTTTTTGTTGAAATTCTAGCTTAAGATTACCCAAGGGCCTACCACTTTGAATAATATTCACTTTATCTTGGTAACATAATGAACTGAAACTCTTCTGCTCAATAAGATGGTCAACTGAACAGAAGGGAGTGGAAGGCGAAGTGAGAGGGGGAAGAGAGTTTTTACATGCTGGAAGCATGCGGCCGACATCTGAGCTTCCTGCCTCCATATCAAACAACACTATGATCACTCATAAATGAATTCAGAAGAACTTCAGTCAATACTACGATATGGATGGAACAGGTGAAATAATATTAATACAAAGTTCTTAACTTCAACACGCAAACATCTAAATAACCACACAAAATAACACTTTACATAGCACCAACACGTCAACTGGCCACTGCGAATGGGGACTCTCTGCTTTGTGTAGCGTCTCCAAGTAGGCAGACGCGGGCAGTAGAGAAGTGAGGTTGATAAGCAGTGTGGAATAGTGGAAATGCAAGGAGACGCCGGCAGTGGAGTGTGGGCTAGATTAAAAGTGGCTACTCGGCTAACTTACCGGTCTCAATCTAGATTCTATTCCGCGAACGAAATTCATATTTAACGGAAATAGACGCAATTCCACAATGAGAGAATTATGTTACTTACTTACTAACTTACTGGCTCTTAAGGAACCTGTAGGTTCATTGCCGCCCTCACATAAGCCCGCCATGGTCCCTATCCTGAGCAAGATTAATCCAGTCTCTACCATCATATCCTACCTCCCTCAAATCCATTTTAATATTATCTTCCCATCTACGTCTCGGCCTCCCCAAAGGTCTTTTTCCCTCCGGCCTCCCAACTAACACTCTATATGCATTTCTGGATTCGCCCATACGTGCTACATGTCCTGCCCATCTCAAACGTCTGGATTTTATGTTCCTAATTTTGTCAGGAAGTATACAATGCGTGCAGCTCTGCGTTGTGTAACTTTCTCCATTCTCCTGTAACTTCATTCCTCTTAGCCCCAAATATTTTCCTAAGAACCTTATTCTCAAACACCCTTAAACTCTGTTCCTCTCTCAAAGTGAGAGTCCAAGTTTCACAACCATACAGAACAACCGGTAATATAACTGTTTTATAAATTCTAACTTTCAGACTTTTTGACAGAAGACTAGATGACAAAAGCTTCTCAACCGAATAATAACAGGCATTTCCCATATTTATTCTGCGTTTAATTTCCTCCCGAGTGTCATTTATATTTGTTACTGTTGCTCCAAGATATTTGAATTTTTCCACCTCTTCGAAGGATAAATCTTCAATTTTTATAGTTCCATTTCGTACAATATTCTGGTCACGAGACATAATCATATACTTAGTCTTTTCGGGATTTACTTCCAATCCTATCGCTCTACTTGCTTCAACAAGAATTTCCGCGTTTTCCCTAATTGTTTGTGGATTTTCTCCTAACATATTCACGTCATCCGCATAGACAAGAAGCTGATGTAACCCGTTCAATTCCAAACCCTCTGTGTTATCCTGAACTTTCCTAATGGCATATTCTAGAGCGAAGTTAAAAAGTAAAGGTGATAGTGCATCTCCCTGCTTTAGCCCGCAGTGAATTGGAAAAGCATCAGATAGAAAATGGCCTATACGGACTCTGCTGTAAGTTTCACTAAGACACATTTTAATTAATCGAACTAGTTTCTTGGGAATACCAAATTCAATAAGAATATTATATAAAACTTCTCTCTTAACCGAGTCATACGCTTTTTTGAAATCTATGTTATTGGACAAAACATAAAATAAAAATAAATTAAATAAAATCGTCAGTATTACAAAGCAGAAGAGGAAACGCCGCTTCCAGCGCGTCTATGGACTCTTCGCCACTGAATATATCCTAATAATTTTATTTACTCAGACGTTAAAAGCTTCCCACAAAATTTCTGAGTTTCAAGAATTAGTCGAATGATAGCACATCTGCTAACAAAACTTCGTATAGTTAATGTTCAGCAGTAGCGGCCGGTGATCAAAATCCTCGGTGAGGCCAGATGCAACTAGTTTAAGTGCCTCCGATAGGAAATGTTTATTCATGATATTAATTATTATTGTTATTATATTATTAATATCATTAGTACTGTATTATTATTATTATTATTATTATTATTATTATTATTATTAGTATATTATTATTAGCCTACTATTAACGAAAAATAATAATTTCACTCACCAAAGAAGCTGTTATGCTGTGAGTTTCAGTGATTGTTTCAGTGTGATGAAGCAACCCATATTATGTGTTGAAAATCCCCTTTCTTTCTTTTTATTTTTATTTTTTTCCCCTTGACAGCAACGAACAAGGCCAACAGAGAAGTTTATTTTGCACCACATTACCACTTAACCATTTATGTTGCCCTTACCAGGATGCAATAGAAACTCGCGTTTTAAGATTATCTGTCAGAAAAATTGTCAGCGATGTCGTATCTCGGTAGACTCTCTCTTTATTTAAAATTTCCTTTCTTTCAATATTATTTCTTCTCGAAAAAGGACACTCTAACAATGAATTAACTGCACCAGCATTATTTCTCGCATTTATTTCTGTTTATATTTTCCCGAAATACATAAGAGCATTGGCCAGATTCACTACTGTACTACGAAATACAATAGTACAACACCCTCGCTTAAGTCATAAACTAAGACATAAGGGGAGGGAATAGTGTGGGTCTCTGCCTGCCAAAGAGCTGGAGTTTGTGTTATTTATGGTCTATTTAGGAAGACAAGTCACCATTGCTATTCCCACCCCACACTACTCTTGAGGCCGGCCCCTGGATGGGAGGAGTGAAACCTGACCAGGCCACAAGGCCAGACGAATTGTGCCTCAGCTACAACGTTTTAAGCGCAAGCTCAAAGCCAGCAAAAATACAGGAAATTCAGAAGCTAGACCCGGCACGAGCGATTCTGGCCTCAGGAACAAATTTTACTGCAAAACAGGTCTATATACATCACAAGCCAGACCCGACACGAGTGATCCGGCCTGCGAAACAGGTCTATATACATCATATAGTTTTCAAATACTTCTACAGCGATATATGCTTCATTCAAATAATTAATACATTATATGAAAACACAAAATTTGATTTCAGTTAAGCTAAGTGACTGAGGCCCGGCCTCACATACCTCAGTCAATCAGCCGCCACTTATGTTTAGGTATACAAGAGTTTTTGGTGCTTTATTCTGTTAACACAAAATCTGGTAAACACAGTATAACAATGGCATCAGTGTAAGTACATTACAAGAGCCGGATAATTGAGGGCCGGATTAGCGAAGTATGGCTTAATCGGTCAAATTTATTTTGTTATATGTATAATCAAATTGACAACGCAATCTCTACTCTAATATTTATCTCCTGCTATTAAAAAGACATACGAATATAAGGTTGGACACCAAGACAAGAGTTAGGCACCACACAAGTTGCAGTAGATGTCCACACATTCATTCAGTCATTCATAGTGTTGTGCCCAAGGGCAGGTCTTTCACTGCAAACCCAGATTCTCCAATCTTTCTTATTTTCTGCCTTCCTCTAAGTCTCTGCATATGATCCATATATCTTAATGCTGTCTATCATCTGATATCTTCTTCTGCCCCAAACTTTTCTTCCATTCACATTCCTTCCAGTGCATCCTTCAGCAGGCAATTTCTTCTTAGCCAATGACCCAGCCAATTCCTTTTTCTCTTCCTGATCAGTTTCAGCATCATTCTTTCTTCACCCACTCCTTTTTACCACAGTTTCATTTCTTATTCTCTTTGTCCATTTCACACATATTCTTCTCCATATCCACATTTCCAATGCTTCTAGTCGCTTCTCTTCACCTCGTCGTAATGTTCATATTTCTGCCCGATACAAAGGTGCGTAAACACTTAGCGAAGGAACAACGAACGAATGATGAAGGGAAATTTCGTTGTTTGTTCGCTATTTGGAGCAACGTACAAATAATCAGCGAATGGTCAGAAAACATTCACGTTCGCTGATTATCCGCAATAATGGCAGACGAAAATATAATTATAGCAAGTGCAGCCGTTGTTATTATAGGCAGTTTAATAAATAGAAAGTTAAAAAACAAAAGGCGATGGTGGCAGATGCCACTCTACGAAAGTCGCAATCAATATAGAGGCACTGACTTGCTTCATGATTTACGTCGAATGGAATCGGGACAGTTTCACAACTTCTGTCGCATTTCAGAAACAGACTTCGAAATATTACTGTGCAAAATAGGGCCAAAAATTTCCAAGGATGACGAAAAGCAAAACCTATTCAGGAAAGGCTAGTATTAACACTTCGATATCTTGCTACAGGAGATTCGTATACAAGTTTAATGTATTTATTCAAAGTGTCGAAACAGCTGATTACCAGGATTGTTCCAGAAGTATGTACAACTATAATTGAGGAACTGGAAGATTTTATTAAGGTACGACTGCAAGACAGGGGAAAGTTTCAATATACGGATACCTCACTGATGATAATTATCTTAAAATTCTAAA
The DNA here is from genome assembly GCF_040183065.1 of Periplaneta americana. NCBI lineage: Eukaryota > Metazoa > Arthropoda > Insecta > Blattodea > Blattidae > Periplaneta > Periplaneta americana. The sequence continues at coordinate 41,243,118 of NC_091121.1, read as the reverse complement.
AAGAGAGATTTGTCTGTGTTTGTCAAATGCGCATCATGCTTACAAAAAGGCACTTTTCAGTGCCAATAATTAATTTTGTGTGCACAATGCACAAGATTGGAGCTTTGTTTTTTTTCTGGGCGTCAATTTGTCCAAAAGGAACGACATATACGTGAACCAAGTTCCACTTCATCACTCCCCATTTCAGATCTTTTTGTGGACTTCTGTCTTTCCCTCCGGAATGATGTCAGTAGGGACTCAGTTTTCTTTTTGACTTCTGCTCCCTACAATAAACAAAAAATATGTACCGGTACCCACTGAAAATAAATAAACAAAAATAATTTTCAAATTTTGCACGTGTTTGACTCGCCTACTTTACAGCTGAACATCTTTTCAATAGCTTCCCAAACATAATGTTTTCTTACTTTATTGTGGTAAGTAGGATGCTTGGGATTCCATAACGTTTCCTGCTCCCTACATGCATTATAATAAGATCTATAACAGCGTCTTCCATCCACTCCAGTTGCGACATCCCGTTGGTGAAATTGAACTAAGCGCTGCGTTCTGCTACGAACTACAAGCTAGTGGCAAATCCCGTCCACAACGAATACCAACTTCCTTTGATATACCGACAAGCGACGGATCACTTCCGAAGGCAAACCAAATGATCTGTTTGTCTTTGATGCGACGTACACACGTTCCGATTTAAATCAGCGAATGCGTTCGTTTGTCGTTAGTTCGTTGTTCGTTGTTCGTTTGCTAAGTGTGTATGCACATAAACACTTCACTAGTCTCTTCCTTAGTTTTTTTCCAGAGGTTCGCAGAAGACGCTCCTTCTTCTATTTATTTTCTCACATCTTCTCTGTATCCTATCGTTTCTTCCGCTGTTATATGTACACAGCTTTTTATATGAGTACAGTACTCATTACTATTTTCAAATGTGAATTCTACTGTGGTGGTTTCTCTTGAAAATTTGCTTCAAGTTTTCTTCTTTCTTCTTCCATGTCCAATTTCTTTGTCACCTGTCTTCCTCTTATCTTCAGACGAATATCTACTTTGCCAGTCAGCCTCGGTAGCGCAGTTGGTATAGCGCTGGCTTTCTATGCTCGAGGTTGCGGGTTCGATCCCAGCGCAGGTCAATGGAATTTAAGTGTGCTTAAATGCGACAGGCTCATGCCAGTAGATTTACTGCATGTAAAAGAACTCCTGTGGGATAAAATTCCGGCACACTGGTGATGCTGATATAACTTGGCAGTTGCGAGCGTTGTTAAATAAACCATAATTTAAATTTTTTCTACTCCGCTATCAGCAAGACATGATTTGAGTTAAAATCCACTCTTGGTAAAGTCTTTGCATTTTTTAAGCAATTTCGGACTCTTTCCTGTACCAGTACATAGTCTATCTGATACCTCTTTTCGTCATTTGGACATGTCCATGTGTACCTTCTTCTTTTATGTTGCTGGAATAATGTATTTCCAATATTCATTGCATTCCTTCTACAGAAATTCACCAAAGATTCTCAACAAAGTTCAACTCTATCATTGTTTATTATTGACTGATACCTCCAAACTGTACCATATGTCACCCCTGGAAATACTGAGAAAAAGAAAAGATTCTCTGTTACGCCCCTTTAACAGTGAATAAGCCACAGAAGGAATTTTTTACGATGCATGCAAAATGTTAAGACATCTTACTGCCTATACTACACCCTAAACAATCTTATGCATATATATTATTATAATGTACCGAAGTACATATGATATTTCCATGCAGATATTCTGCGTCATCTTACAATGAAAGAGTAATGGAACAGAGAAAAATACTTTCCGGCGCTTATTCCGTCGGATCCCGGCCAACCAGTCATTCATTACGAGTGCACTTCAGCACATGTGTGGACTTCGGTCCTAGGTTCATAGATATTTATGATGTAGTGCAGAGGGCGGCCACTAGAGGGAACCCAAGAGTTGAAACTTAAAACTGAGACGATTCTTCCGACGCCGGGGTGGAATCCAGTGTGGCTTAGCGGATAAAGCGTCAGCACGTAGAGCTGAAAACCCGGGTTCAAATCCCGGCACCGGAAAGAATTTTTCTCCGTTCCATTACTCTTTCATCGTATAATCTTATGCATGTTCTAATTGAATTGCTCATTACCAACACAATCTTTTAATCTGTGCCATGACAACATAAAAGAAAAATTACTATCCTTTCTTTCGTGAAATCTATGCTGATAAAAAAATCATGATCAGTCCATATTGAACAACCCTCGTATGTATATGTATATGTGTGTGTGTGTATGGATTATAATGCATGATGATAAACCTAGAACATTCATATCATTGCTGTTATTCCATAACTTCCTAAATCCGAACACAAGGTTCTGGCTGCAAAAGGGTATCTTTCGGATACAGGGGGGAGAGCCATTAATCCTTCCCATTGAATGCCTTAAGGAACCAACCTGGACAAATACCCAATGTCCCATCCCTACCTTCCCGTGGTGCAGCTGTTAGTAAGCATAATTTTACAAACTGAACTAAAGCGAGAGGCTACTCATCAATTAGCATTGGTCAGCGTGATGAGTTAATGACTGAATTTGGTATAATATTCAATACCTAATTCCCTCTTTACCCTTTCCTATCCAGTTCTCTGACTGAACTCTTACTTTTTTCGACCCCGACAGCATTAGAGCATTCGAGGCCAGGGGTTCATTTCCTTTCCCTTCCTCCTCTTTCTACTTTTCTGTTCCTAGTGCTGACCTGCTATGGCACTAAAATCGTCCTCCAGTGGCTTACGGAGGGAAGGCTGGTGATCAACAAGATCTCCCAGCTAGGTCCATTGGATCCGTCGACCAACAGCAGGTGTGGTCCTCCAGACATTCTGGGGGTTGTGTGTGAATGATGTAGCCACCAAAACGTTAAAATATGGTGTTCATTTAAATCGGCTACAACTTGCCATTTAACCCTGCATAGAATTGGAATATATCAGTCCCCTAACTGTCCATTGTGCAACTCAAACCAAGAAATGGATTCGGAACACCTCAAAATCTGTGCTTCAGTGGCTGGTCATGATAATATCTTTGAAAAATATTGGAGTGCAAGAGGTCAAATGACTTTATTGTCAAACGCCTGGCATTAGAAAACAACAACAATCCGAACACTACTGAAATCGAGGTTATAGGCTTAATGGTTGCAAAATATCGATCCTCAATGGTTATAGAAAACGAACAATATATTTTCCGCAAATGATAAAATACAAAACTAAGTACGGTACCGTACATTCGAATGATAGCACATCTGTTAACAAAACCTCGTATAGTTAATGTTTAGATATACAAGAGTTTTTGGTGCTTTAGACCTTTAACTAACAACATTTATGTAGGTACACACCATCATAGAGTAAAATATAGTCGAAGCAAAGGGACAAAAGTTTAGTTTTAAATAACTGTAAAATTATACATACATATACTGGGTGTTCAGTTCAAAGTGTGTCATGGCTTGCTGTATGTCGTCATATGGCTAGCCGATGAGCCTAGAGAATTCAGTCTTCCTACACTTTCGCAGAGGTATATTACCTATGTGCTAGAGAAGTTGCCTACCAAGTACGGCGTTCATTCAGAAGAGAACTTACCGATACGTACGGTAACGCTGGTAGTGGCAGGAATGTGAACTGTTTGGAAACACGTACTGAGGTGAGTTTTTTTCTTACTGTCGGGATATGGGGAGAGGATTAGGACGATTACTTACGTACAGTATTTGTAGACATTAACTTGGACGGTCAACATGGATACAGAGCATTTGATTTATGTTATGGAATGTTGCGGTACGCAACCGATGATAACAAATAGCCTGCGTACGACTTGCCTGCGCAAAACACAGTTCAAAAGAGGTTATGGTAGCACACAGACTGCACAGACCGCCATCTGTTGCTACAACGTTCAAGTTATACCGTACACGTTCTCAAGTTCAGATTGAACCCCTTGATTAATAGGAAACTTCTCTGACATAAAAGCTGAAACTCGCTTCAAATTGCTGACTCACAACAGTGACGTCATGACACACTTTGAAATGAACACCCAGTATATTACAAACGAGCTCAGAATTGTATATTACTAATGGTGAGCATTCACCCTTGTCGCCATGTAGTAGGTAATGTATCTCCTAGTCCCGAGGTAGAAATTTTACATGCAAACTTCTGACCCTGCCGGGAATCGAACCCGGGCTGGCTAGTCCAACTGAAAATGTAAGTGGGTATCAACTCATCAAGACCAGTCGACAAGAGCCAATAATTTTGTTTGTAATATTGTGACAACCCCGTCGAGACTCGATAACGCTTCCCACAGAGGGCAAGGTGCGCATGGAAGGATAGGCGACGTGGCGAAGGAAGCTGCAGCCACGCAAACTAGAGGGGCGCGACGTAAGGGGAAGGACGGCACGCTGGTGCATGTTGAGAGGGGAAGAAAGCCAACTGCGGCGCGAGGAAGGGGGAGAAGAAGCAGCGTGACAGATTATTCTCGAAAATGAATTGTCCAGTAACAGAAACGTCCAGAAGGCCAGCAAAGCATTGCCTAGCAAATGAAAGGAAGCCAGCCTCCGAGAGGAGTTCAGATTTGGACAGCAAGCCAGTTAGTCTTGTGCAACAGTGAAGCCAGCTTCGAGACCGGAGTTCGACTTGAGTGTGTCCGCAGCTGTGTGAGCATCCAGGCCAGTGGACTGTCGCCGGAAGTCTGGAGTTCGAGTGCAGTGGACCACAGTTGGGGGACCTGAGTTCGAAGTTCAGTGGACTGTCTCTGAAAGTCTGGGGTTCGAGATACTGTGAACTTGAGTGACTGAGCTAGAAGAACTAGCCTAGGCAAACGAACTGTGAACTGAGAACTGACAACTCTGTTTTGTAAATAGTGCTTTATGAACATTAGTTAAGATTAACAGTTCATTGTTGTTCTCAATAATCCAAGTAAATTGTCACTGTCGTCTGTGGAGTGCAATAACGAGTACTGTGTTACTGTGTGGAGTGGAAATCCCATTGTTGACGGAAGTGTTTACATTCAATTATAGAAAGTAATTATTGTTGTTTTGAATAGAAGTTACATTCTTGTTTAAAATAAAGTTACAATATTTTCGACTTTGGAACTAAACTTATCTATCTTCAAAGAGGATTCGGAGGAGAGGTCTGAACTTGCTACAAAATGACAAAGTGACTTTAAGACAGTTCACAGTAGATGTATTTTCAATGTAAGACAATTTTTTCTTACACATTTTCATATAGAACACATTCCTTTTTCAAATTTGTAGCACTTTTCAGGAGTACAGACTGTAAATGTTCCAGATGTATGTCCATTCTTTTTTATATATGTATAGTCTTAGAAAAAAGTTTTGTCATACAGATACTGCATAAGTCCCAGAAAGGAGGCGGTGCACATGATCAGAGGATGAGTGACCTGGTTCACAAGAGAACGACTAGTTGAAATAATAAAATTAGTTTTGTTTCGTTGTATGTCTGATCATGTGCACTGCCTCCTTTCTGCAACTTATAAAGTATCTGTGCGACAAAACTTTTTTCTAAGGCTGGACAAGAACTCACTTGTTGCAATACCGGCATTTCAACCACGTTAAAGCTGATTTTTACTGCAAGTTGCACAATGGTTAGAAATGAAAGTGATGACAGTAACTGTATCGAAACTTGGTTCAATGTCCATTCACATGGGATCCGTTCATGATGACAGATGTTCTGCCATTCAGTTTGGCTGGATCTGCTTCTCCACTGCCACTCTTGTTGCTATTGCCTCGGTAACCATCAGGGTTCATGGACTGCCAGCGCCAGAAATCTTCACCTATAATAACATTTATCATTTACATTACTGTACTATTTGTCTCCAAATTATCAATAATTTACAAATCTAATAAATGCATTTTCTAGTACATCAGTGTAGGTCCACACCTATGGAGTAACGGTCAGCGTGTCTGGCCATGAAACCAGGTGGCCTGGGTTCGATTCCCAGTCGGGGCAAGTTACCTGGTTGAGGTTTTTTCCGGGGTTTTCCCTCAACCCAAGATAAGCAAATGCTGGGTAACTTTCGGTGCTGGACCCCGGACTCATTTCATCAGCATTATCACCTTCATCTTATTCAGATGCTAAATAACCTAAGCTGTTGATAAAGCGTCGTAAAATAACCTACTAAAATAAATAAAAAATACATCAGTGTATCATGGTACATCGTCACGGTTGGAAAATGTTATGTTTTATTTAACGACGCTTGCAACTGCAGAGGTTATATCAGCGTCGCCGAATGTGCCGGAATTTTGTCCCGCAGGAGTTCTTTTACATGCCAGTAAATCTACTGACTTGAGCCTGTCGCATTTAAGCACACTTAAATGCCATCGACCTGGCCCGGGATCGAACCAGCAACCTTGGGCATAGAAGGCCAGCGCTATACCAACTCGCCAACCAGATCAACCCACGGTTGGAGGGTGAAGGGTATGAATAAGAGGTTTTTTTTATTGCTATAGTGCACATACGTCACTTCACGTTCCAATCTTCCTAGAAACTAGTTACAGTAATTTTTCAAGCTACTAAATTCATGTAGATGTCTTTCAGACCTCAATGTTTCGTCTTAAGTTTTCGATTGGAAACATAATTATCAGTGGCATAGCATGAAATTTTGGGCAGGGGAAGCTAACTCAAGTTGTCTTTCATGTACATATGAAAAAACGTATTACAAAAATATAGTCTTAAAATAAATAGTAGTCAATGTCAAGTCAGCAGTCCGAAGATTGGTTGGAACCTCGTAAGTAACACCAAAAAGGCATGACCTCAAATGGTACGTAGTAAAATATGATTTCACGGTTTACACATATCTCTAACAAATAGACACGTATAACATTCGCTCACTCCCGGTCATACTTAGAGAAATCACAATATTAATGGTCAATAGATACAGTATTAGTATCATTACGTAAGTATGCGTCTGTATTTTGAGTATGTCCTTCATTGACAGCAAGGGAGTCGGTCATTTGTTTTCTAAATTACACTTTTGTTCTAAAGTCAGTCTTGATAATAGAGTTGTCCTAAAAAAATTCAAGTAAATTGGTGTCAGGAACTGTTATTTCACTCATTATTTATTATATCAGCCACAATGCACACCAACACTTCAACTGAACACAACTCACGAAAGGGATAACTCGGAAACTAAATTATTTTTAATGTAAAAGCTAGCTTCTTGCGAGCCTTGCGACCAGGGTAGTTCAGTTAGAAAGGGATGAAAAATCTGCACAAAAGAATGAGTGAAAGAAACCGGTCTGCTTGGAAGTTCGTGGGTGCAGGCTTCTTGTTTACTGCTGCATCACGAATCATCCTGAGCTGCCGCATCACAATATTTAACGCATAACTTAAATATAAACTCTATTAAAATTAATAAATAATTTTGTTCATAAACTGCAGATTTATTATGAAATTATTATTACGAGGGGGATCCAGGAAATAACGACCGTTTTGTTGTAATAGTTTAAAAAAAAAATATTTATTTGAAAAAACAAAGTCTGTTACATAACTGAAGCTTCCTTTACTTCTCTACATAATCACCACCTACATTTAAACATTTGTCGTATCTGTTCACTAGCTTTAGAATTCCCGTGTTATACTCCTCTGCCGCCAGTTCATTAAGCCAGGTGTTCACTGTCTTCTTCAACTCTTCATCACTTCCAAAACGCGTACCACCCAGAAAGTCTTTCAGCTTAGTGAAAAGGTGAAAATCGTTAGGAGCAAGGTCTGGACTATAGGGCAGATGATCAAAGATTTCCCAACCGAATTGATCCACCAATTCTCGAGTTGAAGCAGCAGTGTGCGGGCGGGCGTTGTCGTGAAGAAGCACAACTCCTCTCGAAAGCATTCCTTGCCTCTTGTTTTGGATGGCTCGCCGTAGTTTTCGTAAAGTCTCACAATAACGATTTGCATTGATCGTAGTGCCTTTTGGCATGAAATCTAGCAAAAGAACACCTTTGCGATCCCAAAAGACAGTAGCCATGACTTTTTGTGTTGAGAGAGTCTGTTTGAATTTTCTCGGTTTCTTGGGTGATGAGGGATGATGCCACTGACGTGATTGGCGCTTGGTCTCTGGGGTGTTGTGAGACACCCAGGTCTCATCACCAGTCACAATTTGATCAAGAAAGGCGTCTCCATCTGTGTGATATCGCATCAAGAATGTCAATGCTGAGGCCATTCTCTGAGTTTTGTGTTGGTCACTCAGTTGCTGTGGAACCCATCGTGCACAGATTTTGTGGTAGCCAAGATGATGCGACACAATTTCACCAAGCAAAGAACGAGAAATGTCAGGAAAGGCAATATGCAATTCGTCGAGTAATATGCGCCTGTCTTGCAAGATTCTGTCGTTCACTTTAGTCTTCAGGTCTTCTGTGATGAGTGATGGGCGTCCGGGTCGAGTTTCATCGTGGACATTTGTTCGCCCATTGTTGAACATTTCGCACCATTTTCTCACATTTCTTTCATTCATTATAGTATCACCATACACTTCTTTCAATTGCCGGTAAATTTCTGCAGGTTTCAAATGTCGGGCATTCAAAAATCGAATCACACTCCTCACCTCATAGTCGGCGGGATTATCAATCACATCGTTCATTTTGAAGTAACACAAAATGCACAATGGCGACTTGTTGCAACCAGTACTCACAACATTATGAGAACACATGTTAAGGAAGCCAGTTGACCTTCAAACAAGGAAGGGGAGTCAGCTGCGCGGCGGGTATGCGCGAACGGTCGTTATTTCCTGGATCCCCCTCGTAAAGTGGGAAGCTGAGCTTTTTAGTTTACATTGACGCTACGCCACTGATAATTATGTAGATAAGTGAAATTTATCTTGAAACAAATATTTTTGGAGACTAATGATGTATAATATTTCGTTTTGTAGTTTATCTTAAGAAATATAGAACAACATATTTAAAGCTCATTTTCAATAAATAATAATTTTGTGTTATTTTTAAAAGTAACATATAAGTTTTCAGTGAAAATAATTTTATCTCATGTCCATTATTCTCTGATAAAATTACTCATAATTAATACGAAAAAAAATAGAACAAATATAGATGAACAGAGAGACAATTGGGCAAAAGCCATTTTTTCTATTTATAATTTTATTTCTAGTCACACTGAGGAGGGAGGTACACCTCTTGCTATATAATTTTACATTTTAATATTTTTCCTCAGAATTTATAGGTTCTCTGGAAATAAAAATTGGAATACTTCATATAAACTATCCGTACATAACTAAGAAATTTTAAAGTTTTGAAAGCCTAATACTGTAGTTGTTTTTTTTTTTTAATTATGAAAATTTGTGGAGTATTTTGTTTCACTGGACGTTTATATGATAGATTACTTAAATATTTTAATTTTGATGTAAGCCCTACCTAATTATTGTTTTGAGCTACTTTTAAGAAATATATCTACGCTTTCTATTATGTTAGCGAATTTATGACATTCAACAACACTGCATGAATGTTTCTGTCTTGTATTAAGTATCGCTATTAATCCCTTGTGTTGTACTAATATATTGCAAAACTCTTTTGTACCGTATATATTTCAACTAGACTGCGACTATAATCAAGACTTTGTAATACTATTAAGATTTTTTTGACATGTTTCATATTCTAGTTGTGAATCGATGTATGAATACCATGGAATGTAAATAAATACAATACAGTAAAATCCCTAACATGTGAGTTAAAAAAAGTATTGTTTTCATCGTTTAAAATTGTATACTATTTTTTTTATTAATATAATTTTTTTTAAATATGAACTATATATTACATTAAAGAGTTTACTGCATGATGTTCATGTGGGAGAACTACATACGGATGCAAAATTTCATTAATATATCTTAAATACTTCTTCACTTATGTAAACCCTGTCTAGCCAAACAAAATGCTCTACAAATTTTCATAATTGAAAAATATATATATATATATATATATATATATATATATATATATATATATATATATATATATATATATATATATTTGGTTTTCAAAAGCATTTAAATTGCTTAGTGATAATATATAGATAGTTAGCCCTTGGGAATCAGTATTTTTTATCTTTGTTGTTGTGAAATGGGAACCAATCCAGCATTTGTCTTTTGAAATAACTAGATTTCTAGTTACTTATGATCGAAGAAACCACTAAAAACTATAATTCGATTGGCCTGCCCAGGGATTTGAACTCGGAACCTCCTGAAAGTGAATCTAGTGTCTTATCACCTCACTTGGCAAAAGCCATCTTCTCAGGATTGTGTGTGTATAAAACCTGTACTTCCATGATAATAATAGTACATTATGCAACGAGCCTATAATGGTAGTAATAAAGACGTGAGTATGTTTGTTTATGAAACGAGCACAAGCGAGTTTCATAATTTTCATACGAGCGTCTTACTTACCATTACAGGCAAGTTTCATACGACTTTTTATGCTCGACCATATTTCTAACTTGAAATTATTCATAAGTATTAATGTCATGGTTATGTAAGTGAGGAGCGGAACTGACCTTCTAAATTGTGATATGTGTGCAGACGCAAAAGTATTGATTTTTTCCGAGGAACGAATGTCATTGACCTTGATATAATCTAGAGAATAACATGAACATTAATCTTGATATAACCTGGAAATTAATTTAGAACTGAAAAACGAGATGACAAATTGAATTTAATTGAATATTATTTACAATTAACACTAATTATTATAGTAACAGAACATAACCTTCTGCGACAGTATTGGATTTCCAGCCTCCGTGACGTTTTGCTAGTTGTCTTTCGATTGCATATCCGAGAATAATCTATACTTGTGGTTTTATAATGCTACAATGGTTATTTCTCATTGGCTGAACAACTGAACTATAATGAATAGGTGTACTTTAATGAGGTGCATTAAAGGGCTACTACCAGGTGTATAATTACTACATTTCGGCATGGTCGAGCATAAAGAAATTGATTATCTCTAGCATTACCGGTACAGTATTCTTCTCTATATTTCATATATACGTATAGTCAGCATTCTGAAGGCAGATTGGAACCTCCTGACACCAATAAAGTATCATTCGTTAGGCAACTAGGTCAGAAGATAATGGGGTAGGGTGGCCAGTTTCTTTTCCCATCCATTACATACACTGCTGACAAGTAACATAGTTCACTAGTCAGACCTGAGATGTATGCAACAACTGTCCTTCCTCTGACGCATTTCGTCAAGTGAGATGTATTGCCTGATAATAAATGTATCAGCTAAAACCTCAATCAGAGATGGTATTTCATATAAGAACATAAAAAACGCCAGAGTTTTTTCATAAGTTAATGCCAATATAAGTTGTTACAACAAAATGATCAAAAGTATCTATTCCTTATTCTGACTTTCCATATGCCTACTGATTAATATTTAACATAATAGCTCTATTAATTATATTAATTATAATCTTGTACAATTTTATTTATAAAGTAGTTTACTATATTTACTTACAATAAAGCTCAAACCATTAATAAATTTGAAACTATTCAAATTAAGGCACTCGATATGAATGCATACTATGCGTGTTAATAGCCATCGACAAATCACAAGAATCAAACTAATGGCCGACAGGATACAAACACAGACCAATAAAATAGCAGGTAACATTAAATGTTAGAGAAGTGGAGCAATCAATATTAAAAACCATGCAATATTACCACGAACCTTTCAAAGCAATAGAATAAACCACAACAGCACACAAACACCAACAGTGGTGACATAGAAATAATCTAACTATTTAAGAGTAAGGTATACCAATGAAAAATTTATAGTAGGCTTGCATATACAAGCAAAGACTTTCATATTTCATCTATTACTAATATACAGTCTTAAATACTCGTATCCTAACAACTACTACAGTTATCATCAACTTCTAGTTTCAGGCCAGAATGTTTGTTGTAACTCACATCTAGGAACACTACACTATATACAAATGAATATAAATATGTAGCAATTGACTTCTTGCTCCAAAAATAACTAAATTGGAATTCTCTTCATTACTTTTTCTTCTCCTAATTTCAGACAAGTTGAAAATACGAGGCGCATCCAGAAAGTAAGTTTCCCTATTTAAAAAAAAAAAAGAACACACACTTTCAGGAAAACATTTATTGGCAACAGGTGCAGCAATGTTTCAGCTATTTTTCAACATAGCCACCATCAGACTTGAGACACTTGTCGTATCGTGGGATCAACTTTTGTATCCCTCTGTTGTAGAACTCTGCCGCCTGTGAATGGAACCAGCATGTGATAGACGTCTTCAGCTCTTCGTCGTTGCCAAAATGCTCACTGGAGGACAGGAATTTCTTGAGGTGCAAGAAAACGTGAAAATCGCTGGGAGCAAGATCAGGACTGTAGGGTGGATGATCAAACAACTCCCAGCCAAATTCCGTCACAACAGCTGCTGTGCGCCGAGCCGTATGTGGACGAGCATTGTCATGGAGAAGCACAACACCTGCAGTAAGCATTCCACGCCTCTTGTTTTGAATGGAACGTCGCAATTTTCGTAGTGTTTCACAGTAATGGTCAGCGTTCACTGTTTCACCTCTTAGAAGGAAGTCAATGAGCAGAATGCCCTTCCTGTCCCAGAACACCGTGCACATCACTTTCCGTACCGACAGCATCTGTTTGAATTTCGTCCTGACCGGAGATCCACTATGCCGCCAATGCATTGACTGCTGCTTGGTTTCCGGGGTGAAGTGCGAAATCCAAGTCTCATCGCCTGTGACGATCCTGTCGAAAAACTCGTCGCCGTCATCGTGATACCATTGCAGAAATGTCAGTGCTGCTCCTAAACATTGCATTTTGTGTTCGGGTGTCAGGTTTTTCGTCACCCACCTCGCACACACTTTTTTGAACAGTAGGTGCTTAGTGACAATCTCATGCAACAAGGATCGCGATATCTGCGGAAAATGGCTGCTCAGCTCCGTAATCGTGAAGTGACAGTTCTCCATGATGCACTGCACACCAGCTCAACACGATCATCATTGATGAGGGACAATCGCCCACAGCGCTCTTCATCATGGACACTTTGACGACCTTCGGAAAACTGCCTACACCAGCGACACACCATCTGCTTACTCATGATGTTCGGCCCATAGACCTGACAGAGCTACCGATGAATTTCAATTGGCACAATGCGGCGGCAGGAGAAGGAATAAGAGCTTCCATTTCGGACCACTGCTGCCACGCTACTGGCACCAGGCGGGACCTGTCCGGCTGGCATATGATTGATACGTCATAGATCTGTTACGCATGCGCAATTGACAAGGCTAATTAAGTTTACTTTCAACGGGAAAAAATCGGGAAACTTACTTTCTGGATGCGCCTCGTATAAAACTATGATAATTTCAGGATAATTTAACATCACAAAGGCCTACCATAAATAAGGACATTAATGCTGGAATGCAAGAAAACAAAGCAATGAATAGGAAATGAATCTTTGTAGTTTGTCACTGGGGCACTGAATTGCAGAGCACTGAATGACATTTAATGGACTGTAGTTATTGTTCAATTAGTCATTTAATTCTGTATTTCGAGCAAGCCAATATTGCCAACTACAGTCACTTACACAAATTCCACGAGAGAGGGCACCTTCATGAATGTCAAAATTAATGCAAAATGTTCACAAACTTAACTTTTAATAGCCTAAACCGACAAAACAAATCAATATTCTCATACGTTTCTATCAAATTAGATCTGGTTAATCCTGCAAAACAGTAGACTGTCTTGGAGTTATTATTTATCAGTTTCGCTACTAGATATGAGTATTATCTGTCCATATTTGGCCACCTATAGTGATAAGTGTTTTTTACATGGTATGAACATACAAGCCACACCCCCCACTCCTTTAGATGGCATTCTTATCATTCAGTATTTCCTTTGGTACTGTTAATGGTCTTTAACACTCCTGACACAAATCGGTATGCAGTTTACAAGATGCGTTGTCTAGTCCTTAAGACTAAGTTGTCTATTATTACATTTCAGAGTCTTGTGAATCAGGCTTAAAAACCATCCTAACGGACATCATATCCACTCAACTACACTCTTAAGTTATTTAATAAGCACGTAAATAACCTTATTTTTTTTTATGTAAATATACAATTTCTGTACACATGTATGATGGCAATATACTGTAATTAATTTTAACACTTATCCTTAAATGTCAATTTGTTTCCTAGCTAACAAAGAAATATAAGGAATCCAAGCTTTCTTTTTTTCTGAAAGTTGATATTTTATTTATGGAATACTAAACAAGCATTAATTTCTTAGAGCACCAAAATCAGATCTATAAGTTAGAGAACTTTTTAGCAAACTATTAACGTTAATGGACGTTCTTGCAACTCTACATCAGTACTTAGGGGTTAAAAGGACCAATAAATATTATCTTGCAATTCAGTAGTAGCTCATATAGACATAAACTACAGACACATTATGCGTGCATTGTAGTACAACACTGTAGAGCATGCTGTACATAAATTGTACCATTTCAAAATAACAGTGCCATCAAAAGTATAGCAGACATTGAAATGCATAGTCATCCGTTTTTCCAAGCATGCAAAAAACGTGCAAACATTTACGAGTGATTCATTCAACTTGCAATAAGAAATGAAGTGTTAATACATATCATTCAGGTTTCAAAGGAGGGAAATAATTTCATAAAGAAAAAATAAGAATTGGCAAATAACAAACAGCAGCATGCTGATGAAATGTGTGTTCTATTTGACGACTTGTCTTTTGATAGCTCAGAGCGCTGCCACACTTACGGAATCAGGGTAAGTAGTGACAAGTTAACGGCTCTGCCATTGCACAAAAAATGTATAGTTTCTTACAAGTCGGGCTAGAAACATTTGATGTTTCTGTGTTTACAATTTGGTGCAAATACCCAAGAACCTAGCACCACTGATGGTGGTGGTGGTGTCCAAATGGGAAGTGCAAAGCATTCCCATATTGAAACACGCAAAAACGTATTAACTCTAAATAGACTCTAATCTTAAACTAGTTTATCTTTTCTGCCCTCAAGGAAAATACTCTGAAAGCATTACTGATGATAAACATTAGTGTTGGTGTCGGTTGTGTTGCTGTTGATGATGATGACGACAACAACAAAGATGATATTTACTTATCTACTATAATTTAAACTTCACTTCAATCTCTATTTCTCTATTTGCCCATTGCAGCTTTATATGTCAATATTATACAAATATTTTTATTTGAAAGAAAGTCCAACAAAAGCAGTCTTGAGATATGGTATGAAGAAGTATATTCAACAGTCTAAAATTCAATTTGTAATATCCTTCTTACTCCTTCATCGTAATAATATTAGACTTTTACAATCATGTGCCATGCAAATTCTAGTTCCATTTTTAAGAAAAGTTTTAATTGTGTAGCATACTTTCTTAATAGTGTAACATATCTGAATCTGTAAATTCCCTTTCATTTTTTAGGAAACTTTTAATTTTATTGTATAACATATTTTCTTAAGGATATGTGCTACTTAGTTCTGATGAAACATTTCAATTTTTACCATTATTCGAATAACTGTAGGTGACCTAAATATTGATTCTTTTAAAGGACCATAAGCTAACAAGATTATCAGGTAGTTTACCTTTAAATGCAGTTTCCTGGATATGAATTTTTTTTTTTTTTTTACATTTTTCAATCTAGGAAGTCAGTTTTCTCAAAAACTACTTTTTTATTTATTCTTACATTTTTTTTTATTTATATGATATGTATAGGAGTAATTTATAATGCAATGACATTTTTACTGCACATTTTAAATATTGTATTTTTTATGTCACTGAAAAATATAGTCAATATAATTTTTATGCATGACCATAAGAAAAATATTTCAAAAAATTTTTCAACAATAAATGTTTTATTCTAAACCACAAATGATAATAAAAATCAAATACACAATTCCATTACTCAATTATTCATTTACAAGCCATGAAACTAGAAAAAATATTTATTCATTTATGTGTAATCTGATTTATTGGTAAGATATGAATTTTTTTATTTCAATTTTTTTTTCATGAACCAAATTTACAAACCAAAAAAAATCCGAAAATTTCAACATTATCTAATATTGTTATTTAGTCAATTGCCCGAACACAGGTTTAAACTTCATAAGTGACACCAATAAGGCATCACTCATGAGGCAACTAAGCCAGGAGATATTGGAGTAAGGAGGCAAGTTCCTTTCCCCCCTCCATTCTATTCATCGCTGACTAGCTACATATTACACTAATCAGACTTCAGATGCATACAAACAATTTTTCTTTCTCTGACACATATTTTCAAGTGAGATGTACTGCCTGATAATATATGTATATATCATATATATCAGCCATAACCTCAATCAGAGATAATATTAATGAAAGGAATTAGTGATTAAAATTTCATTGAAATTAAATAGAAATTGTGGAAGTTTTAAAACTCAGTAGCGCAATTGTACTATCACTCAATCGTACTATCAGGGACTGGAATGCTTTACCTGCAGACTTACTAAAGGCTTTACCAATAACCAAAAATGTATTTAAAAATAGGCTTAAGGACTTTACTAATAGACGGTAGTATATTATAGGCCTACACACTACTTAAAGGGTGTAATTGATATCTTGTTATTTGAAGTATTCTATCAGTGAGGAAGTGTGTTGTGTCAGTGAAGTCTATTGTGTAAGTGAAGTGTGTTGGTGTCAGTGAAGTGGCTGTGCAAAATATTTGAACAGTGAATTGGTTAGAAGTGTTAGTGAAATCAGGTAGAATCAGTGCAGTGAGTGAGTTGACAGCGAAGTAAGTGTAGTTCCGAAAGGTACTTTTGCAGGTATGAACCTGTCACACTCGTGGGTCTTAGTTCGAACTTAGGGTTAAGATACAAATTAGATTTACTTTAAATGTTATTTTAAGTGACCATGCTTCATTTAATTTAGGATGCTCCTTGTTATTATTATTTTATTATTATTATTATTATTATTATTATTATTATTATTATTATTATTATTAATTACTGTTTTTTATTAGCTGTGTTTATTATTAATTGTCATTATTGAGTGTAATTAGTTACCACTGCCACCGGGTATACACCCATTTGCGGTGTGAATAAATAAATACATACATACATACATACATATCCTTGAGTGTAAGTAACTGAGAATGATCCTAAAATGTTCTTCTTCTAATATACAACTAAAATACAATGAAGCAATGATGTCGAAGTCTTAAATTTGGTCATAGAGTGTGTCAGGTAATTACCAACAAATACTTAATACAAAACATAAAATTTGGTTGTGAAATAAGCAATTTTCCTTCAGCAACATTGCTTCAGTTAGTGCTCCAACAACCCACTACAGCGTGCTGTGCTAAGTCAGATCCTCCACCATGCCACTGTAGCATTCCATAGCACTTACACATCTGTTCCAAAGTGTACTTTGCTTTCCAGCCTAGTTCACGCTCTGCTAGAGACGTGTTGGCATACATGGAGACAATGTCCCCGGTGCGGCGAGCCTGTATCTCAAAAGGCACCATGGTCTTTGTTACTGCCTCGAAAGTTCGGAGCAGTTGGAGGACTGACACGCCTTCCCCTGTCCCCAGGTTGTACGTCTGCAATGAAAACACTTACACATGGTCTTTACGTCATACTTGGGCTGCCAGTCCAGCTCAGAGAGGGCTCGCCCTGCATCGCAAACCAGACTGTCAACATCTCCGACTCGTCTGGGACCCAGTGCGTAGGGAATGGACTCACACGACACCTCTTCGAACACTCGGATGAGTTCCAATACTGACAGTCCCGTTCCCAAACCGAGATTATATACCTATGTGAACACAAGTGACAGTTGAGTTTCGATGTATTGAATTCAATAAATTTCAATGCGATTCACTCCCAGACTTATGCAGGGGTGGAGAAAAACTGGCAGACAGACACTCTGCTATTGACAACTTTGGCGAAAATCAAGACACTCTTCTATTTACATCAATATTTTAATATTGCGTATTTTTCACAAAATAAAAGATTGAAATGTTAGATGATATTGCAACACTATAAATACACTCAGATGATGTCTGTTCAACAAGGAGTTTTCAGCTCAGCTGCTTCTGGCTTATGGAGCTGAGGAAGCGGGTTCAATTCCATATGCCGTTAATTAGTCATTTTAAACAGACACAAATGAAATTGCAGACATTTCAAGATTATTGAAATAATAATTATGATTTGGTTTAACTTAAAACTGAATTTTAAATTTTTTGCATTCACATCAGCTTTTCTGAAATAAAATCATTTGTATTCAGCAAATCACATGAGACCTAAATATGTTATCATCATCATCATTAAACTAAGACAAATACAAATGTACGGTAATACATTTTATGTCAGTTCAGAATATTCTCTAATTTATATAATATATAAACTGTTACCTGAAAATTAAAAAAAATAATAATAAATAAACATACACGAATAAAATTACAAATGTTTGAGATAATTCTGAAGACATTTCAGGATTACTGCAATAATCTGATTTGGTTCAACTTGAAACTCAATTTTAAATTTGTGCATTCACATTGGCTTCTTCTGAAATAAGATGAATAAAATGATTTGTATGTGATGACGAATCAAAAGAGACCTAAAATTGTTAGTTATTTGATATTATTATTATTATTATTATTATTATTATTATTATTATTATTATTATTATTATTACTATTATTATTAAATTAAGAGAAGTGTAATACATTTTATCCAAGTTTATATACTTTAATTTTATATAATACGTAAACCATTAATTGATAATTTTAAAGAAGATGGATTATTATACTCCTAGAAATAACATCAATAACAGAATATATAAAGTGTTTTCACATCCTCAATTCTAATTTAATTATATTTTCTTTTTATAAAATTATGCGAAATTTGAAATATATGTAAATACAAGTATCTTTATTTTCTCTAAAACCCATATGGTGTGGAGTGTCCTCCAACTTTTTTTCACTCTGTATATAGCATAAATACACGTCAAAAAAATGACTTTCATACTCCATCGGCAAGTCTATCGTGCTATCAAAAAGGAGTGCGTTATATGGCAGTAAAAATTTTTAATAGCCTCCCTATCGATATAAAAAATGAAACTCAAAACATAAAATTATTTAGGGACAAATTAAAGAAGTACCTAATTTCTCACGCCTTCTATTCTGTAGGCGAATTCATGACATTCAATGACACTTCATGAAATTGATACTAAAACTTTGTGTTGTACTAGTAGACTGTATTGTAAATCTCGTCTATATATACGAGGTCTGTCTAAAAAGTATCCGACCTTAAATTTTCCCGCGCAAAGTAGTGATTCTAAGGCGGCACCACTGTGCACGGTGGAAGGAGGAACCGTAATGCGCATGCTTGAATTTTTTCACCGCATTCGCTTGTGCCAATCACTGGCTGGTGGTCGCCAAGTAAGGTGCTGTTCTAAGTGTTTGTCGGATTTAGTTTTCTCACAAGATGACTGAATGAATTGAGCAAAGATACTGCATCAAATTTTGTCAAAAGCTCGGTGATTCTCAAAGTCAAACAATTAGTAAGATTCAGCAGGTGTTTGGGGAAGATGCGATGGGTGTAACACAAATTAAGGAGTGGTTCAACCGATTCAAAGATGGCCGCACATCAGCGGAGAGTGAGCAGTGTTGTGGCAGGCCCCAAACTGCTCGAAGTGCAGCTGTTGTTGAGAGGGTGCGAAATTTGGTGATGGCAGATCGTCATTTGACCGTGCGGGAGATTGCCGAAGAGGTTGGAGTGAGTAAAGATTCTGCACATGCAATTTTGCGTGATGATTTGAACATGAACCGAGTGGCTGCGAAATTCGTTGTTGTCCCCGGAACAAAAAGACCTCCGTCGTGACGTTGCAAAGGACCTTCTGGACACTGCCAACGCTGATCCTGGGTTTCTGAACACCGTGATAACTGGAGATGAGTCATGGGTGTATGGGCACGACCCAGAAACAAAAAGACAGTCGTCGCAATGGAAGCATCCCGAGTCTCCAAGGCCGAAGAAAGCGTGGCAGGTGCGAAGCAAAATCAAGGTGATGCTGACTGTTTTCTTTGATGTCCGTGGAATTGTGCATCACGAATACGCAACGGAAGGACAAACTGTGACAAAGGAGTACTATCACGATGTTCTCCTGCGACTCCGTGATGCAGTTCGGCGCAAAAGACCAGACATGTGGACGGCGAACAACTGGCACTTGCATCACGACAACGCCCCCGCACATTCATCCCAATTGATCCACACTTTCTTGGCCAAACATGGAATTACAACCGTTCGCCAACCTCCCTACTCTCCAGACCTGGCTCCTTGCGACTTCTGGTTGTTTCCAAAATTGAAGACACCACTGAAAGGATCCCGTTTTGAGAGCAGAGAAGAGATAATGCGGAACGCGACGACGGAGCTGAACACCATTCCAAAAGAAGACTTCCAGAGGTGTTTCTGGCAGTGGAAGGATCGGTGGGCTAAGTGTGTGCAAGCATAAGGGGCCTACTTTGAAGGGGATTAGGGTCCCAACCCCGTCAGGTATTTGAAATATTTTTTCTGGCTAAAGGTCGGATACTTTTTAGACAGGCCTCGTATTTCATCTAGACTGTGACTATAAATTAAGATTTTATAATAGTATTATAGAATTTTAGAGAAACGACGAGAAGTCAATCTAGAAACGCACATAGCTTTCGTTGACTTCGATAAAGCTTTTGATTGTGTAGAACGATCCATATTATGGAAAATAATGTATAATAAAGGTTACCCTCCACATTTGATAGAAATAATAAAATGCCTCTACACAGATACAAAGATAATAATAAACACAGGAACATCGAAAACAGAAGAAATAAGAATAAATCAAGGACTCAGACAAGGTTGTAGCCTATCACCTAGTCTCTTCAACATATATCTAGATGACTTAATTAAAAAATGGAAAATGGAGGTGAATCCAGGTATAAAGATTAGTAAAGATACATTTTTAAATATTCTAATGTTTGCCGATGATGTAACATTAATACAAGACAGTGAAGAAAAATTGCAATATGCCATTCACAAACTACACCTACTAGGAAAAGAAGACTATAATTTGAGCATATCAACTCATAAAACTAAAGTAATGGCCCACAGTGGTAAATTTCCAATTCGTACAAAAATAATAGTTGATAATAAGCCCATAGAACAAGTATCTCATTTTGATTATTTAGGTTGTAACATAACTTATGATGTAGATAGAGATATTAACAACAAAATAAGCAAATTTCAGTGGATATGCGGAACAATAAATAGAACACTAAAAAATAAAACTAGAAAAGAAACAAAACTAAAGTTCTATAAAACTATGGCAGTACCTGTGTTGACATATGGAAGCGAATCATGGATAATTAAAGAACGAGATAAAAGTAAATTACAGGCTGCAGAGATGAGGTTTCTTCGCAGAGTAAAGGGATGTACAAGAAGGGATCTGATAAGAAATGAGGATATCCGTAAAGAATTAAATATATACAACATAAACGATAAAGTTGAAGATTATAAAGGAAAGTGGAAAGAACACCTGTCTCGAATGGATAATGAAAGAATTCCAGCACTGATACAACAATACCAACCTAAAGGCAAAAGAGATGTCGGACGTCCTAGGAAGAGGTGGAACTGAATAAAATGTGAAGACGGAACAGGCACTAAGCCTAAACCATGAAGTGAAGATGATGATGATGATAATAGTATTAAGTTTTTTGACTTGTTCCATATTCTAGCTGTAAGCATGTATGAATACCATGGAATGTTAATAAATACAATACAATACAATACAATAAGAGTTTTCAGAAAGGAAGGGTTACAGTTATCGAAAATCCTTAATAAAGGAAGTTTAAATTATATAACAAGAAAGAAGTGAACATGAACTAGGTACTTCTCCACATATTTTGCAAATTTATTGACGCATTTATCCCAATGATTGATCAGTTTACTAATACTGGTATTGAAGGAGTTCTTTGTTTCTTGTCTACCATTGCATTGTTATTGAACTTAGCACTGCAGAAAGCAGCTTTTCTATTTTTAATTTTATGAAGAAACGCAAATCGCATAAAATATAATATAATAAGAATGTATGTATCACTTTCATAAGACTCATTTTTTATCTGTATTTCAGCAATTTCAAAAGTATCCTGACGTTTAAATAACCCTTCATTATAAAAATCTAAACATGTTCATCTGTTAGCAAAAGTGTTTTGTAACAACAACAATGTGCGATAGCAAGTATTTCATAATTAACACCAAAAGAAAATGGCAACACAAGACCGACTGTACTATATCAATGTAACTAAAATACTAATTAGTATCTATGTGTGACTGTGGTCTTAATAATTTCTGTCAAATAATTATTAGAATAATAAAAGTTCAATGTGACACATGAATTCAAGTGGTTATACTGGTGACAGACTACAGTACTAATCGCGATTAGCACTTATCGCAATCAGGCCTGATTGTGATAACCGAAAATGTGGTGACACACTAGGTCACACTTGGTCCCGTCTGGTCAACAGCTGAATTACCATAGAGGAAATAATTTTCTCTATATACATACGTATATTTGTTTCCCCCTGGACAACACCTAAAGTTCATACTTTCTTTTGATGTTTGTTCATTGTTTTTTTTTTCTTTTTTTGTTGTTTCTTGCAGCGTGATATGGGAATTTATTTGTTAAAATATTTTTATATGCTTTACAATGTAAACTGATACAATTTATATCATTACTATTTATATTATTTTCAAAAGAGATTTTATAACCTATAAAATGTATATCATCATGCCAAAATTTATATTATTTTGTAATAAAACATACTTTTAAAATCAACCCTAACCTCAACGATAGTGTCGTAATGGAGACTGAAATTCAAAATCTGAAAAAGAAACTAGTTCCAGTTTGTAATCCATTATTTATTGAAATGAAACATCTTTTAGCAGAGTTCTATTGCTCTCACTCACTCACTCTCACTCACCCTCTCTCTCTCTCTCTCTCTCTCTCTCTCTCTCTCTCTATATATATATATATATATATATATATATATATATATATATATATATATATATATATAGTATATATGAATAATTCTTCTGTCATTTGTTAATATATTTCTTTTTACTTTTTTCACATCTGCATTAAATTTCTCCACTACTTCTAATAGGAGCCAAATTAATTTTCTAGCCATTCATTTTCGTTTCTATTTCATATAATACAATGAAAGGGGTAACAAAATTCCACAGCAGAAGCTGTCACGACTTCCTAAATAATATAAATCAAGGTGATTCGAAACCAAAGATTACTAAAATGTTACTTTCGTCCACTGGGCCGTGCCTCAGCGCGATTATCTTGTTCTGGATTTATTTTTAATAGCCTCCTGATCGCGATCGGGATGGTGACACACTACAAACCCGATCACGATTAGGTCGATAATCGCGATTAATGTCTGTAGTCTGTCACCAGTATTACTTTCTTTTTCATGTTTCATTGCACCTAAATGTTGTTAACATTTACTGAGACAATATTAGCTTTTGATGTGTGTGAGAAATATTAGACAGCAAAAGAGTCAATGGCTTTATTGCCAAGAACTCAGCATTAGTTAACAACAATGTATCACAAAAGGAATTTTACCACCATCTACGGGAAATTCCACCTCAAATATGAGTTAGATTTTATTTTAAGCTGTAACATACCTTCAAACGCAGATGTTCTGATTTCAGCTTATTAAGAGCGGCCACGTGTCCTGAAGCCAGATCCATGACATGAATATAGTCACGTACACCTGAGAAATCAACAAGGTACTGCTGACACCCTTGAGAGCACACAAATACAATATAAACATTCGCCTCTAATTAATAGGAGAAAAAAATTATAGCGGCAAATGTTTTTGTGGAACCAGGAGCGAGAACTTACAAAGTTATTAGCAAAAAAGGAAAGTTCTGAACTGAAGTAAAGCAGGTACTTCACTAATAAGTCCATTTTGATGGTTGCCACATTTGTAAGACATTATATACATTTCTAGGTAAACTGGAATTATTACAATCTTTGACAGAAATCTCATAGAACAAATCAGTAATTTGATATGATATGATATGATATGATATGATATGATATGATATGATATGATATGATATGATATGATATATGATATGGTATTTATTTGTCAATCAACTTTACAATTCACAGTTATGGTGGACCTTCACATTTCTGTTTTTTGATCCACCATCCCTTTAATACATATAACTCTTTTCTATTAATGTATTCTTTGCCGAGAATTTCTTGAGTACTTTCTACTGTTCAGTTAAGACTGAATTGCTATATGTCCTTCCCCCTCTATCCTCTTCTATTCTCTCCCTCCTACCTAGACTGTCTCCCTTCCATTTCTCGCTCACCTATTAAATATTGCATATTCCTTCCTTAATAATTTGCGTTATTTATTTATTTTCTTCTCTACCCTCAAATCCTACCTATTCTTAATCATTGTTTTCCAGCTATTTTCTCCTACATTACTTGCTGACTTTTCCGTTTACTCTATTTTACAACATTTACATCACTTTTTTTTTCTATCCTCTGTTTATTTACATATTTATCTCTTTCTTTTCGCTTCACTCCTAAATTTCCTATTTTATTACCTCTTTCCATATATTTATTTCTATAACACTCCTACGGTTGTAGTACCCCTGATACTACTCCCAACCCATAACATTGAAAAATTGAAATATCTAATTCACTTAATTACACTTGCAATTTCTCTCTCATTCCACTTCACATTTTTGTATTCATTGTTTGATAGTCTATCTTATTCCACTCTTACCCTATCTTCTTACACTTAACACTTTCTTCTCTGTTCCTTTTCCTACACTTTTGCCACCCCTAACTTTCTTGCACTCACTTTTTAGCACTCTTCTTCTTCGCTAATAACCTCTCCAAAGCCCTATCTATTCTGTCCTCACAATCACTAATATCTGGTAGTCGCTTCATTCCTTCACTTGTTTTTCACATGTCTTCTCTTGCATTTCCTCCAGTAGTCTTGTCTATGCTCCTGACCTCAGACACTTCCAGCTGTTTCCCTAGATCAGTAATTTAATTTGCTTCTGTTTCAATATGTGCCTCCCTACAATTCTGTGCTATTCTTCTCTATCTTCTGCCACTATTCTCCATCTTTTTACACCCAAAACTCTGATACCATTGCAAACATTTCTGGCGATTCCAACAATGATGACAAAGCCATGTTTAGTGAATTTTTTTTATGTGAAGCAATTTGCTAATGCAAAGTCACTGAGTGGAATAAAGAGGAGAAATAAGTCCATACAAGTAGAAATGTTCCAACATTTCTCTTATCAACAATACTGTCATTCAGAAACGTTGATAAAATTGTAGAATTTGGCTTCCCTCTACTCCTTTAGAAAGAGTTTTGTCAGAATGAAAAAAAAAAAAAAATAATAATAATAAATAATGGACATCAGAGGTACTGGTAACACATTTTGAAGGCATTGTTAATTACTGAAGTTAATTTCAAGTACAGTGTCCTTGACTTTTTCAATTTCTTGAAGGAGAATAGGAGACGTGTTATGGAAATTAATTCACCAAAAACATATACCCAATAAGTAGGCTGTAATTTTGTGTTTTGCGTTATGAGTATATAAATATATCTTAAACAGTTAATGCCCACATTGTGTTCACATTATTTTAAAATAATTAAAGAATTAAATTTCTATTTGTAGTCCTGAATGTTGTACGACTGAGAGAGGAAATTTTCTGCACAGCTGCAGTAAGTGTCCTGTTTTGATTTTCTGAAATTCTGGTCACATTAACTATAGTCAATAACCAATAACTTATTAATTATGTTTTATTTACACGTGAAGATCATTTCATTTCTGTATAGTTAGCAAATTTCAGTTACTGTTCTTTGAAATATCTTTGTAAAAATAGTTATCAAAATGACAGCACTTGGAATGTCAAGAAAGTTAAGGTATGGTGGTCACAAAAGAAATCTTTGTTGTTAAGCACTTCGACTCTAACCAGGCTGTGAAAATTACTGTTCTGGCCTGCGATCTAGCTTGTTTCTTTCCCAACACATTTCTATAACTGTATTCAACCACCAAGTAACTTTAGAGCAAGGCATAACCCACTTAGTTTTCTGTTAAATAATGGAGACCCATACAAAGTTCAAATTTAAAATATAAATGTATCTATCTATTTTTTATGGCAGCTTTTAATTGTTTGGTTTAATTTCTGTAAAATTGTTGTAAAGCGTGCCATTCTTATGTACGAAGAACGACTGATATATATATATATATATATATATATATATATATATATATATATATATATACTGGGTGTTCAGTTCAAAGTGTGTCATGACTCGCTGTATGCCGTCACGTGGCTAGTCGATGAGCCTAGTGAATTCAATCTTCCTACACTTCCGCAGAGATGTATTACTTATCTGCCAGAGAAGTTGCCTAGCAAGTACGGCATTCATTCAGAAGAGTACTTACCGATATGTATGGTAACGCTGGTAATGGCAGGAATGTGAAATGTTTCGAAACATGTACTGAGGGGAGTTTTTTCTTACTGTTGGGATATGGGGAGAGGGTTAAGACGATTACTTACGTATTTGTTGACATTAACTTCGACAGTCAACATGGACACGGAGTATTTGATTTGTATTGTGGAATTTTGCCGTACGCAACTGATGATAACAAATACCCTGCGTACGACTTGGCCGCGCAAAACACAGTTCGAAAGAGGTTATGGTAGCATACAGACTGTACAGATCGCCATCTCTTGCTACGACGTTCAAGTTATACCGTACACGTTCTCAAGTTCAGATTGAACGCCTTGATTAATAGGCAACTTCTCTGACACAAAAGCTGGAACTCGCTTCAAATCGCTGACTCATCAACAGTGACGTCATGACACACTTTGAAATGAACACCCAGTATATTTTACTGCTTACCTGTTCCATCCACGGTGTCATAATCACCACCGAAAATAGTAAGACTGGGTCGGTTGCCTATAGCAACCTGTGCCATGTAGGGCATCAGGTTTGTGAATGCCTTGGTGGGGTCCTCACCAATGAGTCCAGATGGATGAGCTCCCACAGGATTGAAATATCGCAGAGAAATGATGTTCCAATTCTGGAAAATGAGTGGTACAGTAAAGGGTTACAAAATGTTGTGGAATAATAATAATAATAATAATAATAATACTTAATAATAATCATAATAATAATAATAATAATAATAATAATATGTTGTTGTTGTTTTCTAATGCCAGGTGTTTGACAATAAAGTCATTTGATCTCTTGCACTCCAATATTTTTCAAACATATTATCATGGCCAGCCACTGAAGCACAGATTTTGAGGTGTTCCGAATCCATTTCTTGGTTTGAGTTGCACAATGGGCACTTAGGGGACTGATATATTCCAATTCTATGCAGGTGTTTGGCCAAACAATCATGGCCTGTTGCCAATCTAAATGCAGCTACAGACGATTTTCGTGGTAAATCGGGAATTAACTGTGGATTTTGATGCAAAGATTTCCATTTTTTCCCTTGAGATTGTGTTATCAAATTTTGTTTGTTGAAGTCTAAGTATGTAGATTTAATAAATCTCTTCACAGAGTAATACGTAGATTTAGTAACAGGTCTGTAAGTAGCAGTGCTGCCCTTCTTTGCTAAAGCATCCGCATTCTCGTTTCCCAGGATTCCACAATGGGATGGTATCCATTGGAATACAATTCTTTTATTGAGTGTTATTAGTTGAGAGAGCATTTGATTTATTTCTGCTATTTGAGATGAAGGTGTGTGTCTAGAGACTATTGATAGAATAGCTGCTTTGGAGTCTGACAATATAACTGCATTTTTAAATTTATTAATGTGGCAGAGAAGATTCCTGAGACTTTCACTTATTGCAGTGATTTCTCCATCAAAACTTGTTGTTCCATAGCCAAGAGATCTATAAAGTGAGAAGAGACAGCACGTAACACCTGCACCTGCACCTTGTTCCCTGGAGATCAAGGATCCATTGGTGTATAAATGAAGCCAGTTTTGTGGAGGATACCTAATATTAATTGTCTCTAAAGACAATTGTTTCAGTATTTCAGTGTTTACTTCTGATTTCAGTATTTATTCTGTTAAATTTAGATTATATTCAATATTTAATAGAGTTAAAGGGTTTGGTTTAATTTGTAAGTTTTCTTTTAAATTCGGGATATTGATTTCATGGATATGAAACTTTTTTGAATTTTCAATCTACAAAGAGGACTGTATGAATGCCAGTTGTTACCTGGTAATCTGATAAGTTTTTCATATTGAATCAGTGCTTTTTCTTCTATTGTCATTTTGATGCTGTTAATATTAGTGAGGAATCTCATAGAATCTATTGGCGTTGTTTTGATTCCACCAGTAATGAGTCTGAGAGCTTGGTTTTGAACATATTCTATGTCGTTTATGAAAGGTGAAGTAATTAAAATTTCTCCGCAGTATGTCAGCACTGGCTGTATAAACATTTTGTATGTAGTGTTCAAAGTATTCCTAGAGCATCCCCATTTCTTTCCTGCTAGTCTTTTTAGAAGGGAGAATCTTTTACGAGCTTTTTCAGAAATGTATTTCAAATGGTTGCTCCATGTTAACTTACTATGGAAAATAACTCCAAGATATTTGGATTCATAAGTCCTAGGAAGGTGTTGGCCATTGTATTGGATATTGAATTCTCTCGTTTAATATGTTACTTAATTTAAATTGCATCCAAATAATTAAAATGCGATCATTTTGGTCCAGAGACACTCATTTGGTGCAATGACAATTCCTTTAACATGTTTCTTAATTTTTATTACATGCAACCATAGTTTAATGAAGATTGACATCATTTAGATTTAATGTGTATATTTTATTTTACTTGTTCTAGGTTTCCATTGAATTATGGTAATAACTTAATTTTAACCCTTGTTTTCTACGTATTCAGTAAATGGCGCTTGGCCCACTATGGTTCTGAACCCTTCAAATAACTTAAATTATATTATATAATATTACATATTATATTATATTATATTATATTATATTATATTATATTATATTATATTATATTATATTATATTATATTATATTATATTTTATCAGAAGTTACTGTAATAACATTATAGCATTATGCCCATCTAGAGAAACTACACTTTCCAATTAATTATACAAATCGCTTAATTTAACTTCCGATATTACTTCATACAAACACAGAAACATTCTCTGTAGGCTATCTTTCATAGCTTTCGATTGTTGCTGTCCAAGGCCCCTTATAGACGAAGTCATTTGTTTTTTAATTCATTACACGGCCTTAGATGGCAGTTATTTTAATTTTAAAACTCATTTATCTCATTAAATATCAGTCCTATCAAAATTTTTCAAGGAATAAAACTTATCGCAAATTATTTTTAAAGAAACGTTTGTTATGTAACATTTTTCACAAAAATCAATAATAAGCGAGATATTTCGATTTATTTAATTCAGGCCCCCTTATAAGCCCCCATTTTAAATAATGTATTTTGAATGCCATATTGGCTTAAATCTAAGTTACAACGAACTTAATTTATAGTCCAATTTTCATCGAAATCCGTTCAGCCATTATCGCGTGAAAAGGTAACAAACAAACATACAGACAGACAGACAGACATACAAACAAAAATTTCAAAAAATCGATTTTCGGTTTCAGGGTGGTTAATTATATATGTTAGGACCAATTATTTTTGGAAAATCGAAAATTACCAGAAAAATTTCGGCTACAGATTTATTATTAGAATAGATTATTAGCTATTATTATTATTATTATTATTATTATTATTATTATTATTATTATTATTATTATTATTATCATTATTATTATTATTATTATTATTATTTATTATCATTATTTAATAAAAAGTCTACATTGTAAAGTGTGCATTAATTAATATGATTGAAGGGCATTTACAGAAATAGTCACGGTACTTAAAATTTAAAGAATGTGGTTTCTTTTTACAGCATGACAAGAAGCAAACACCAATGGTATAATCTGTATAATGAATTAATGACATACCTTTTCTGCTGCGGATATGTCTTTCAACATTTCCTCAATGAAGAACTTGGTACGACCATATACATTAGTGACATTGCCTGTAGGGTGATCCTCTGTGATAGGGAGGACATCTGGATTACCGTATACAGTGCAGGAGCTGGAGAACACTAGTTGGTAGCAGCCATGCATTTTCATTACCTGTATGCAAAGAAAAATCCTACAGACAAAACTGTAATAAAGACACTTGCAAATGTATTGGAGTCAAATACAAGCCTCTATATGAATTAAATAAAATAACACATTCTTGATTAGAGCCAGGATAGGAGAAGAAATGTCAAAGGAAAGTGGAACAGGGAGAGGAGTATGACAACGATGTCCTTTATCACCTACATCTACTTGGAGGATTTAGTGAAGAACTGTTTTCTGAACATGGGAGGGGATGACAGGAGGAAGAAGAAGAATGAAGTGCATAAGATTTGCTGATGATATGGCATTGTCAGCAGAAAAGGGGACGATACTAAGAGACATGCTACTGGAGCTAACTGACAGCTGTGAGCAGTATGGGGTGAAGATAAATCCAAACTAGACGAAGATCATGGTTATCAGAAAAAAACCAAAAAAGGTAAACTTGCGAATTCGAAATGAGGCAGTAGAACAAGTGGACACCTTGCAATACTTGGGGTGTACTATAAGCAGTAACATGAGCTGCTACCAAGAAGTGAAAAGGAGGACAGCAATGGCAAAGGAAACTTTTAACAGAAAAAGGAGCATCTTCTGCGGACCTCAGGAAAAAGAACTACGGAAGAGACTAGTGAAGTGCTTTCTGTGGAGAGTGATATTGTATGGGGCAGAAACATAGACATTACGACATAGTGAAGAGGAACGACTAGTAGCATTTGAAATGTGGATATGGAGAAGAATGGAGCTTGTGAAATGGAGAGAATAAGAAATGAAGCTATGTTGGAAAGAGAGGGCGAAGAAAAAATAATGCTGAAACTGATCAGGAAGAGGAAAAGAAATTGACTGGGTCACTGGCTAAGGAGAAACTGCCTACTGAAGGATGCACTGGAAGGAATGGTGAATGGAAGGAAAGTTTGGGGCAGAAGAAGATATCAGATGATAGACAACATTAAGATGCATGGACCATAATATGTGGAAACTAACAGGAAGGCAGAAAATAGAAAAAATTGAGTTTGCAGTGAAAGACCTGCCCTTGGGCATTAACATTATGAATGAATACATTTTTAGCAGAAATTTGTCTTTCCTAATTACATTTGCAATTTTGAATTTGTATCTTTTTCTACTGAGCAAAACTTCACAATTGAGGAAACTGCTAAAAAATAGAAACATAATAATAATAATAATAATAATAATAATAATAATAATAATAATAATAATAATAATAATAATAATTAAAACCATGACTAAAGTAAAAAGATAAAGTCAGAGAGAATGTTTCCTTGTTTTTTTTCTGTCATTTTCACCAGTAAAACAAAATAACTTAAGACTGCATTTTAGTATCTGATAGTAGCTTCTCATAGTCTAAGAGAAATATAGTCTAAGAATGCTAAAGACAAAAGTAGTTCAACACATTCCTCTTGATTGATTGATTGATTGATTGATTGATTGGCTGATTAATTTACTCCTTATAAACTAGTCGTAAGAATCCTTTAATAAAAGAAATTACAAGCAAAATAAAAATTTAAAATAAAGCTCAAATGCTGAAGTAAATCATAAATAGCATCTTGACCTGAAATAAACTTTCAGTATCATACAAAATGAAGGTATTTAATTTACTGATGCGTGTTATTAATGGTGCAGGATATCATTTATACAGCTGATTAAGAAAGACAACTGACATGTGTGCAGTACATACGCATAGAATGGGTCTGAAATGAGTTCTGTTCCAAAATAAAATTTATTGTCAACTTAACTGTATTTGTGTTTAATTGTTTTTAATTTCTCGTGAATATAATTGTTGAAAGTTTTTTTCTTTGCTTCTTTTCTTTTCAGAATTGGGGTGTGTGGCTTATTCGATAAAGCGAAATATTCAGAAAATATGGTACCATAAACTGGGGTTACTTTGAACACAGAGGAAACTTTGACCATTTTTTCAGAAAATCATATTTAAGTTTCTACATGCTGCACTTGTTAAAAATGGTCAAAGTTTCCTCTATGTTCAAAGTAACCCCAGTTTACGGTACACACTAAAAAAAGAGATGTAATGCAATGTAATTGCAATCCATTTATGATGCAACAGTCTCATTAATGGAATGACAATGTACGTACCTCTAGCAAGTTTATGGTTCCTACGAGATTATTCTTGTAGTACAGAAGAGGATCTTGCATCGATTCTCCAACTGCTTTCATTGCTGCGAAATGGATTACACAATCAATCTTGTGCTGAAATGGATAGAACACACACCAATCAGAAACACATTCAAGAAATCTTCAAAAACTTGTTAAAATTACTGGCACAAAGATATATTACAGAAAATAATAAGTACTACAATTTTATTTATTTAAAATCCATTTTACAATAAATTACTAAACAATAAAGAACACTTTATACAAATCTGGCTTTCAAGTAGTAGCTCCCTGTAAAGCAGGTTTGAATAATTTCAAGGAAAAATTGTTACGGGGCCGGGTATCGATCCCGGGACCCTTCGCTTAGCGCGCGAACGCTCTTCCGACTGAGCTACCCAAGGAACTATACACGACACCGTCACAATTTTTCCTTTTATTCAATAAAGAACACTATTCTATTATATACCTAGAGTTTTATAAAAGCAAATACAGAATTACAAGATCTATATGACAAACAGCTAATGAAGAAATAAAGTCACAAAATAGAAAATAGGATTTAAAAAATAGAAAATAACCAGATTGTTAAGTTTTGTTATAGATATGTGGTAATGAATGGCAATAAAATAAATTGGGCTAGCACTTAAAAAATGAACTTGATAAAACTGGACTGGCACAGCTGTGGAGAAAAAATCATGAAAGTGAAAACAATATTTTGTATAAGATAAAGGTGTACTGATACAGAAAAACAACAACTGTTTAGTTACATGAAAATCAAAACTTTACTACAAAATTGCAGAACGAGTCTTGTTCATACCTATAACAATTTTAACTCTCTTTACTCAATTGGCAGAAATTCGTGAAAAAATCCATTCACGAAAATCGGGTGTCTCTAACAATATGCAATAGAAATGCTAGATTATGTTAGAAGTGTGGAAAATGAAAGGTTTTAGTGATAATATAGAAAATGACATGTACATTATGTGGCGAAATATATTATTAAAATGTGTTAAGATAGACTGGAGTGAACATAGTTTTATGAAAAAGGAATGACCGCATTTTAGTAATGAATGTATTAGCCAAAATATAAAGAATTACAAATGAACAGACAAAAAAAAAAATCCCTAGAAACATAGTTTTGAAAAGTACAAAAAAAAGTGAATGTGAGAAATAAATAAGTTAAAAGAAATGTAAATAAATTTTAAAATGTGTGTATGTAATGTAAGTAGACCTAGCTATGTATGTATAAAATTGTATACATCAACAAGCGAATGATAGCTACCGGTATATGACTGGAAGTCATAGCTGTCATTCAACATTGTAACAGACTGCAACCAAATAATAATAATAAATGAAATAAAAAAACATTACATAAATAAAAACACACACACAAGGATTTTAAGTATACTTACTTCGCTGAAAATCTTGATGAGGTGTGGCTTGTCAAGAAGATCACATTTGTAAAATGTGACATTTTTCCCAGTGATGTTTTCCACCCGCTTCAGACTTGGTGCCTCTCCTTGCTCACCATTCACAGAGTTGGCGAAGTTGTCAACAGTGATGACGTCATAGCCTGCCTCCAGCAGCTCCACAATACAGTGACTGCCAATGTACCCCGCACCTCCCGTGACAAACACAGTTTTCCAGTTCGACATGGTGTTACCTGGAACAGAAAAAAGAATATATAAAAATCAAATTCAAAATTAAATCACATGTGTGGCATTTTTAAGAGAACGCTAAAATATAAAAGAAAAGAAATGAAATTGTGTTTTTGAAAACAATTTTATGTGCCTATTCAGGAGCAAAGATTGAATAGAACAAAAATATAAATTGTTTAATTTATTAAAACACAAAGATGTGCATCTTTTGATGTGTTCCATCTTCATCTCCTCATTTACATCACACAATACACAGGCGGATTTATGGGAAATTCCTATCCTGTGCAGATGGTTATCAACCTGAACATCAAAACAGCAGATTTACGTGGCTTTTGAGGGATTATCTTGGGATTAATCAATAAAATTTGCCAGGATTTGTCTTTTACTTCATCCGAACTTTGTCTTAGGAAATAGCTCTTAGTAATGGAGCCAATAAATTAAGTGTCCCCATGTCCCTGCCTTTCCTGATAATGAAGCTCAGAGCTGACAGTGTAAATACCGAAAAACCTCACATCAGATTTTTAATTACAGACTAAAAGGATGGAGAAATGAGATGACCAAAGAAAAAATAGCTTGAACAATTGCAGCTCCAACAGACTACCAATGCTCGAAGAAAAATAATAAGAATTAACTTAAGTGTATTAAGATTTAATTTTGAGTTTAATTTTTGTTACTGATGAATGGTGGGTGAATTAGTTTCGAAAAAGGTGAAAAGAGAATATGAGAATGAAAAGCTATTGAAGCACTAATTTAGAAGACGGCATTCATTGGGAAAAATGTTAGTTTCAGAAAGGCTGTTCAAATAAGTTGATTTGTGAGAATAAAATTTGTTGATAGTGCTTCAGAACATTCCTTTCCAATGTGTAATACGTATACTTCAAAGTCAACAAATGTATACCCCTCTGATTAGATTACCCCCCTTTGATTTGATTACCTGGTTGGGTTTTTCCGAGGTTTTCCCCAAACCAAAAGGCAAATGCCGGGTAATATTTTGGCGAATCCTCGGATCTCACCTCATCTCACTACATCTCGCCAAAATATTGTAAAAAATTGCACAAAATTGTAAAAATTGTAGAAAATTACTAAATTGTAAAACTATAAAAATTTGTAAAAATTGTAATTGTAATATTGTACAATTTTGACTTCTTCCACATCTTAAAGCTTCGTTGCTCATGTAAGATCTATGGAATAAAATGAATGAATGAATGAATGAATGAATACCGTACTTACAATCTGGAAGAACTGTACAGAGTAAGAGCAATCATGAGATGCAGGTAACAATGACAAAGAAGCAACGATTTCGTGCAGAATAGAAGTACAGTAATACCAAGGGATCGTTAAGTGAAATTAATTTAATTTTAATCTTCTTCCCAAGAGAGGAACGTAATGTGCTAAGAGTGTAAATTGCAGACTATTGCTACATAATTATTAATGTACTGTTATAGTACGCAATCCATCGAATGAGTGGTGTGGAAAGAAGAGTAGGACTACTGTTTAATACCGGTTACGTTTTATTGTAGAATAATTATGTAGTTCATGATAAAATTGGTTCAGTTTGAAAGCACAGTCATGTAGAGAAGTTTTATAATGTTAATAATTACGATTATTTTCTCCACGCATTTATTGGTATGACCACTATAAAGAGAACTCTTTATATAGCCAATTTTAAAATTGATGTTATCTATCCATTTCACACTGCACTATTCCTTTATTTACATAATAAAATCATAATAATGCACTTTTTATTTAGATGTATTTAACTCTGTGTAGGCTACATTACTTCAGATTGTCCTCTTCAAATTCTTGAGTATAGTTTAACTTACTTTTATTATTTATATAATAATAATAATAATAATAATAATAATAATAATAATTATTATTATTATTATTAAGGGAGTTATAGCAGAGGCATCATTAAAATTGTTTGTTTGGGGGAGAAAAGCCCAAGATTTTTTTTTTTTTTTTTTTTTTTTTTTTTTTTTTTTTTTTTTTACTGAAAATAAAAATAACACTCAGAAATAGACTTTTGGGTAATCCACCATATCCTGAAACTCGACATTTCCGTTTCGGAACTACATACAGGTTCCCTCATCAGGGCAAATAAGTATAACCAGAGGGTCGCCTACTTTTTGGGGCTCATTATGTCTGACTGCTCCAAACAACTGAATCCAGAAAAGTTTTATCTATAAAAGAGATCTGAAGGACTGTGCACAAGAGGACCAAATGTGCACTGGAATTGGAAAGCTCAATAAATTCCCTTAAAGATAGCGCATTGTGATAAGATCAATCATTATGGTTGATTACAATTATTATTATTATTATTATTATTATTATTATTATTATTTTATTCTTCTTCTTCTACAAGGAGAAGTTGCCATGAAGACACAGAATAATGAACAAAAGGTGTAAAAAAAGAAGGAAATTAATAAAATGAATATGTTAACCTGAGCAAAAATAAAGTAGCAATTACAAAACAATAAAGCATTATGCATAAATATATAACAAAAATGTTAAAACCACTGAAATAAAACATTATATCTGGCTATACGAATGATGTCTAAAAATAGCTATAGAACCTTTAATAGCCTTTAGGCTATTTATTGACTCAACTATTATTTAATTTCTAAAACATGATAAGTTATTTATGGATCATAATAAAACAAGGAACAAACACGGCCTACGCATTGTTTTTTGGCCGTTTAAAATGTATGGGACAAAATATTCAAATGCGAACCTGTTCCTTTAAACACAGGAAGGCTGATTACTTAATCTAATATCATGAAATGTACTGAAACAAAAGAACTTCGCAAAACATTAAAATGATAAATGTAAAAACAGTGACTGAAGAATGAAAATGATTATTAACGAATTATTGATAACTCAATATATATCTAACTTACATCTATGAGCAGTAACATGCAATAAATATTATTCTATTAACAAAATTATTTGCAACACAAGTTACTCAGTAATTACAAAATTAGGCACAAATAACATTAAGTGTAGCGAAATCATTACTGGCTTAAAAGAATTCAAAATGACTATGTCAACATTGTTATGTGGCAGACGGGTAATTGGGGGCACTGCCCTTGGCTTCGGAGGAATGACCTTGACTGTTTCATAGGCCGATATCCAAATGCCCGCAGGCGAGATTCGTAATTTATTAGGTAGTCAATAGTGAAGAACACGGGAACTGGACACGTCCTCCGGTTATTTATGCAGACTGTCGTTCTTAAAATTGCACACTTTAAGGTATCAATTTAACGGACTGTAAAAGACATTTGCGAAAATGAAAGCATTTCATTAGGCAATTGCTGTAATAAAAAAAGGAGGTCGTCTCTACGCCCGTCATTCATATCTCCGTAACGTGACTGCACGACCAATTTCCATGCGCAACACGAAATTTATTTTTTACGCAATTCCCCCACGTTTGGCAACTAGGGGATGACGCAGTGCCAGCCAGCGCTTTCGTAATTGATGATCTGATGTTTCTGTTTAGTCTCCTGTGCTAATATTGAAAATGAAGCGATGAAGGACGTTTATTAATCACTAATTACTCATGTAGTATCTTTACGTAACGAAGGACACTTTCTCGGCGTATTATGACGTACTGTTCGATTCACGATGACAGCAAAATGCAGTCACTACAGTACAATCTGCAAATGTCATACACTGCATGAGTTCACTTTACTGAAAACAAGCCACAGTCTTTCCTCCAGCCTTCACACCCACAATTTGTCCTTTCTCTTTCGTATGACTTACGACGTGATATAAAACTCACCGTCCGTGTTGCGACGTCCGTCCTCTCTATCCAAGAGCTGGAGAGGCACTGGAGAATCCTGCGAAGAGGCGCCGTGTCTTCTTGCTAGCTTTATGGTTCCCACTCCAGCACATCACCGGGCGATGTTGCCATGTTGCATTTCCGTTTAATATAGCGAGAGCAAAAAATCAGGTTCCTTGTAATGTGGCAGGGAATAGCCTTGAGCGTACGTAAAGCGACAGGAACACCAATGGGACTTCGAACTACGGCAGACAAAAATCGGTACAATTTCATTACACAGTTTTTATTACATTGCTAAACGTTACATTTCTAATCCTACATTTATCACCCCTCTTAATATAACTTAACTAAATTCAGCTTTAGAGACTATGAAACTCTTTCCCCCTAGTACACTTCCAGACTTCTAAATGACGGGCGCCTTAATTCACATTATAGGCTATACAGTACTTCTCTTCTCAGAGAAGTGTCAGTAACACAACAAAAATGTAACATGCCTGCGGTTATTGTTTCAGACGAAGCGAACTA
The DNA here is from genome assembly GCF_040183065.1 of Periplaneta americana. NCBI lineage: Eukaryota > Metazoa > Arthropoda > Insecta > Blattodea > Blattidae > Periplaneta > Periplaneta americana. Next base: position 41,204,741 of record NC_091121.1, on the reverse strand, counting down.
GTTTTACTGCAGACATTGCACGCTATTAATCTTAAGGTACTACTTTCAATACCGGTAGTTTTTATTGTATTTTTTTTTTAATATGAATACACATTTAGATGGAAGCAACATTTATATAACGGAAAGTTTAAAGTCCAATTTATATACAATAAACCCTCAGAAATGGGCAAATAGTTGCCAGCAGATGTCATTGAACACATCTGTGATGTCCGATTATATCTTGTATCCGAGTGACAAGTAAATACATAACGCAAACAAACTTGTTTATAAAATTACAGTACTATATTTGATTTAATATATTTAAATGAATATAACATAAATATAAGAATATTGTATTTATCATGGTCGGGAAATAGATATGCACTATGATTGTATGACAGCGGTCATGAAGTTCATGAGTTATGAGGTTTCTCAAATTTATTAACTCCAAAGAAGAACGAAATATGTATGTATGTATGTATGTATGTATGTATGTATGTATGTATATGTATTTTATTTCGTCCTAATGATCGTACAGGATGATGTTGGACACGTCAAATTAATACTAAAAACAGTTCTAAAACTAATACACATTAACAAAATAATGCTAATATACAGAGTGTTTCGAAAATAGAGGGCATAATTTCAGGTATGTATTCCCCATATGTAGACAATACAAAAAGTTCATTACAACATGTGTCCGGAAATGGTTGGTTTCCGAGTTATGGCCTTCAAAACAGTGATATTCGTCGGAACGTTTTTCTACCTGCAGATAATTGCCTTTACAGCAGGTATTAACAGAGGACACTCTGACAGTTAATTCCGAGGAAAAGGGTACATTGAGTGTTGTGTTTGGCGTTGTACTGTGCGACATGTACTCAAATCAGAAGCTGACAGAAGTGAACTTCATGTACGGTAAGGCGGACGGCAATGCTGCGCTGGCTCGTCGTTTGTACCAGGAGAGGTACCCTGATCGATGGATAGGTAGAGGTGGTCCAATTGCTTGGCCTCCATACTCACCTGATTTCAACCCTATCGATTTCTACTTGTGGGGCCATTTTGGTGTATTCGTCTCCAGTGTTTGGCATGGAATCCCTTCGGAATCGAATTGTGGCAGGTTGTGAGGAAATACGCAATACTCCTGCAATTTGGGATCGTGTTCGCAAGTCCATGGGACATCGATGTGAAGCCTGTATTCAAGCAGGAGGTGGACATTTTGGACATCTGCTGTAAAGGCAACTGCCTGCGGGAAGAAAAACATTCTGATGAATATCACTGTTTTGAAGGCCATGCATAACTCGGGAACCAAGCATTTCCGGACACATGTTGTAATGAACTTTTTGTATTATCTAGATATGGGGAATACATACCTGAAATTATGCCCTCTATTTTTTAAACATCCTGTATATAACATGGGTATGGAAGTATAAATTCATTCACGAACATTGCGTTTGTCACTGATTCATCTTAATCCTCCTCCTCTGTCAGCTGTGCGCACTACTTTTGCTACCTACTTATTTGAGAGTACTGGTCATTTTCACTTTCATTCAACCAATCCAGATCAATTGAAATTCAATCAGTCTCTATTATTTTACGCGGCGCCTTTATTCATGTCACATGTTTTGGGTTTCTTTAACTTTCTCGCTGTTACTTCTGACATTGGCTGAATTGAGGATTTATTTTAATCCTTACAACTCATCTGCGTTTGTTTATCTCTCGATAATATTTTAATCGTGAATTGCAGAAACCTCACAAGTCAAATTTTTCTCAAATTCAGTTTTTCATATGGTTGTAATATTCATACACAGGTTTATGCGGATGACGTGAATATGTTAGGAGAAAATCCACACACGATTTGGCAAAACACGGGAATTTTACTTGAAGCAAGTAATGATATAGGAGTGGAAGTAAATCCCGAAAAGACAAAGTATATGATTATGTCTCGTGACCAGAACATAGTACAAAATGAAAATATAACAATTGGAAATTTATCATTCGAAAAGGTGGAAAAATTCAAATATCTTGGAATAACAGTAACAAATATAAATGACAATCGAGAAGAAATTAAACGCAGAATAAATACAGGAAATGCCTGTTATTATTCAACTGAGAAGCTTTTGTCATCCAGTTTGCTCTAAAAAAAATTGAAAGTTAGAATTTATAAAAGTTATATTACCGGTTGTTCTGTATGGTTGTGAAACTTGAACTCTCACTTTGAGAGAGAAACAGAGGCTAAGAGTGTATGAGAATAAGGTGCTTAGGAAAATATTTGGGGCTAAACAGGATGAAGTTACAGGAGAATGGAGAAAGTTACACAATGCAGGACTGCACACAGTGTATTCTTTACCTGAAAATTAGAAACATTAAATCCAGATGTTTGAGATGGGCAGGGCATGTAGCACTTATGGATGAATCCAGAAATGTATATAGAGTGGTAGTTGGAGGCCGGAGGAAAAAAAAGGGATTTACCCTTCCTACAGTCATCTCTTGGAGTATTTTGAATCACTAATGTATATATATGTCTAAGTCACTGCAACAACAATCCCAGAATACAATAAAGTGAGAACTAAAATATAAATTAATTAAATCAGGAAATTTCGAGATCCTTTTAAAAAGGTGCCTTTCCATTTTGCGGGAACTGCAGCAGCAGCATCTAACGAGTATAGGCAGAAGACAACACGCCAAAAGCCCCCCCCCCCAAAAAAAAACAACTTTTCCCGCATTAGTAACGCTGAAATTTAGACCTAAGCGAAGAAACACATTATTATGTATGCTGAGACGCCAAAAAATAATTGACAAAATTTATATTAGGAATTCAATTTAGCAATAAAGGAATTAAGTTCGATAATAACATTTCCGAAGAAAGAACCCAAAATTGGTTCGGCCATAGTAACAATAGAAAGTGTAGTTGTGATTAAACCCGTTTTTATTTAAATCTTTGCAGGCTAAATATCTTGAAGAGTACATAGTTCATATTGCCAATCTATTCGTCGAAATTAAGAGTGGACAAAAATTGCAATACTGGTAATATCACAGCTATAAATTTTCTTCTAGGAAGGCATGACATTCCTCCTAAAGATGAAACAAGAAACAGTTTCAGGAACACTTTTCCTTTACTTTGACCTTCTGAAGGTGAAGAAAAATAGGCTATACATCACAATGAAATACAAGTCACAATTTGTTCAGGTGTTACAGACAGGTGATTAATGAATTCAAAACTCTTTCCTTCATTTATCAATCTTATAATTAGCCTAACTGGTTGAGTAAACGACAATGCTCACAGTTCAGATTCTTTGGTACAAATTACGCCCATTTCCATTTTTAACAAGTACGAAATAGTAGCGGCACTAGGAATTTAAATTTGAGGGCAGTCAGGTGGGGAACCCTCCTTGTTTGTGTCCCACAGCACTAGAACTGTTCTGTTATCACAGATAACATACTTCTAATTCGAATAACAGTAGGCATACTGATTAACCTATACGCGAAGTTAAAACACGCCAGATTTAACAAATTAAAACGTGAGTATTGTTAGTTTATGCATAGCAATAACAAATGCTTTGCTAAAGAAAATTTGAGCTAAGTATAAGAATAATAAAATACAACTTGATTACACAACTTTTAACACTGTATCACTTCGGAATATGTATGATAAGAACTTTCTGTGTTAAATTTTAACGTACCTTGTTAACATGTTTCGACCTATTTTGGGTCATCTTCAGAAATGGTCGTTGTTGGTCTTGGCGCCTCTTGTTTCCTGTGAGGGTGCGTTCTTAGTGTATAGCCAAAGAGTGTATGTGTTTTGAAATTGAGTTGTGTGTTGAGAATTTCGTTGGGGTGTGTTTTCGTGTGTCTGTAAATTTCATATTATTCTAGTGTGTTGAGTTTCTGGCTTTTTGGTTGGATGTTCAGTATTTCCATGTCTGTGTTGATGTCTCTGTAGGTGTGGTTGGCATTTGTGATGTGTTCTGCATATGTGGAGGTGTTTTGTAATTTTGTTATGGCTGTGATGTGTTCTTTGTAACGTGTTTGAAATGATCTGCCTGTCTGTCCTATGTAGAAGTTGTTGCAGGTGTTACATTTGAGTTTGTATACGCCTGTGTGGTTGTATTTGTTTGTTTGTGTTGTTTGTGTGTTGAGATATTTTTGTAGAGTGTTATTTGTTCTGTATGCGATGTTGTAATTTAATTTCTTGAATGAGGTTGCAATTTTATGTGTGTTTTTGTTTTCGTATGTTAGTATGATGTATTTTTTGTGTTCTTGTGTTTGTGTTGTATTCTTCTGTTTTTTTTTGTGGTTTTGTTTTGTCTTACGTATTATGTTGTCTATTATGTTAGGGTTGTATCCGTTTTCTTGTGCTATGTATTTGATTGTGTTTAGTTCTTCGTTGTAATCCTGTTGGTTCATTGGTATGTTGAGTAGTCTGTGTACCATTGTTCGGAATGCAGCTTGTTTGCGTTGTGTGGGGTGGTTGGATTTGTTGTGTATGTGTGTTGTTGTTGTTGTGGGTTTTCTATATACTTTGAATGTGTGTTTGTTGTCTACTTTTGTTACTGTGATGTCTAGAAAATTTATGGATTTGTTGTTTTCAATTTCTAATGTGTAGTGTAGCTTTGGATGTATTTTGTTTATGTGTTGATGTAGGTTTTGGATCTGTCTTTTGATTCCTTTGTATAGTATTAGTATGTATGTAAAAATTTAACACAGAAAGTTCTTATCATACATATTCCGAAATAATAAAATGATGAGTAAATTGGGTTTGTAGTGTTTTGAAATGAGTTTTAATTGCACTATGAATATTTACGTTGAATAAAGGAGAAAGGCAGAAGAATGCGCACTAGGCCACCAAAGCTCCAACCCTCGTGTTGCCATCCCTACTCTCGAGGTTATTCTATAACTTGTTTACTTTTGGTTGGGAATATCAATCCTCATTATGCGAAATTCGAATTCGTCTGACTTGAGCTGCAAGAAACAGAGAGAGAGAGAGAGAGAGAGAGAGAGAGAGAGAGAGAGAGAGAGAGAGAGAGAGAGAGAGAGAGAGGTGATGATGGTGGTAGCAGCATTTATTTTATTTAATGACACTTTCAGAACGAAGGAGTATCCCAATAGGCGACATGGTCTGAAGGCTCGTGAGTTCGAATCCTACCTCGGACATGGATGGATGTCTTTCGTTAATATTCTGTCCTGTGTGTGTATGTGGAGACCCCTACACTCTGTTAACTCCAGGCTAGGGGAGGCTCATGTCCATGTCTAATGTTTGTGGTCCATAGAATCAACCCTTCCCCTACAGAAACTGGTGTGTAAGTCCTACAACAGAGGAGATAAAACAAAATCCAGAACAGGTTTCATGTATGAATATGTCTCATTTGTCCCACGCCGTGGCGTCGCGGTCTAAGGCATCCCGCCTAGGACTCGCGTTACAGAATGCGCGTTGGTTCGGTTCCTCATGGAGGAAGAAATTTTCTCATGAAATTTCGGCCAGTGTATGGGACCGGTGCCCACCCAGCATCGTGATGCACTTGGGGAGCTACGATAGGTAGCGAAATCCGGTTGTGAATACCAGCTATAACGGCTGGGGGGGGATCATCGTGCTAACCACACGATACCTCCATTCTGGTTGGATGATCGTCCACCTCTGCTTCGGCATGTGGGCGTGAGGCCAGAAGCCGTCTGGTCGGTCTAGGCCCTTCACGGGCTGTAGCGCCACAGATTATTTATTATTATTATTATTATTATTATTATTATTATTATTATTATTATTATTATATGTCTCATTTTTAAATATTAGTGAAAAAGTGAAAATGAAATCATAAATACACGATAAAATGTTTCGCCATTATGAAAAAATGGTACACATGAGGTCAAAAAAAAAAGAGCCTATTTCATCAATTTCTTGTTATTTGTTAAGTTCTGTCAGTTATATAATTTTATTCCTATTTTGTTTACATTTAAAAGATTAAAAACCTGTAATGTAAACGACAATTAAAAATAGATTATTTTTTTTAATTTTAAATTTTGAGTACAGAGGCATTGCATGGAAAATGTGACATGTGAAGAGTGGCATAGTCTGAAAAAGTTGGGAACCCCTGACCTGGTGGGTTTTTTTCCGAGATTTTTCCCAATTGCGGAAGATGTTAGGCAAATCCGCGAGCTCATCCCACAAAAATATCATCTTACTAGCAACTGGCGTAGCTCAGGCAGTAGAGTGTTTGCCTCCTGATCCAGAGTTGTACTCGGGCATGGGTTTGATTCCCACTTGGGCTGATTCTGGTTGGGTTTTTTCTGAGGTTTCTCCCAACCGTAAAGCATATGTCAGGTAATCTATGGCAATACCTCGGCCTCATCTCGCCAAATACAATCTCGCCGCTATCACTAATTCTATCGACGCTAAATAACCTAGTAGTTGATAACCAAGTAAAATAAAAAACATCTTACTATAATTCCATAAGTGCTACATAACTAAGCAAATGATATAGTTAATAAATGATTAAAACAGACCTATACAATCCAAATCCAGTATGTGGAACTTGTAAGATTCTGTTTGTTTCTATTTTTTTTAAAGAGAAATACCTTTTATAGCATCAGTCAAGTATGCAGTTTTTCTTTCAGTCTTCAAGCGCATTTCAACTCTGTAAAGAAAATAATAAAATTGGTTTGAATATTATACTTAATTCATAGCAAAGTGCTTAAGACTGTGTAAAAAGTGGGATTTATTAGGTTCGACATCTTATAGTAAATGTGTTTATTGGTACAGTATATAAAAGTATGTTTGAGGTGAAGATTAAACATAATGGTATACTGATTTATACAGCATACATAAAATAATGTAACAAAATAATACAATCTAATAAGCTAATAAGAATAATTTAATTCTGTTTTTTGTAGCATGCCAACAAAAGCTGGGAAATTTTATGAATTGGCGGTAATTAAGCATTGCTGTCAACTGTATGCGTCATTTTCAATTTTAAAAATTACAGGTATGAAACAAAATCCTCGTTGTATAGAGTGACTAATTCAGACAAACTCCATAACACAGGTGCAACGAAACTTCAGAAGAGTCTACATGCACCCTCTAGACGTCATATTAAACTATGGTATGAGTGTTTTATGGAAACTGGTACTGGTAGCTTAGAAAAGGCATCATGCCCAGGAAGATCCAGTGTACCTGAAGCTCAAGTTGCAAATTCCACAATCAACCATCCACTTAAATTTTATCCATACACAGTGGAAACTTTGTAGACTTTAAAAGCAGAGGATAAGAAAAAAATAATTAATTTTCTCGTGGATGTGTTGATTAGACCGGACCAACACAACAATTTCTTGCCAAGTGCTGTTTTCTGATGAAGCGAGATTTCTTGCTCCCTGCGGTCATCAGATTTAACACTGCTAATTTTTTTACATGGGAATATCTAAAGGATAATGACTACAGAATGCCTGTAAGGAATCTTCAGGTCTTACATGAAAGAAACAGAAATATAATATAAAGAGTCAGACAAGGTATGCTTAAAAAATTGGACCAAAACTGAATACTGATTAGACATCATGAGACCAACAAAAGACACTATGGAAACTATGTAACTATCACAGTCTACTATATACAGTCACGAAGCTTGAGTTTTGAGGGTGCTAGGAACAATAGACTGTGACGGTACTATTTTGCATTGCCTGTAATGAGGCGATATTAGCGATCCTAGGGGTGAGCAACTATCTAATGTTTCCATATTTACTACGTATAGAGCTTCGCGACTGTATATACTAGACTGTGTAACTATGTTAACTAAACTCCAACACAATTCTCACAAAACAAACAATAAAAATATGTTCATTGATTTCAAAGTTATTGCTGTATATTTCTATTACATTATTTTATGTACTGACACGTATATATATATATATATATATATATATATATATATATATATATATATGCCTAAAAGAATAAACAAATCCGGGAATAAATCATATATTTTTTTAGTAGGTTATTTTACGACGCTTTATCAACAGCTTAGGTTATTTAGCGTCTGAATGAGATGAAGGTGATAATACCGGTGAAATGATTCCGGGGTCCAACACCGAAAGTTACCCAGCATTTGCTCATATTGGGTTGAGGGAAAACCCCGGAAAAAACCTCAACCAGGCAACTTGCCCCGACCGGGAATCGAACCCGGGCCACCTGGTTTCGCGGCTAGACGTGCTAACCGTTACTCCACAGGTGTGGACAATAAATCATATATGATCAATGGATAGAATGTAAAAGATTTTGAAAAATATATAATACAATCTTCAATACCGAAAGAAGTTAATGATTTTGATATAGGATAGATAAATTGCATTCATTGCATCTCAAGAATAAAGTTAAATTAATAATGATTATAGTAAAAAGGTATCCCCGTAACATGCCATGAAGGCACTTGGGGGGCATGGAGGTAGAGCCCCATGCTTTCCATGACCTTGGCACTAGAATGAGGTGGTGTGGTTGGCACCATGCTCTGACCGCCTTTTACCCCCGGGAAAGACCCGGTACTCAATTTTATAGAAGGCTGAGTGAACCTTGGGGCCGTTTTGAAAGTTTGGCAACGAGAAAAAATCCTGTCACCACCTGGGATCGAACTCCGGACCTTCCAGTCCGTAGCCAGCTGCTCTACCAACTGAGCTACCCGGCCGCCCAAATGATTATAGTTCTTTAAAATAAAGAAAATAGATAGATATATAATACTTAGTATCCAATTTCCCACTTCCTCCCTATGCGGGAGGACCCTGAAGACTAACATCACAGGCCGAAGCTTATTGCGTTTACCACTCCTATCGCAGGGATGATTGTTTCTAGTCTGTAGGACTGCATTCCTGTGAGTATAGTGATTCATTATTTGGTACCATTTATCAATCCAGTTTACACAGCACTCAGTTTGGACAAAGTCCGCGTTTAACACTCCTCGTTTCCCTGAGAGCTCTGCAACATTCTCAGAATGATGTCATCTGTGTACAAGTCAACAGTGCTATGTCCTGCTGCATCCTTTGTTGACCTGAAACTATTGCATAATGATAAATGTAGTTTAATTTAATGATGGCGACAGTTCAATGCTGAAAGTTGTTTGGTATTTGTTTCGCATTGCTTGAGGAAAAAACAAATCAGGCAACTTATCACAACCAGAATTTAAACTCAGGCCCAATAGTTTCGTAGTCAGAGTCGTGGAGTTAGTCTCCAATTACAGCAAAAAATAGATCTGCAGCATAAAAAAGTTCACAGTTATATTCATAATTTTTAGTGTTGGCTTTAGAGAAGGTAGAATATATACAGGGCATTCGCAACTTAATGCCCGACAATGCAGGAGCATATTCCTCGATTCATTCCACAGCGATATAACCTAGCATACCCCTATATTAAATTGAAGCATTAAGAAGTTAATGGCTTGTGAATATCCGGCTCTTCTTGCGGCACCAAGCACTATGAACATCAGACTATGTGAGGCAGCGATCGCAAAAGGTCCACTAGAGACAGTAAACAGCTCGCAGTGCAGTTTGTCGTGCAGGGCTATCAGTGCCCAGTGATCGTGAAAATGCCGTTCGTGTATTCTCATCAAGAATACGCTGATATTGTGTTCATTTATGGATTGTGCGTCGGTAATGTTGCGAGAATATCGGATATGGTTTCCAGATCGTAGACAGCCAGATCCAGGATTATTTGCACGTACATATCACCATTTAGCTGAACGTGGAAATGTCCCAAGCCTACATGCACAACACGAAGAAGTGCAGCCAGACTGAATTGAAGACCTAAGGCCTGCAGTTATTGACATCATAAATGAAACTCCACGGATAAGTACACGACGAATTGCTGCACACCACAGTTTGGCACATACTACGAGATATCATGATAATTTTGTGCAGAACCTAGAACCCGGAGATCCTCCTCTGTAACTGGCCGATAGCCCATCCACAACTAATCAGCATCAATGGTGCTGCAGACCACATCAGACTTCATCCCGCCATTATTGCGAATGCCACACATTCACTATTACGTAGAACTGTCTGGTGTAGGGATGCTCAAGGAATGCATTTCGAGCCCCACCTGCAATAACAGTGCACAGATTCACCTGTAGTTTGGTACAGTATAATGCAATTTTGTATTTATTTACTTTTTTTTTGTCTCTTGTAATGCAACAAATTGATGGAACCTTATGAAGACCTGACTGTGTTGGTTAAGTTTGTAATGATATTTTCACGTCCAAGTAAGCAGATCTGTGTAGGATTTGTACGTGTAATAAAAGAACAGATTAGTTCTCAATGTCTTCTGCTTTTATTTCCTTAATGACACATTTACTACTTACAAAAATGTTGTCCAAAGTTCCGACTTATAAGTTCTTGTAACTCGGAAATTATTAGATTTTTGATTAGGACATGTTAGGTAATATCGCTGTAGAATGAATCAAGGAATACCCTCCTGCATTGTCGGGCATTAAGTTGCGAACACCCTGTATAAACCTTTACTTGCACAAAAACTATTTCTCTTGCTTAGCAACACATGAATACCAGAGACTAAGTTTTAACAATATTGTAGGCCTACATGATATTATTTTTTGTCACTGTAAAGCACTACCTGTTGTGCACCATGGGGAATGGTCTACAGTGCATCAGTATGATAATATTAATGGGTTAACGATCTAAACCTGGCAGAAGGATCAGGAGTTCCCCACGAAAACTATTACCAAGCACTGCCTTTGTTCATAAAAAAATTCCATTTGGACCTACTGGCATTTGAACCTGGCTTACCAGCGTGGAAAGCTGATGCTCTAGGCATTTGGCTAACAATGTGCTGCATTTATAATATACAAGAATGTGGTAGTATATCATAACTGGTATTGATATTGATGACAATAATATTATCATATCATTATCATATTTACAATAAGAAACAGCAAAATTAATGTTACATTACATACATCTACTTAAGCAAAATAATTTATAAGTGAGTCCATGTCTTACTATTATGCACTATAAAATACTATTTAGACAGCTAATCCTAAAAATTTATCTTTTAATACTAGGCAAGCATGTTAAAAATTGACATGTGAAGCATGCAAAAAAGAATTTTTAAGACTGATTTTCAACAGTTTGCATTTATAATATACAGGAATGTGGTGGTACATCACAACTGGTATAGATACTGATGACAATAATATTATCATATCATTGTCATATTTACAATAATAAATAGCAAAATTAATTACATTACATACAACTACTTAAGCAATACAATTTATAAGTGGAGTAGGTACATGTCTTACTATTATGGACTATAAAATGCTTTTTAGACAGCTATTCCAAAAAATTTATCTTTTAATACTAGGCAAGCATGTTAAAATTAACATGTGAAGCAAGCAAAAAGAATTTTTAAGATTGATTTTCAACAGTTTGCGCCTAATGTCAATTGTTTCCCACCAGATATAACAGATTAGCAATCACAACCAATCAATAACGTGGTTAAAACAATTACAGACCTACTTTTAAAAATTACTGTCTTAAGGTATGAAATGTATACAAATTAAATACATTGCTTCAGTTATTTTATTGATAACTATATGAAACAAATTAAGAATTAAATTTAATTATAAAAATTAGGGGGCATTTGGATTTGAACCAGTGAAATGCTCTACCATTGAGCTATACTTACCACCACTTGGTTTTAATGTGACATAGTTTCACTATTATAATGAGGGGGAATACAGCAATGAACAAATCGGGGAAATTATCTCTATATCAGCACAGACAAATGGCTGTCTAAAATCAGTGTAATTGTTCGTAGGGTTGCTTCACTTGGCCTGTGACCTCGTTTTGCAAACAACTCGAAATAAAATGTCATTTTTAACACTTGTATTGTAAATAACTATTTTTCTTGTAATCCAGGGTATGATGTGCAACTTTTCATCTGAGTGCAGAGTAAATATTTATATCTTCTGAATTACAAAGAAAAAAATATATAAGCAGGAATATAACTGGTTATATATAAAGACTAAGTTGTCAGGAAATATAATTATGCAATATGTAGGAAACTCTATTTACTTTGTGTAGGTCATACAATGTAAAAAAAATGTGCTTACTATACTTGTTTTTTTTTTAAAGATGGGACATGACAGTTTAGCGGCCGAGCTTGGAACTACAGTGCCATGTTGCCAATATGGATTACCACGCTGCCAGCTGATGGAAGCTAGCAGTTGTAGTTAAGATGGCAGACGTTAAAACATTCATTGACAATTGACGCGAAGGTAAGAAAACAATAGAAAAATTGACAGAGGATCACAGACGAAACGTACCAATGCTAACACTATGTGCACAATATTAATTATGTATCTCTTAAAATAAATTCAACATCTTATTTACAAGTAACTATTCTAGTGTGTTATGCATTACTGACTGAATCAGTAGTATTAGTAGTACGTTATTTGCTTAGTAATTAAATACATTATATTCTAAGTAACTAGTATTCTATTGAATAAGCATGTGACATGTTACCATAGATTAAGATGACTGTAATATTTATTGTATCAATGTTGACGATGCCATGAATAATTGTATTCCAACGGTTAATAAAATATCTATCTATCTACCTACCTACCTACCTACCTATAATAAATGTCGCCGAGAGACCTATTAAGCACTTGCCACGTGGAAACTAAGTTTGGCAACTCAACTGTTGTTACCATAGCAACAGGCCTACCACGCTATGTGACATTCAGTTGTTTTTCCGATCGCAACGCTCCTATCATGGCCCATCTTTCAAAAAAACAAGTATAATATGCTCTCTCCATAATAAATACACTATGTTAAGAGACTTACGGCTGTACTGGCAAACACACACACTGGTTCCCAAGGTTCAAGGAATATCTTTGTACCTACTAAATAAAGAGCACTGAGGTTCTTCACATGTTATCAAAGAGATATGTTCGTATGGATACAAAATAGTCTTGGTCTTAAATAAGAAACTGATATTTTCTTTAAATTTCTTTAATGTAAGAACAGTGCTTTCCTCCACCTTCACACATACATGTAAATACAATAAAACTGAGGCCTATTACAGATATGTTCCTTCATCTGCACCCATATTTTGGTTGTTATAACTGGCCATTTACAAAATGTAGAGATCATTATAACACACTTGTCATGGGGAAGTAGGAACTATCACTAGCTTAAGTGTATAAATATCTGGCAGGATTATTGCCATAAATGTACAAACATTCATCAGAAAGAACTGCCACATCTGGAGCTTAATTTTTTTCTACTTTCTGCAGTCTTTTTGGAATAAATACGTATGTTGACAGGTGCAAATGTGCATTACACGGACAACTAAGGTAGAATGCTGATGATGATCAAAATCTAGGCATGAAAGGTAAACAAATGCTCTGGTAATTTAAGTAAAACCCTGGAATATAATGTACAATGAACTGGACTTTGTAATTGTTTTCTCATCTCATCTTTTTAAGTCTGCAATCTACAACCATGCAGCACATTACATAGATTAATATAATACATTACAGTGAATAGCATGACTGGGCAGATGAATTGAATGGCCCTACAAAACATGAAACACATTATATACAGGATGTGTGTGAGAAATGATAGGTAAATTTTGCTGAAGCCCTCTCATTTGGGGGACAGGGTTCTTTGATGTACCATACAAGCCTGTCAAGTTTATTTCCTTTCTAAAGGAAGTCATGTTCAGACTTACATTATTCTTTAAAACATCTCCATTGTCATGTCGGGTTTAAACCCGAAAATCTCGGATGAAAGAATGATAAGCATTAGGCCATCAAAGACGACGTAGGTAAACCAGAGAAATACTATCTGTTTCACCGGGAAATGTGATTAAATGCAGGAGCAGTACCGGTAACTTAGAAATGAAATCATATTTAAGTAATACAGAAGATAATACTTATAGACTCTTATGTTGGTATTTCTTCACAATTACAAACCTATTATAAAGTCAGCCCACAACAGTGATGTCACTAGAATCTGTAATCAGGAGTAGCCTACACAGATGGAAAGTGGAACTAAACAAGCGAAATAAAAACATTCCCTCCGAATATGAAAATCGAGGTAAAGGGAAGTATACAGTCTCTCTATATCAATACAGAAACGTAACTGAAGAGTGTATACAACAAAAGTTGTAAATCTACAGAACAAAATTTTTCAGGAACGGCAAAAAAACATTTTTCTCCATCCAAATCATCTACTACAGATGACATGTAATTTGCATACTTTAACTAGGGCCTATTTCCACTTCGAATTTCAACATATGATTGTTGCAGGTCATCAGGCTTTATACCTACAACCTGTTTCGACAACCATAAAAAATGACAAAAAATAACTCTTACAATTTCTGTTGTGTACACTCTAGAATTTGAAATAATGCATGCGAGAAAGTGTTATAAATTATTACCAATATAGAAATTAGAATCGAAAGGGAAATAGAAAGAATATAAAAAATAATTTTGGCTATCTTCTGCTTGCAATTAGATCTAGTGAACCACAGTAATTTCAAATGGAAAAAAAAAAAATAATGTTCTGAAATTTATACAATAATGGATTATTCACAATATGGACTTTTAGACGTCTTAGTATTTTAACAGCATTGCTCTTCTTAGCACATGTATTGTATGACATTTTTTACACTGATTATAGTTCACGTTAACACTTTGTTTGTTAAAAACATAAAATTGTTTAGTCATACGTTAAAAAGTGTTAAAATTTTTAAAAAAGGTATATACCTTGGACAGAAGGCCCGTTTCGACGTGATGTTACGTCTTCATCAGTGTCTCCTGAACTACTGGTGATCTTGAATTCTGTGATGTGCATTTGTCGGTTGTAGGGGTGGGGGTGTGTAGCTCTTATAGTGGGGGCTGGTTGTTTGTGTGTTATGACGTATCATGACATCGAATAATGTGTGGGTATTGAACTGTAATTGTGTATTAAGTATATGTTGTGAGTATGTTATTGTATGTTTATATATTTCGTATTGTTCTAAGATATTTAACTGTGAACTTTTTGGTGTGATGTGTAAAATTTCCATATCTGTTTCTATATTATTGTAGCCATGATTATTGTTGATAATGTGTTCTGAGTAATTTGATGCGATGTAGGGTGTGGTTATAGCTTTAATATGTTCATTAATCTTGTATACGTCATAACACACAAACAACCAGCCCCCACCATAAGAGCAACACACCCCCACCCCTACAAATGACAAATGTACATCGCAGAATTCAAAATCACCAGTAGTTCAGGAGACACTGATGAAGACGTAACATCACGTCGAAACAGGCCTTCTGTCCAAGGTATATACCTTTTTTAAAAATTTTAACACTTTTTAACGTGTGACTAAACAATTTTATGTTTTTAACATTTTTTAAATTCAAGAATTCCTGTATATTATTACTCTAGTTTTAAAAAATTAAAATCAGACAAATCATCAACATACATGGTTCGATGTAGCCAACAAACCAATATCATAACAGTATGAAGGCAACATAATATAAAGTAGGCCTAACTAATAGTAATAACACAGTTATAAAAACACACCCTCTCTAACTTTCCTTTTAAAAATGTACATTATAATCCAGGCGTTTGCAAAATATATGAAAGCAGTAATTATGTTCAACATTACATTATATTCTAGAGGCAGTGTCTTCCTGGAAGACGGGGATATATTACTAAAACATAAAAACATAACAAATGCCTAGCTCCTTAAGCTCATCTTCATGCTATTCTGTTTATTTTAATGTGACCAGATGTTCCATTTTTAGACATTCCATCCCGGTGTCCCGACAGTTTTTCTTGAAACACCTATTAGTCCCGGTTTTGTTGGGGGGGGGGGGAAGTCTTGCTGAACAATATCCTGTAAGGAATGATGTTGAAATGTGTATAGATACCATTAAAAACGTTTCTGGTAATTCAAACATTGATGACAAAGCTATGCTCAGTGAGATTCTGTATGTGAAGCAATTTTCTATGCAGATAAAGTCACTCAATGGAATATAGAAGAGAAAAAAGTCCATATGAGATGCGTAGCAATGTTCCAGCATTTCTTCTATCAACAATTGTCATTCACAATCATTGCTAAATTATAGAATTTGGTTTATCCCTCCCTGGAACCAATGCTCCTGTAGGAAGAATTTTTGTCAGAATGAACAAAATATGGATGTCAGAAAGAACAAAATTGAAGGTTGACACATTGAAGGCATTATTAATTACCACAGTTCATTTCAAATAAGCTACAGTTTCTTTGACTTCTTCAATTTTTTGAAGAAAAATAATAAACTTCTTATGGAAATTTATTCACCAAAAACATATTACGCCCAATAGGAGTGTTGAGAGTAAGCTGTAATTGTGTGTTATAAGTGACGTAATTTTCTTCCTTTTTGTAATGTTGTTTACACAGTTAATGTCTACATTGTCTTCAAATTATTGTAAAATTAAATAATTAAATTTCTATTTCCTGTACCAAATGATGTATGAATAGGAGAGGGAGTTCCCTGTGAAGCTGTATTAAGTGTCTAGTTTTAGTTTCAGAAATTCTGGTCACATTATTTATATATACAAAGTTCACATAAATATGTTTTACATTGAACTAGAACATCTGCTTACAAGGTTGGGCATCCCTGCATCATATTAAGACTGTGAGTTAAACTGACCTTGAATTACTTGACACACATGGTACGGCTGTCCTTCTGCAGGATAAAAGTTTATTTGGTTACAGAGTAAATTAAATTATTACACAAATAAGACGTCAAGAAACTGCCAGAGACTTGTTTACCTTCCTCGAAAATATAAACGTGTATCAATTCTAGTCATCATGGATGAAGTAGTGATGTAACATGTACAAATCTTTGTCAAATAAAATAAAGTGGTTTCATCTTTCTCAACTTTCTTTCTGGACACAAACATTAATAAGACTATTTTACACCTTAGGTACCTTGCAGGAGAGCATCTTGCAACCAGTTCACTTGTTCGAAGTGACTAGAAAAAGCCACGAGATCGTCTGCCAGAGTTGCACACATATCTACGAGTATGAACTGCCACTTTAAAGTCAAGTTCACTAGGCTCATTATGTAACGAATTATTAAAATCTGCAATAGGGGCAATTCAGGGAATTCGTACAACATACTTTCCCTCATTGTAGTGGAACGTTAACTTGATTGAAGCAATTTAATTTGTGAATGATGTGAAATCTCAGGTGGCTGCATGCGTAATATGAAAACTTTAAAAGTTTTGAAATTATGAAAATGATCAAAACTTTCATTCAAAATTAAGATCTGTGACAACTTAAGGTTTTATTCGGGAAGTAACTTTCTATACTCACATTAAGCTTGCTAGAACACTGAATATTATACAAAATAAAGTACATCATTGGAAAATGTTTCAATTGTTAAGACAGGAAAAGGAAGGAAGAATATGTATAACATATAGTGTATAGTATATACATATCGTTCAACATATGTAAGCGTAAAATGATGAATTAAACAATAATATAATACGAATTTATAATATAATTATATTATGATTATATTCAGATTAAATTGTTGTTGATTCTGTATAAATGGTTTTTTAGGTTAACTGTCGAGTATTTAATTACATTAATAATAATTTGTTTTTATTTTATTGGGTTATTTTATGATGCTGTATCAACATCTAGGTTATTTAGCGTCTGAATGAAATGAAGGTGATAATGCCGGTGAAATGAGTCCGGGGTCCAGCACTGAAAGTTACCCAGCATTTGCTCGTATTGGGTTGAGGGAAAACCCCGGAAAAAACCTCAACCAGGTAACTTGCCCCGACTGGGATTCGAACCTGGGCCACCTGGTTTCGCGGTCAGACGCGCTGACCGTTACTCCACAGGTGTGGACAATAAAAATTTGTTCTTGCACATCTTTACTAATTTTGTATGTTCCTCTCCATTGTACAAACAATTTTGTAATTGTACCGCATGCACCAAAGAATAAGCCAGTGACTTTCCATAGTTTTAGTTTATATTTTTCCAAAAAATAATTTGTAATTTGTTGACTTGTATATTTTCTTCTTCTCTACATCTACCTCATGTAGTTGTTTAGTCGAGATCTCAAATCTGACTGTAGGAGCAATTATTTCTTTCTGGTGATAGCTATTATATCAATTCTTCTGTTGCTATCCACCTCACAGAGACAAAACACTTCTTCATACACCTCTAGACCTTTATCAAGTAGAAAATTTGCCTGAGTACTTCAGATGATGATGTGGCGTTTTATTCTTAGGAATTCTCCCTGAGAACAGTTCCCTAACACATGACGAAGAGTTTCTACCGCACCACAATGTCTGACTTCCAAAATGATGCATCATTACTAAATATAGCTATATCACGTTGTTTTCTAACATTACTATATGAGGTAAAACATCAATTTGCACTTTATAGAACACTGTTTTCCATTATGAAAAAAGCTGAGGATATTTTAAAATTACGACAACTGCTTTGTGTTATAGGACTTTGGTCCCTTGCAGATGCACTTGTAAGAATCTTTTAAATATTGGAAATATGGGGTTTTGTAAGAAATTACTTCTCTTTTTTTTTATCATAAGATGGTCAGCAGCTTCATTATCAGATAAGCCACAGTGTGCTGGTACCCACTGAAAAACCTACCCTTTTGTTAAGTTTCATCACGTGTTGTATAATTTTCTATCAGTTATTTCTTTACTTGTAACTGACAGATTGGTTGCAAATGTTGTAGAATGGAAGAACTTCATCTTCTGAACAGGAACTGAATTCTTCTTCAGACTAGTAATCCTCCCAGAACATTTCTTCTTCTTCTTCTTTTATTTTTCTGTTGGGGTCAGAGCATATCCTTCCTAAGATAAGCAGCTACATACATTGGCCCTCACTGATGACCCAACTTGTAGAAAATGTGGGATGGATGTTCAGTCATCTCCTCACATTTTGCTGAATTGTCCAAGTCTAAGCCACATCAGGCATTGTTATCTTGGAGAACACATGTTTTCTCTCAAAGAATTTCAGGAAATACGAGTAAAAACTAGTAGAATCGCAAAGTTGGTTCAGTTTATGGGGAGCACAATGGGTCATTCATGCCTAAGTGCTTTAATAGAAGACTACACCCTTATACAGGAAGAAAAAAAAGATCTTCCTAAAGAGCAATTACGTCCTAGTGTTAGAAGAGGATGTGATCAGCTGGTACAATCCACTCATCCTATAAAGTAGACTTCCTTTACATTGAAAAGGGCTATTATTACAATACGAGTACAGTTTTCAAATGGCGGTTTTAATGTAAAAAAACCTCATATCAGATAATATGATATATCCATTGATTGCCACAAAATAAAAGTGGACAGATAAAGGAAATTGCACATTCTGTCAACTGTTATTACATTCTATTAAACACTTGACATTTTACTTATCATGAGTATGTATTAGTTCGTCAAAACTGACAGTTAAACTTCAACCACTAATATTTAATTTTCTTTAATCAGTGACAAACACATGTGAGGTTAGACTTGACTGTCATTACGACATTAAACTTTACATTGCGCCAAATTTTCGTAAGCACCTACATATTTTAAACATTGTATGGAGTAGAAAGATGAACTTTACGACGAAGTGAAGAGAAACGACTAGAAGCATTTGAAATGTGGATACAGAAAAGAATGGAGTGTGTGAAATGGACAGGCAGAGTTAGAAATTATGCAATGTTAAAAAGAGTGGGTGAAGAAAGAATAATACTACAACTGATCAGGAAGAGAAGAGGGGAATTTGCTGGGTCACTGGCTAAGAAGACACTACCTACTAAAGGATGCATTAGAAAGAATGGCGACGAGAGAAAAGCTTGGGACAGAAGAAGATACATCGCTCAAATGTGGAGAGTAAGAGGAAGATAGAAAATAGGAAAGATTGGAGAATGCTGGATGAATTTGCAGTGAAAGAACTGCCCTTGGGCAGAAAACTATGAATGAATGAAGATTAAAATAAATGGATAATTTTCTACACTCTCCTCCAGCTGCTCAAATCTGTTACTTAATTTAGCCTGTTCTACTGCAAAGTCATTCTGAACCAGTGGGATATGTGCAACTAAGAAATTGTGGATTTAAAAATTCTCTACCAATAATACCATTAAAAATGAGCCTTGTGACCTTGTAACTTGTATGACTGACTCACCACGATGGTTATTACCCAGAAAACATAGCATATGTCTACTTTATAAAAATTGATTACATACATCCAATTAAAACTGGATACAATATCTCCAGATGCATGTGAAAGTGAGTTAAGTAAAAAAAATCATCTTTATATAAGAGTATAGAAAAGTCTGAAATTTTTAATAAATCTAAATCATCCTTGCATTATTATTTCTAAGGGAGTTTTGAATTCTACGTTATATTGTACCAAATTTTCACAAGCACCTGTGTATTTTAAATATTGATACTGTTTCACAGTTACAGAAGAAACAGTTTCCAAATGGCGTGAAACATCTACGTAATAATGTAAAATTAATTAGTGCCATGACTGAACATGATGGCTATACATTTGTACTTGTAGGTTACTCTAAAGGAAAATAGTCAGATATAAATGTGATAATCCATATAACAGATCTTATAAAAATAAATATTTTGCTGTAAGTTAATATACAGTATATATTAAACTACATACTCTTTCATACAGTAATGGTAACTGAAGAAGTTTTGTAGATGTATGGGTAATACAATTAATTATTACTAAAATCCCTTCCTAAGTTTGATGAAACTAAACAACACCGCTTTCAACAGGATCATCAGAAGGTAACAGACAACACAAGTTATTCCACAGTTCTTGTTCATGTACGTTTAAAAGCAATTCAATTACAACAGGGTGTTGAGTTCACAAAACATTATAATATTCAGAGATGTGTCTCTGTTTGCTAAATAATATTCATAAAAGATGAAAATTCGTTCGATCTCAGTTTCAGATACATCTTTCAACAAGAAGGAGCTTTGTAGTTATGTAAAAACCTGGCTTACAGAAACCTCTTAGAAATCTCCTGGACTTCTGTCACAGAATCACAGATGCCATAGCTACAGAGACATACTGATGTGCATACAGACAGAAATCGAGTATCAGCAGGTTATTGTCGTAGCAACAAATGGTGTACATGTGAAAAATGTATAACAAAACTTCCATCTTTTGTGAATATTATGTGTCGAACAGAATTTTGACCAAATATTTGGTCAAGTCTTTTAGAATACTTCATAAATTTTATTCAAGAACTTTAAAAACGGATTTACAAGTAACCTGTTACTTTCTTCCTAGTTATTCGAATAAAATGTATTCTTTATAAACCAACACCCTTCTGCAGTTGAAACTATTTAAAACCATGAAAACAATACTACTGCAACCTTCATAACATTTTGTCTATTCAATCGTAATGTATTAATATTAATTTTGCTTCACAGTTATAATATTCAGCTTTCTGCATTCAAAGAAGGAAAATAAAACTTTTCTGATCTTAAACATTCTCCTGGATCTTTAAATCAACACTGTTAACGTAACTGCCACAAATATCTTCTAGATCAGTGCCAAGCAAGCATTATCCCAGTGACAGCAAAGAGTTAATCTGAACTGGTTCCAGTGCTCCCTGCATATAAAATTAACAATTCTCATCTGTGCATACATATATACAGACAAGGTCACTTAGCATGTCATGTAATTGGCTAAAATATTCAAGAACATGACAACACAATAATCTAGATTTCTTGCGACCAAACATTCCACACCTCCAGTTAGAAATAGAGAATTACAAACTAACTCCTAAAACAGTGAGAGATAGCAATTTAATAAGTTTCCTCTTCCTTAAGATGCAGATGTAATATACATGCGTTTTAAATAACCCACTAAAAATAACCTAACAACTCACTGCTTTTATCAGTGGCGAAGCTAAGGTGTAAATACTGGGTAGGCTGAAAAATTCTGCTTACCTTGTATCTTTTTAAACAGCAAATGTTTATTAGATTTTCTATTACAATTTTTTGTGACACAGACCTCCACAAGAAGATGATGATCACTCATTTTCATCCCCAAACAGAATACAGGTAAAACAATATAACTTATTTGTCTCAGAGCACCCTGTTAGCCAAAGATATTTCTTATGACATGTAAACTGAAATTTCCTATTTTGTCTTCCTTGATCCACTATTTTAATACGTAAATGTGGTGTTGATCTCCTATATTTGTAAGCACATTTTGTTTCATATGTCCAACTTGAAAATGGTTTCTCTTTTAATTCTACAAATAATGACCTCAATGTTCTCTCAGCAAGATCCATTTTACACAAAATTAATATGTAAAAAAAAAAAACACGCGCGCGCGCACGCACGCACGCACACACACACACTTTTAATGAAAGTAAACTCAACAACACAGCATTTTCAGAGAACACCAATAATATAGCGCGACATAATTTTGTGATGGAAGGCTAGCTTCATTCTGTATAGAGATGTAGAGAATCGATTCCCACTCCCCGGTCCCCCCTCAAGCTTGCGAGTCAAGGTCGTAGCCATGCCTTTAGAGGCTTTTTGCCTTAAGCCTTGCTGCTCATACTGCTCTCTCCATACTGGAATGACTATCAACAGTGAGCTTAATATATGGAAGGATCGTAGTGAAACCAAGTGTTACAATATATCGTTATTACAAACTTATAGGCCTGCTGTTACTAGGAATAATAACTCACATTTTTTGGATAGGCTAAGTCTCATGAGTTTCGCCACTGGTTTTTGTAAGTTTAGTCAACAGTTCGAAGACTGGCTGGAACCTCATAAGTGACACCAATAAGACATCAATTATGACGCAACTAAGCGAGGAGATAATGGGGTAGGGTGGCCAGTTCCTTTTCCCCTCCATTGCATACATCACTGACTAGTAATATATTACACTAATCAGACTTCAGAGGCACACAAACAATAAGTTCTTCCTCTGACACATATTGTCAAGTGAGATGTACTGCCTGATAATAGATGTACATATCAGCCAGAGGCTCAATCAGAGGTAACCACTCATTAATTACGTAAAATTACGCAACACATTATTCATTTTAAAAAAGTACCAATACTGAGAGATGTAACAACGTTACTTTTAAACTTCAAGAATGAACTGCCTGATAATAAGTAAGGAGCGGATTCCTATGTAATTAAATATTATTTTTGAGTGAGTGTGATAAAACAAAGTTAAGAATTCCGAACATGAAGTTTCAAGTTTAAAACCCGAATTTTATTTCACATAAAAACACATATTTTCACAAAAAATTATGTAAATACATATTTTCAGGAAATCTATTATAAACACACAAATCTTGGAGTTTTTTTACTTAAATAATTTTTTTACAAGAACTTTTAAATATTTTAAAACTAAAACAAATTATGTCACTCAGAAGTACGTTATCTTTTTAAGAATTCTTGGTTGCTTCGTGTTTCTAAGCGCTGTGTGGTGTATCCGTGATCCATTTTTGTAATAGTATCGCCTCAAGTTCTGAGAACTGCTAGGCAGCATATCAGTGTTATTATTAGAGAATAAATTAACATGGACAAGGAGGAGAGATCTTGCAACACATAATTAGGAATGTTTATTGTTGCTGAAGATGATTTCATTCCATGCTTTGTTTGTGCAACACAACAGATAAGAGCTCGGGTATGAACATTATTTAATTTAAACATATCTCTCATCTCTCGCTCATGTCTATCGAGTATGGCAATATATCTTGTTGTGATTCCCTGTTATTGGCTTCATCAATCGATATCCTTCAAGATATACTGAAAGATGGTTGTTTAAAAAACGATTTGCCTTGCCTATTAGAAAATCTAAGCTGTTTGTGTGACACCATAAAAAAAAACTCGAAACATCCAAAAACCTGTTGTCTGAAACAAGGAGGTGCATGCCGTGGAAATTAAACTAGACTCGCTACCAGGTTCAGAAGTACAAGTACTAAGGGACAAATTCCAGAATGTGTTTGGGAAAAACAGTGGATATAAAAAAATGTGTAAAGTTGCTCAAGTATTGGAGGGTGTGCCTGTAGGTGAAATTGACGGTTTTTGTGTTTGTGACATTCCTCTCTTTAAATATACATGTCTGACGTCCTGTGATGTGGAAAGATCGTTTTCACAGTATAAGTCGTTGTTCAGAGATAATCGGAAGCATTTGTGATGGAGAATTTGGAGATGACCTTTGTTGTTCACTGCAATTCTCGGCCAACTACTAGCACTCAAGTGTGGTAGGTGAGTACCTAGTAACATTTTTTTTTTTCAAGCTAAGTAAGGTATTTTTGTCATATTTGAAAGGAATATTTTTTTATTTTTAGCAAATATTTTCATACTTTTTAGCACATAAAAAATAAATATATTTACATTTTTTAGCACATAAAAATCCGCTCCCTAATAATAAGTACCTATTTGGGCAGTGTGAAGTTTAATGGAGGAGGCATCATGGTCTAGTAATGTTTTTCGTGGATTAGGATGGGAAACCTTAACACTGTGGCCTGCAATGACATTTTACACAATTCTGCTTAACCAACTTCATGGGAACAGTTCTGTGAGAACTCTCTTCCCTATCAACAAGACAATGCCTTATCCACAAAGTAAGAGGTTTGTACAGGAGTGGTTAGACCAAGCTCCACAGTCCTGACCTCAACTCAATTGAACACGTTTGGGATCACATGGAAAGCAAATTCAAGTCAGGACGAATTGCATACACGAACATCAGATCTCATTACAACTCAGGGAAGAATAGAATGGTGTTCTCACAGTAACCCATCAACATCTAGTAGCAAGCTTTCTTGAATTATGACTGTTACACCACCAAAAAATGGATTAAGTTCATGTTAATAATAATAATAATAATAATAATAATAATAATAATAATAATAATAATAATAATAATTATTATTATTATTATTATACACGTTTATAATGCACTAACAGCATCTTCCTCTGTCTAAAATCTACTCTCTTGTGTTCTTCCTCCAACCTTCCTAGCTCTTCATTTTCGTTCCTGTAACCTCTTTTCACACACTGCTTTCTCGACTTCCTTCATCCTTTATTTCGAGGTCTACTTCTTCCTCTTCTTCCATACAGAATCCATTCTAGTACTGGTACTCGCTTTGACAACCTCTTATCTCCCAGTTTTGGTCTTCAAATATATTTTTGTACCATAATATCCCATTTAACATCACTGTTTCTGAGCTCCCTTTATTTATTTTACAATTAATATTGGGAACATCAGATAAGCTCTGTGATTAACTATTAATTATATATACAATTTATTTGTCTGTTTCTAAACTTATCTATTTATTTATACCTTTATTTACCCTGTTTAATATAATCTTGACTAGCTTACATCCTTTAATGAGACCTTTTCCATCTTGCAAAAATAAAACACTAGTATTTTCACCATATCCTATATAATTTTTTTTATCAAGTTTACTGTTAATCCCCATTTGTCATATTCTTCTAACGATTTTCTAATCATAAATTCTGTATCTTCATATTCTAGTGCTATTACTACTTTCATCATTCCTTTCATTCATAGTTTTCTGCTCAAAGGCAGGTCTTTCACTGCAAACCCAGCATTCTCCAATCTTTCCTATTTTCTGCCTTCCTCTCAGCCTCCGCATATGACCCATATATCTCAATGTCGTCTATCATCTGATATCTTCTTCTGCCTTGGACTCTTCTCCCTTCCAGTGCATCCTTCAGTAGGCAGTTTCTTCTCAGTCAGTGACCCAACCAATTCTTTTTTTTATCTTCCTGATCAGTTTCAGCATCATTATTTCTTCACCAACTCTTTCCAACATATCTTCATTTCTTATTCTGTCTATCCATTTCACACGCTTCATCCTTCTCCATATCCACATTTCAAATGCTTCTCTTCGCTTCGTTGTAATGTCCATGTTTCTGCTCCTTACAATGCCACACTCCACACAAAGCACTTCACTAGTATCTTCCTTAGTTTCTTTTCCAGAGGTCCGCAGATGATCCTTTTTCTATTAAAAGCTTTGTCATTGCTAGCCCCCTTTTGACTTCCTGGCAGCAACTCATGTTACTGATTACAGCAACCCAAAGTATTTGAAGCTGTCCACTTATTCTACTGTCTCATTTAGAATTCGCATGTTTACCTTTTTTATTTTTCTTCTGATAACCATGGTCTTCGTCTTGTTTGCATTTATCTTCATCCCATACTGCTCACAACTGTCATTTAGCTCCAGTAGCACATTCCTTGGTATCATTTCCTCTTCTGCTAACAGTGCCATATCATCAGCAAATCTTATGCACATTATTCTTCTTCCTCCTACTATCATCCCACCCATATGCAAACAATAATGTGTATAAGATTTCTTCAACAGTACTCCCATTTTAGAATATTTTTTCTTTCATGGTTCTACACCCCTTTTGTATTATAAAGTAGAGGTGAATGGGCAAGTTTCTGGTTACTTTTGATCAGGTGGTGTACCAACCTCTGAGACATATAAAACAATTTGATTATTCCTTCCTGAGAAAATCTTACTACTAAACAGAAACGAATTTCTGTAAGTCCCTCCAGGTGAACGATTTGATAATGCCAATAGAAAGGCCTGATCCACCTCCTTCACCATCATTTCTCATACACTGTCATAACATCTACTGTGACAGGCCTGTCATCTGTCCGTGGAGGGATCATCTCTCGAAAACGTGCCTTCTGTGAAAATGACGGAGAACCACGCCACTGTAAAGAAATTAGTAGACACAAAAAATTACAACCTGCTCTTATGATCACTGTCTAAATCTGAATCCTCCTGCTTCTTACCTTGAGAATAATTGGTGTTTTGTCTGTAATCAGTGTTGCGAACCCTGGGATTTATCCCTAGTTCTAGAAAATGTTAGCGTCTTCTGGGTATACAGAGATAATTTATGCTAAATTCATTGTTTCTAGGGATTAATTGATTTTCCTCTTAAATTAAATCTTTTCTTTCATTTTATCTCCTATTTTAATTTTTATATATATTGTGACAGCCAGGAATCGATCACGCGTCCCACGGGGGGCAGGGCGCGAGGGAGCGCAGGAGGTGTGGTGAAAGGGTAAGGAGGCTGCAGCCGCGCAGGTCTGGAGGGGACGGACGTAAGGGGAACATCTGCATGCCGAGAGGTGGGAGAAAACTGACAGCGATGGATGTGAAGGAAGACTGGCCGGCGCGAAGCAAGAGGGGAAGCTAGAAGTTTCGAAAAGTTACATGAGCCGATTGGTAATGAAACGTCTAGAAATCGAAAAGACGAGAGCGTGTAATTTAGTAATAAATAGAGGACGCGAAGAGAAGCGAGTTCAGTTTTTGGACAGCAAGCCAGTCAGTCTTGTGTAGCAGCAGTGAAGCCAGCTTCGAGATCGGAGTTCGACTTGAGTGTGTCCGCAACTGTGGGAGCTTCCTGGCGAGTGCGGCGTATCCGGAGATCGCCAATTATATCAATTATTTGAAATTCTATTTTGAATTTAGGGATTTTTTTATTGGAATCTAGGGAAAAAAAGTACGAGGGATTTTAGTCTAAAGAGGTTGGAAACACTGTCTATAGTCTATGTAAGGTCTATGTTTTATGGAATGGATATCGCAATTCTTCACTAATAGCGAGTGAAAAAAAGACATAAATTGTTGTGACTGAGTGTTTGTTCTTATGGATGTTAGATCAGTTTATATTCAGGTATATAGTTTTTTCTTTTTCTGTGAATTATTTCAATTTGTTAAGTTATCCATATATGTTCCTAGTTGGTGAAGTGTTTTGTTTTTTCGGGCAAATCGCAATATAGCGAACGTAGAAGCTCTGCCCATGACCCCTTCCACTTTTCCCCTACTAGCTCAACAGACACTCTACGTGATGGGCGAGTGTTGTGTAGAATGCACATTTCATGTGGATGGGGATAACTTCTCCTACTGGCGTTCGCTATATTGCGATTTATCCGTTTTTTCAATAGTGAGAACATGGATCTGGATAATATAGACTTGAGAAAAGTCGACAGTAGCCCTCTCCCCCGTCATAGATTCCAACCAATCTGAGCCTCAAAAAGAAAGACCAATTGATATTCCTCCAGCAGAATATTCGAGTTGGCATTTGGAGCCATATGGGAAATAACAAGAACACAGGCAATCTTCATCCTATGAAGCTAGGAAAGCAGCTTTATCAGACCAGAGAGTTTCAAATCAACCAAATGCAGAAAGTTAATAGGAATAATTGGCAACTGAGGCAAATAAATTTCTCAAATCACGATATATTGAAAACCTTGGATATTAAGGCAGTGATCCCATGGCTGTATGTTCAGGTTATTGGAGTAATTCGAGGCATTCCCGTGGAGATTTCTAATGAAGACATTACTTGTCATGGAAAAACTATAGAAGGGTTCAAAATTATTCAGGCCTATCGATTTTACAGAATCGGACACGGTGAAATACGTCCCTACACAAACGGTTAAAATGACGTTCGTGGCACAACAGTTACCTACTAAAGTATTTGTCTTTTATACTTCTTCTAATGTAGAGTTATATACCCCACCTATTAGTCAGTGTATACAATGTTTCAAATTTGGTCATTGGGCTAAATATTGCCCGAACCCCAACCAACATGTGACAATTGTGTAGGATTCCCATTCATCCCATTTTTCCCCGTGACAGTCCCATTTTCTGATCCTATGTCCCGGTGTCCCAACTTTTTTTAAAATGTTCTGCTTTTGAATAGCCTTCTTACAAAAAAAGGATTACGAAAGTTGTTCTCTTTTCAATAAGTAGAGCTCCTGGTGACTCATTCATAAAACATATTTTAGACTTTCACTTGTTCAGCTTCGTGCGACATTTTCGGACTGCCCTGAAGAACAGATTTTGGCAATGGAGCCCATAAGTAGCTTCAAAATTAATGTTTTGCATCTATGACACGGTGAGAAAATTAGAAAACCTAGCACCACCAACATTCTTACAGTTCATTATTTCCTTCAAAAGCCATTTGATGAAAATACAGGTATGACTACCTTACATGTGCATAAATACAGTTTTATTGAGAACTGAAGTGCTGACAGACGAACTGTTAATTCTTATCCCTTTTCACAACGAAAATCGGTATCTCTGATTAATTCCACGAAATGTAATTTCTAATCCTAACAATTGTATTGCATCAGGCACTTGATTCCTGTCCTCAGGACAGTAGCATGGTCCTCTGAAGTTCACAATATTCCATCAGTTGAATTTAATATTTTATCAAATTGAAATGGCAGTTTCTCTAAAGTTCGTCCTCTTATTCCTTTAAATTCTGGGTATTCAGTACCTACTGTAAGAGTGAAATAACATATGTTTATGAAATATACTTTACCTCCACGTCACACTTGGATTATTATAAATAGTATCCACTTCTATATTATTCACTTACATTTTAAAAATTATTTTCATTACATAAATGATTCGAGTAGATTCAAGGGCAAGTTCTTAAAATTAAGGTCTCCAGTTTATCAACATACAGTAGTGTTCAGTTTGGTCACATTCTCAAGATTTGAATTTAAAAAATCTATAAAGTCAACACTATGACATAGTAAGTGACCTCTTATAACCTGTGCCAGACAGTACTGCATTATTTACTCCTCTCGAAATTAACCATACAGTCTTCAGTGCAACATTATGTTAAAATCTATGTACTTCACATGACAATACATTCGCTTTCTGTATTTATACAATCTGTACATATCTGTTATTAAGTCTGTATCATTGTTCATTGTTCTTGATATAAGAAAGAACACCACCAAGTACAATACTCAAATGGGAAAGAATAAACGGTTCAGCTCATATTAATGAGAAAAAATGAAATAGTAAATTACAGCTGCAAGATGGGAAAATGTAAAACTCAGAAAATATTAACAGCAATACTCTAAAGGAACCAGGACTTTCCAACAATAAGTAATATTAACCTTTCATTAAGATTGAATTTTCATATTTAAGTTCACAATGCCTACAAAAATATCAATAAATAATATTTTGCATTGTAAATGACCTTGTAAGTAAGATCAATGTGTCATTATCGCATCTTTGAACTCCTAATCCTTTATTATTAATTCCCATTTCTCTGCATTGTTGGTGATGTGATGACAAGAGATGTCATATTTTCCTGAATACACATATACAAACACAGGGTGTTTCACAACACGTGGGACTCAGGAATGAAGGATGATAAAAAAAGTTAATATAAACTCATACACAAGTTGCTTTCATTTCAAATTATAATTATGTTCCAGCAATTCTTTCAATGAATTCAGTTACCAACTATGATTATTCAACTGATGACAAACAGCGTCATTAAAAATGGACCAATAATGTTCTTAATATATATAAATTATTTAGACTTCCATTCCACTCATACAAAATTAACTTTTTTTTTTTGCTGATGACAATAGTATTTTCATGACTGGAGAAAATAAAAATAATACTGAATTCAACATAAAATATATGATGGATAAATCAGTTAAGTTCAGGATAATGATATGAGCCTTGAAATTGGTAAAAGAATCTTCCTCGCTAATAGATGCTACTATGGTCTCATGAGACATATTAGATCTAAAATATTAACCCCCCAAAGCAAAATTAGGATATATAAAACTTTGATAAGACCAGTCCTCACTTATGCCTCAGAAGCCTGGACATTGACAAAAAAGGATATACATAGATTAAACATTTTTGAACGGAAGGTTTTAAGGTCGATCTTTGCGCCAGTCAATGTAGATAATGATTGGAGAGCCCGGTATAATCATGAATTATATGAACTATTCAGCGAACCCAATATAACATCATTTATAAAAATGGAACGCCTGAGATGGGCTGGTCATATAATGAGATTAGAGGACTTGAGACCAGCCATCAGAGTCCTCTGATATGAACCAGGGAAAGTAGATGAAGAGGAAGACCAAAGGTCAGATGGGAGGATGGCATCAGGGAGGATGCCAGAACTATTGGAGTTAAAAACTGGATGAGTGTTGCTAGAAATAGGGATGAATGGCAGAAACTCCTATGGACAGCCAGGACCCATGATGGGTTGTCGAGCTAAGGATGATGATGAAATTAGTTAAGTGGTACAAAACAAATAGTCTAATAGTAAACAAAGACAAAAACTGTAGCAATCTCTTTTCAATTGCCTCAAAACAAAAATATAAATCAATATAGCATCATTTACCAGGATACAACAATAGAATACATACATGAAACTAAATTCCTGAATGTTTGGGTAGATCAACATTTAAATTGGCAAAAACATATAGAACTATTGGCCCAAAAAAAAAAAAAAATTAAATATGTTTTGCTTCACGTTCAGTAACTAAAATACAGGTCTAAATTCTGCTCAATCTCTCTATTATGTCTGCTTTCATTCCCTCATGATATTCTGGGGGAACTCAACCAAAATTACAGAAGAGGACTTTGAGAATAATCCATTTTGAATCTTGCGTACACCACTTTTAACACTTGAATATAATTAATTGATGAACTAGTGGACTTACTCGTGTTAAATATATAATATTTGTCCGGCTTACAGCTGTTTCAGTGCTATGCGCACCATCATCAGAGCCTACTAGATCGCGGCGTCATCTCGAACTTCTCTGCCTGTTAAGAGGGTGTGTTTTATATCAACTACAGACAGGCACCAGCACACAAACTAGCCACACACATGGACAAAATCATCAGAAACAACATAAAATTCATAAAGAACACTATAGACCTCGTCAACAAAACAAAACAAAACAACAACACATACCGCACTGTGCAACACTAGCATCATTCGATATCAACAACTTATACACTAATATACCAATACAGGACACATTACAGATACTAAAACAAATGCTCACAGATAACAACACATCACAAGAATAATAGTTGCGACAAGTTCTACATAGGACAGACAGGCAGATCATTCCAAACACACTACAAAGAACACATTAAAGCTATAACCGGAGGACACAATATATCTACATGCGCCGATCACATAACCAATACTAACCATACATACAATAACATAAATACGGACATGGAAATCCTACACACACAACCCAAGAACCAAAAACTCAACACACTAGAACAATATGAAATATACAAACACACTAAAACACACCCCGATCAAATCCTCAACACACAGATCAATTTCAGTACACACACACTATTCGACTCCACACTTCAACACCTTCCAACAATAAAACACACCCTCTTAACAGGCAGAGAAGTTCGAGATGACGTCGTGATCTAGCAGGCTCTGATGATGGTGCGCGTAGCACTGAAACAGCTGTAAGCCGGACAAATATTACATATTTAACACGAGTAAGTCCACTAGTTCATCAATTAATTACTTTGAGAATACTTATGAAAGCAAGCAGTTACAGGCAAATTTAAAAAAAATTACATATTCTACCACTTTCTTGTGTTTACATCTTAGAGACCCTTGTCTACATAAAAACAAACCTGTCTGGCTTCCAGAAAAATTCTAGAATACATTCATACAACACAAAAAACAAAAAAACGACCTGTTCTCTTTCTCACATAAAACTTTACTGTATGAAAAAAGTTTTACATGTACTGGCTTCAAATTGCAGTTATTCGAAATTTACAGCAAAAATGTTATTATTCATTACAGGAGTATTTAAATGAACACTAAATTCAGGGGTGGTGTTCCTGCATGTTGCACGTCATTGTCTGGAGTATGAAGAATTCCGTCGTTAGAATTTACACCCCTATCTATGACTACAGGACGCAATAAGCGGACATGAATTATTACTTTCAGTTATCATGTAAAATACCAATATATGTATAGTTCACTGTAAATAGTTATGATTCTCAGTCATTGTTATTCAATGTAATATGGACTCGGTTAAGAGAGAAGTTTTATATGATATTCTTATTAAATTTGGTATTCCAAAGAAACTAGTTCGATTAATTAAAATGTGTCTCAGTGAAACGTACAGCAGAGTTCGTATAGGTGAGTTTCTGTCAGATGCATTTCCAATTCACTGTGGGCTAAAGCAAGGAGATGCACTATCACCTTTACTTTTTAACTTTGCTCTAGAGTATGCCATTAGGAAAGTCCAAGATAACAGTGAGGGTTTGGAATTGAATGGGTTACATCAGCTGCTTGTCTATGCGGATGACGTGAATATGTTAGGAGAAAATCCACAACGATTAGGGAAAACACGGGAATTTTACTGGAAGCAAGTAAAGAAATAGGTTTGGAAGTAAATCCCGAAAAGACAAAATATATGATGTCTCGTGACGAGAATATTGTACGAAATTGAAATATAAAAATTGGAAATTTGTCTTTTGAAGAGGTGGAGAAGTTCAAATATCTTGGAGCAACAGTAACAAATATGAATGATACTCTGGAGGAAATTAAACACAGAATAAATATGGGAAATGCCTGTTATTATTCGGTTGAGAAGCTTTTATCATCCAGTCTGCTGTCAAAAAAATCTGAAAGTTAGAATTCATAAAACAGTTATATTACCAGCTGTTCTGTATGGTTGTGAAACTTGAACTCTCACTTTGAGAGAGGAACATAGGTAAAGCGTGTTTGAGAATAAGGTTCGTAGGAAAATATTAGGAGCTAAAAGGGATGAAGTTACAGGAGAACGGAGGAAGTTACACAACACAGAACTGCACGCATTGTATTCTTCACCTGACATAATTAGGAACATTAAATCCAGACGTTTGAGATGGGCAGGGCATATAGCACGTATGGGCGAATCCAGAAATGCATATAGTGTGTTAGATGGAAGGCCGGAGGGAAATTGACCTTTGGGGAGGCCGAGACGTAGATGGGAAGATATTAAAATGGATTTGAGGGAGGTGAAGAAGGGATTAATCTTGCTCAGGATAGGGACCAATGGCGGGCTTATGTGAGGGCGGCAATGAATCTTCAGGTTCCTTAAAAGCCAGTAAGTAGTAGTAGTAGTAGTAGTAGTAGTAGTAGTAGTAGTAGTAGTAGTAGTAGTTATTGTGTATAGTTTTAATGTAGTGTTACTAAATTTTAATTGTAAGATTTTATGTAGCTTTAAGACTTTGACAGTGTCAGAAACTTACATACAAGTCTATTAACAACTAATGCATGAATGTGAATATCAAGAAATGAGTTGAGTTGATATTAATTATGTGTACTTGTATGAAACAAATTTACTGCTTTAACAAGATTGGTTCAATCATAAATGGTAATAATTCAATAAGAGGATGAAACAAAACAGAGAATTACTCTAGGCAAATTATTCTCCAAACATGAGAAAATGAAAACTGCTTAGCAGTGATAGACTAGCTGTAACTTATGGTCACAAAACATAGGTATTTAAAGGAGCTACACAACAAAAATTATTGTATTTAAAAGGACAATATTATGAATATCTGGATCCACTAAAGAAATAAATGGCACCTGCAGAATATTTCGAAATAAAAACATGATAAACTTTATCAAGTTCCAAGACTAAAGGCTCGTATCCGCTATTAAACATTTAACAACAACATGTTAAATGTTAAATTGTTTACCGTTAACATCCTAACATGTTGATTGAACATTTTAATGCTAATTTCATTTAACACTTTGTCCACACTGTTAAACATGTTAAACTTGACTTTCTTTGCGTAGTGCACCATAAACAGTCTATGAGATTTTAATATAGATAGTGTTTTATTTTCAAACCTTGGAGAATGGACTCAGATGATGATATGACTTTTGTAATTGCCTCTATTGCTTGTTACAAGGCTTTGAAAAGGAAGAAAATGAGAATGTGGATGTGGCAAAATCTTAGTAAAAGACACTATGCAGGATACATTCTAAATGAACTTGAAGTTGAATACAGTATCAATTAGGATTCAAAAACTTGCTGAGAATGTCAGAACACGATTTTAATATAGTGCTGCAAAAATACTTCCTGTTACATCAAAGAAATACACAATTTAAGAGCAGCCATTTCATCTCAATTAAAAACATTACAGCACGATTGACTGACCATCATAGGACCTACGACATGATAGATGTTAAAGGAGCAGGTAATATCGTATAATTATTCTTTCCGAAGTTTTACAAACGTTAACATACATTACCAAATACGATCATTACTGACGTGAACATAGCATTAACGTTTAGCGTATGATGAGAGTGCGAAAACTCTCTATTGCATTCTCGAGAACAGTTAAATAATAATTCCAGTTCTCTAAAACAGTCGGCCTTCTTAGTTTTGCCCGTGTATTCTTTTGCAGACACATCCCACAAACAAGGCCTTTCCATCAGTGCATTAATTTTATTCTAATGTATTTTCTTTCGTCCACTCCATTACTTCGAACAAATTACAGCCAACACAAAGGACCAATGATAGTATAAAAACGATCAAGATACACGCCACAAAATCGGAACTTATAGTTGTTGCTATGGAAACTGTACGAACTTTGCCGAACAGTACCGATGCTGCACGAGCAAATGAATTGACTTGACATGTTTTCCATTTCTGCTGGAAAACACGCCAACATGTTAAAAGTGTTAAATTCAACATACTTAGTTAACATGTTAAGTCAATGGAGACTTGAAATGTCCATATACATGTTAAATTCAACATGTTGTTGTTAAATGTTTAATAGTGGAGATGCGCCTTAAGATGGTTTGGCCATACAATGCCAGAATGAAGGATAGTTAAGAAGATTTACAAATGGATACATAACGACAAGGGAGATCGAAAGAGATGGAGGGCGACATAATAAATGACCTAAGGACATGAAAGTTAAGAGCTGAATGAAGGACAGAGAAATGGAAGGATACTGTTGGGAAGACCAAAACTTTTAGCTCAAAAAGGAAGATAAAGAAGGATAGAGTTTGTGTAAGATCTTGCTATTTGTTATGGCGACTCAGTCTATGAGTCATTTCAATTAATTTTGATGTTATATAAACCATTGCTTACGTTACTATCATTGCTAGAAATAGACGAAAAAAAAATATATATTCTACATATCTGCTCTTTCCACTACAAGCATATTAATTTCGATTAATAGTATTGGTCATCTTTCAGTAAATGTGCTGGAGATCAATTTTGTTCACCTGTGTTTCTCATGGGATGAAGTTGTAACACATGGACTCATTTTTTTAATGTTCATATAAATATACTGGATTTCTCAGCTTTCATGTTATTATCAAAGAGACGCACTATTGCAGTTTACTGCCAACTCTGCAACATGGAGAAAGACTTTTCTTGTAAGGAAACATATTGTTGCTAGAACATAAAAGCAAATATAACTTGAATTGAAGCAATATCAGACATAGTTTTGTATCAATTTTTAAAATTGTTTTAGTCTGAATCCATCCCTTGTAATGGAGCTAACATATTATGAAACATCCTGTATATAACAACGTAAGTTCTGTGGTGACCATTACAACCTATGCAAAAAAATGTTCAGTAGCATGGATAAAAGTTACTCTTTTATGCAGTACCGACCAAAAGTAGAAGTTTTAGTTGCAAAATTTGCTTTGGCAGCATTCTGACAAATTTTAATTAATTAAAAATGTCATAAATTTTATTATATAATTTGAGTATTTTGTATTAATACATATATGTAATAAATCACTGTCAAATTTACTCTTTATAGTCATGTGCTACACGTAAAAAATATAGGCTATTCATTAATTCTACCTGTACAAAAATCAAATAATTTTTATTTACCAGTATTATTACTTTGAAATTAAACTCTGAGAATTTTAAACATTTGTGGCACCTAACCATCAAAAGAAAAAACACTGATGCTACTGTTCCTTTGGTCGGTCCTGAGTCCATGCTTTATTGGTTGTTATATTATAGTAGGTTTTTCCCGTCATATCTATGAGAATTCTTTACTTACTTTTACTATCACAATTACACAATCCATAAAAATCTGTACTATATTTACCTTAGCAAACACAGATCACATTATTGTCTGAAAGTTCTGAAAATACATGAAAAATCGTGACGAGAAACAGAGTTCCATATTAATAACATTGTGAATTCTTTAGAAAAATGCCATTTCTGTTAGCTGTCATATTTCTGTAAATAAATGACAAGTATGGAACACAAATTTAGTAAAAATAAAAAATCCAGCATCAGCTTCTATGGCAACGCAATGTATGAATATTGACGTAAAATAACAACAAAGCAGGAAGGCTAATCATTAAAATGAATGTTAATGGCTGCAACACCAACCAAATCTTGGGCATTTCAAAACAACTCGTTAAATTAGAAAATGTGAAAAATGATAGCAGAATATCTAAAAAGTTTCCAGAACACAGAAATGTCAACAAACACTGAAAAGCAAACTAAGAATTAATATTACTTAGGCAGTGATCAGTGTTAGTGGGGCAGATGAATGGTAAATACATGACGCATCAGAATGTCAAACACAAACAAATGAATGTAGTAGAGTATATAATGCAACCAAATCGCTCCAAAAACTTGGTGGGGAACAGAGGGAGAAGAGACATTTAAAAATTGTAAAGAGGCGATAAATGGGTACAATTTTTTTTCTCATGTTTTACAATGTCTACACATATTTGTAAATACGGAATTGTAAGTGAAGTCTTGTAACAGATGTTTCACATTTGATTAAAACTCAATGCGAAATTCTGCAGGAATAAATACACAAGTTTAGGCCAAAAAATTAATGAAGAAAAAGAGTCTGTTATGTTTCATTTTTTAAAAATATATGTAACATAATGATAAATAAAATAATACTAGCGCTACATAATTGAAAAAAGAAAAAGAAAAGAATCAAGCCCCTTTCCTGAAAACACACCAGAGGATGCTCGTGTATGTTTTAATGAGCACCAAATTAATTCATTAAGTAATGAAACAATTCTAACAAAACTGTAAAGGTAAAAAGGTAAAGGTATCCCCGTAACATGCCATGAAGGCACTTGGGGGGGGCATGGAGGTAGAGCCCCATGCTTTCCATGACCTCGGCACTAGAATGAGGTGGTGTGGTCGGCACCACGCTCTGACCGCCTTTTACCCCCAGGAAAGACCCGGTACTCAATTTTATAGAAGGCTGAGTGAACCTTGGGGCCGTTCTGAAAGTTTGGCAACGAGAAAAAATCCTGTCACCACCGGGGATCGAACCCCGGACCTTTCAGTCTGTAGCCAGCTGCTCTACCAACTGAGCTACCCGGCCGCCCAAACTGTACAAAACTGTACCATAAATTATAAGTTACATACAAGTTTGGCTAATTCAATTAAAAAATTAAACACTAGAAAGATAGTAAAAACAAACTCCTCTTTCTCATAGAAAGTTGGAGATCCAAAATCTTTGTTTCTTCATATTGCATTAGCCAAAATTCGTGAAGTTTGGTATTAATTAATATCATGTTATGCTATAGAAATAACATTAAATCAAACCAGTGTTATCCTATAAAATTAAAATTAAATTTGTTTCAGTTCAAGATCTATTATTATAGCATTATTTGATTGAATATCTTTAATATTTATAGGATTTGTATTTTTTATTTCTTCTTTGGTTATTTTGTATAGTGATGATTATATGGATGGGAATATAAATATTAATTGTTTTATTTTGTTAGTTAGTACAACACACAGAGGGTCAAGGCTGATTAGCAGACTGCTGACTCACGTCTACATGCCTCAGTAAAGGTGAAAGGAGTAATACCCTCAATTATCTTAATATAAAACTAAGATATATATACTTCTTTGAAGGAAATGACAAGTTAATATTATCCATTTATCTTCTGTTACATAATAATTGCTTCAGCCAGACGACAGAACTATAAATATAAGTATATTAATTAGAGTTCACAAACAACCTGCAGTTCAAATCTGAATTGCTCGTCTATTAAGAAACTTAACATGTCTGGTTCAGGTAAATATAGTACTAATGTAACATATATTAAATAAATTCCATTTGATAAAGCAACAAAATGCACATTTGGTTCTTCCCTTAGGCACATCTGGAGGTGTCATAAATCTAATAACTGCAGAACAGTCAACCAAATCAGAAAAAAAATTTCAGTCCACATACCTATTAAAGTTGCCAACAAGTTCACTTTAAATAACACTAAGGGCTTAAATTTCCATATTTCAAAGTTATAAACAATAGCACATAATAATGATTACCTCGTTCATTTTCTCAAATTTCAGGAAAAATTTTACCACATTTTCGTAAGTTATTCTCAAAAGGCACAAGATGAGTTAATTTTATTCTACAGTCTTCGACTTAAATTGGGATTGAAATATCTGATAGAATTTTGAGTATATTTAGATTTTATTATATTTACAAACTAAAAACAGGAGTTGCATAACAACTTCACCAATAATGTTCTGTTAACAGTACTACTACAGTCTAGTACATACAGTCACGAAGCTCAATACGTAGGGAATATGCATCCAATGACAGTTGCTAGCCACTAGGATTGCTACTATCGCACAGTCTATTGTTCCTAGTACTCTCAGTTGCTAACCGCTTGGAGCATTGTATCACGAGAAATGCAAAAAATTACCTCAAGCTTCGTGACTGTATGTACTAGACTGTGGTACTATTATTTAAATGTTTAAATGACTAATTATAAATATTGGTTTAGGAAATTCAAACACGAACAAAGGGATCTTGAAAGTATTTTTAACTGCCAGATAAGAAAATAATATTGGCGTGCAGTAGTACATTAAACAAGAGGCAGGCAGATGAATGAAAGTATGGAGTGAAGATGGCACTAAAATATAAATTATGTGTAAAAGAAAAAATAAAACTATCTTAATTACACGTTACAATTCAATTTTCTGTTTTGTCACATACATGCTGAAACTTAGCTCTTCTACATAATTGTTCTTACAAGAACGAAATACAATGATACATTTTATTATTGGTAACATATTTTAATACTGTTAAATATTTTTAAAGAAAAATGTTGGCAACATTAAATAGCTAACCTCCTAATTTTAATAAGATTACAGATCTTCTTCACTGGACATATGTAAACAAGATACTTTCAACATAATTTATATCAAGAATATATAACCTTAAGATTATTGTTACTACATGACTCAATAAATTTCAACATGTCTTGCTGACAAGGAAGTCAAAATGGTCTGCAAGCATAGATGAAACTCGTTGAAATGTTATAAGAATTATACAGGGTGAGTCACAACTAACAACCCATACTTTAGGAATCAGTTCTATAGGCCACTTCGAGCACAAAAGTCATATGAACATGTGTTCCATTATCATTAGTCTGTATATTATTCGTAAAAATCCAAATGTCATACTGTGAATCAGGCTTTGCAATTGCTTGCATCACAATACAAACACTGTGTTTTAGTAACAAGTATTATTAGAAACAGGGTGTCCTCGATATAGTCTGAGTGAACTGAAAATCAAGAACAGAGTGATAAAGTGTCAATTGTGAATGAACTAGAGTAGAGTAATAGGAATTAAGTAAAACGATAGAGATAATGAAAATAGGTGAGGAGTATGGCGGGGGAGGCTAGCTAGGATAGCGAAGTATAATATGTAGAAAACTAGTGGAATCTGAAAATGAAATGTACACAAGAAACAGACATAATAACGAACTTATTGGACAATGGTATAGTACGTTTTAGTAAAAGGTAAAGGTAAAGGTATCCCCGTAACATGCCATGAAGGCACTTGGGGGGCATGGAGGTAGAGCACCATGCTTTCCATGACCTCGGCACTAGAATGAGGTGGTGTGGTCAGCACCACGCTCTGACCACCTTTTACCCCCGGGAAGGACCCGGTACTCAATTTTATAGGAGGCTGAGTGAACCTTGGGGCCGTTCTGAAAGTTTGGCAACGAGAAAAAAATCCTGTCACCACCTGGGATCGAACCCCGGACCTTCCAGTCCGTAGCCAGCTGCTCTACCAACTGAGCTCTGAGCTACCTGGCCGCCCAGTACGTTTTAGTATCAAGTATTATTGAAACAGTGTGTATACGATATAAGTTTACTGAAAATCAAGAACAGGGTCATAAAAGTGTAAATTTTGAATGATCTAAATTAAGTTGTTAGGATTTAAAGGAAGAATACTGATCAATATAAATGGGGTCGAAAGTCAAGTATAAGAGAGTCTACATAAGGTATATCTGTAACGAATGTAGTTGCGGCACCGGATACAAAAATTGTGAGTCCACATTACATGGTTGTA
Organism: Periplaneta americana; assembly: GCF_040183065.1. Taxonomy (NCBI): domain Eukaryota; kingdom Metazoa; phylum Arthropoda; class Insecta; order Blattodea; family Blattidae; genus Periplaneta; species Periplaneta americana. The sequence goes on along the minus strand of NC_091121.1, from coordinate 41,163,573 downwards.
AATGCTGACATCAAATATATCATATCATACAAACACTGGAATGTAAACCAAAAAGAGGGTTGCACTGTGACATGAAATATGGGGAAGATAGGCCTGCCCATATTGTGTTCACTGCTGTGCTCATCAGAGACAGCCGTGATGAGGTACGGGTGCGCCATTCACATCCATGCAGCCAAGTACATTGAAAGTGTAATATTTAAAATCTGCTTCCAAACTGAGACATGTTTTATTTTATGAATAATATAGTATTTTGAATTAATATGTATGTATATTTTGAGTAATTCTCAGTTCTGCTCAAAACCACTGCTACTTTCGCAGAATTCAATCAGCTGTAACTCCTTAACGGTTGACAATCGGACCAATGTTCATGATATTTTATGCTCAAAAGAGCCTACAGAACTGAGTCCTAAAACGCAGGTCATTAGTCGTGAATCACCCTGTACAATTAAATTTTGTTTCTTTGAAATTAAGAACATACAAATTCCAATATTTATATATAAGTTCATACATTGTTCCAATTCTCTCATTAAGATTCCTCATTTTTGTCATTTATGTCTCAATTCACTTCAATTTACCATAACAAAAATTCTTACTTGCAAATGGAAGGATGTAAAACATGGACGAATATACAAAAACATATTTCATGGCAGGTTAAAGGAGGGAAAATATAAATTCTCATATCTGGAAAGGTACTGGAATACCAACACCGGAAGTGAGTATCAGCAATTTAATGATCAGGAAGTACGAAATTTTTAATTCTCTTCTCACTTTCTCATTAACTAACAATGAGGCAAATCTTAATTATTTTCTTAATACTCGTATAATCACACATTTAACTTCAAATCAGATATTTGTAAAATTACAGACTTATTTTTCATTCCTTTTACTTTCACAATGTTCACATCAGCAAAATTAAGATGACCTTTTTATTTTTATATTAATTCAGAAACCTATAAGACTATATCTAACAGCAAGGAAATACTGTTGTCATAAATAATAACAATAAATTATCAGTCATTTAAACTATTAATTTTTCAGGTATATACAATTATTACAGCCCTGAAAGTGAAATACTCATCCAAATACATGACTAAATATTGAGAACACAATTTCAAAATTCCGAAACATCATCAGCCTTGCTTGGAGAGTGCACATGAGTATTATTATTACTACTGTTCATGTAATCTGTAGCAGTGAACACTCTTCTCATATCAAACCATGTTAAAAAAATAGCTATTCCTATCAAAATGAACTTACACAAGTTTTATAAATATGTCACAATCCATTTTATAAAAAATTACAAATGGATGGAGTGTTGGAAATGAAGATATGATATTTCTATACAAAGATTTCACAAGTACAGTTTATAACGAGGCCTTTACAAAGGATACAAAACCCTATGTGATCATCACGCCCGGCAGTCTCTGCTGCAGACTTTCATTTGTTCCAAGCAACTCCTCGTCAGCAGACAGAAGAACATCAGACTCTGAGTCATCACGTTTCTCTCGTTTGATCTTCCGATAGCGAACCTTAACTCGCTGTAAGAGACTGGCATCTGCAGGCCGAACCTTACGACTGCTTTTCCTCATGAGGAAGTTGTCGGTGACCCAGAACATGAGCGCCTGTTCAACACAAATCATAGTTATTCAACATGTTAGGTGACTAACAAACTATTAATCTGAATTAAAAAAAAAAAAAAATCTAGAGTATACAGAAATACCCTTGACATTATAAAGGGTGGAAGTGATATAACTGTGCAGACTGAAGGGGGCAATAGAACAGTGATATTCAATGTATGGTGTGCATACCTCCGGGGATACACAGGGTTATCTCAAGAGGTAAGCATCCCACTGACCACATATGTAAAAATGTTGACATATTTATTTTATTGCTATTTTTGATAATTATTGCAGTTTATTTCTTTTACAATATCATCATCATCATTATCAATGGCACGACAGCCCTTCATGGGCCCTGGCCTTCTTCAGAAGTTTTCGCCATTCCTCCCTATCCAATGCCAAACTTCTCCAATTTCTAACACCCAAAGTCTTGATGTCATCCATCACACAGTCTTCCCATCTCAATCTTGGTCTCCCAATCTTCCTTCTTTCCTCCGGAATAAATTTAAAAATTCTCTTCGCAACTCTATCATCTTGCATTCTCACAACATGCCCGGCCCAATCCAATCTTCTTATTTTTATGAATTTAACAATGTCTGGCTCATTATATAATCTGTACAGTTCGAAATTATATCTTCTTCTCCATGTTCCGTTTTCTCTAACTGGTCCAAAGATTTGCCTAAGAATCTTTCTTTCAAATGTTTTAATCCAATGCCACCAGGTTGTCTTTCGACATTTCTGGTCTTCTCTCCTGGCCGTGGCTTAGTTGTAACCCACTTCTGAGGTTGGGGCGCCTGGAAGGCGGAGTTACATTACCCCGATGATGTGATAGGATGAGTATGATAATGTGGTGCCAGGAGAGGTCTTAAATCTAAACCTAACCTAAATTCCAGACCATGGACGAGGAAAAATTCCTGTGCTCTAACCGGGAATCGAACCCGGGACCTCATGAACTATAGCCAGAAGCTCTGACTACTAGACCATGAGGCTGGTCGACCCTAATGAATATTATAATTCGGAAATTACCATGACACCTTTCTGTAAAAGATTTGTTTTCCTCGTTTCTTTGCTTCCTTGAACATCGCCATTCAGTATTTTCTCCAAAGAATATAAGGCAAGAGAAGAAACTCCCTGTACACAAGGAACTGGCAGCAAGTGTGTTTGTTGGGTTTGCATTTTATTATGTAGATGTTGTAGAATAACTACAAAACGTACATAATAATGTCGCATCTGACTTGACAATGGCCAAGTCTCAGATGCGTAAGATAGTACAGACCTTATAAGAATTTTATACATCATAATTTTTGTATTCCTAAATATAATTTGAGATTTCATATGTCTTCTAAGACCATAAAAGCACCTATTGGCAGATAATATTAGTTTTTTTTATTTCAGAACTAACATTATTTTTGTTATTAATTTCAGAGCCAAGATAGATAAAACTATGGACAGTTTCAAATTTAAAAGAGCCTATTTCCAAGTAAGGGGGTCCATTTATATTAGCTCTCGTGACTGGCATATACTTTGTTTTTTCTTCATTAACTTGTAATGCACCCTTCTTGCTGCCTTTTCCAGCTTAATAAAGGCCTCTTTCATTGCTGCCTGACTTCTTCCTATGATATCTAAGTCGTCAGCTTAAGCCAGCACCTGAATCGACTTATAGAAAATAGTTCCCCTAGTATTAATACGTGAATCCCTCATGACTTTCTCCAGTGCTATATGTTGTTGTTGTTATCTAATGCCGGGCTTTTGGCAACGAAGCCATTAGCGTTCTTGCACTCCAATATTTCTCTGTGGTGGATCCATCAGGTAGAACTTCACAGGTTATGAGATGATCTTCAGTCATTTCTTCTTCTTTGTTGGATAGAGGGCAATTTGGATTTGTGTAAATTCCTATTTTATTCAAGTGTTTGGCCAAATAATCGTGTTCTGTAAGCAATCTGAATTTTGCTACTGCAGATTTACGTGGGATTTCTGGAACAATTTCTGGTTTTTTTATTAAAATGCTCCATTTTTTATCTTTGGCTTTAGTACATAGTGCTTGGTTTTGCTTGATTTTATATTTATTTTTAATTAGTCTTTTGATGGATGTAAAAGGTAGGCTTGTATTTGTATTCTGAATTAAATTGGATCCTTTTTTGGGAAGAAAGTCAGCAGTTTCACTTCCAGCAATTCCGCAATGTGCAGGTATCCATTGCAATTGAATTCTTTTCTGTAGTTTTTGAAGTTGTTGGATCATTTTGTGACATTCTTTAATTTGGATTGACATCATTTTATATGAATTTATTGCATATAATGCTGCTTTAGAATCAGTGCTATATTAAAAAGGAGACAAGCTAGTGAATCTCCTTGTCGGACGCCACACCTAGTAGAAACAGGGTTAGACATCATGTTTTGAATTTTAATTATGCACTTGGTATTTGTCATCGTAGCTTTCACCAGAGAGATCAATTTTCTTGGGATCTTCAATTCCTCCATTGCAGCATAGAGTTTTTCTCTATTTATGGTATCATAGGCTGCTCAAAATCAACAAAAACATGATGGGTCTCGATTCCAAACTCTTTGCACTTTTCAAGTAACTGATTAGCTTAATATCAAAGACGGACATATGACCTCACTCGAAATTTAGATAGCTGTGGTTTTTATACAATTTTTCATGCTCTTTCCAGTTATAGTGAAACCATATGGAAACTCTAACACTAAATTTATAAAATAAATTGTGTTAAATATTACAAAGAAAACTGTGAATTAAAAAATTGCCTCTAAATCAAAACTATGGAGATGACAGATGTCCGTCTTTGATATTAAGCTACTCAACTGTCGTATTGTAAAAATTTGATCGTTAGTGGATCTACCCCAACGGAATCCGCACTGATAATCACCAATAGTGTCCTCTACAAATGGGACAAGTCTATCAAATAAAGTATTGGAAAAGATTTTATATGCAGTACACAACAGGCTAATTCCTCTATAATTTGAACATACCATAGTATCCCCCTTTTTATGTATGGGGCAAATAACACTTAAATTCCATTCCTCAGGTATAGTTTCTTCTGTCCATATCCTAATCAATTGATGCAAGTGTTTAATAAATTCTGAGCCTCCATGCTTCACCAACTCAGACTGAATAAGATCCAAACCAAGTGCCTTATTATTTTTTTTAGTTTTTCTACCGCCATTCCACTTCACTGATAGCAGATGTGTTTCAGAAGATTCCACCTCATTCCCTCCATCCAGATTACCAAAGGCTTCAATATTCCATAACTCATCAAAATGTTGAGCCCATCTTTCAAGTATTAATTTGTCATCACCTAAAATAACACTCTTTTTATCCTTACACATTGTCGTTCTGGGTTGGAAATCTTTCCGCATGTTATTTAATTTTTTGAAGAAGGCTCTGGTCTCGTTCATATCCCTTAACTGTTCCAGTTCTACCAGTCTTGCCTGAGCAAATTCTCGTTTCTTCTTTTTATGCACATTCTTTTCTTCTCTTCTGGCTTCACGATATTCTTCTACTGCCCTTCTAGTATGATTCTTTTGCAGTATTTTCCTGTAAGCTTTATTTTTTTCCATTGTCATTAGTTCACACTCCTAGTCAAACCAGTTATACTTAGACTTCAACAAACAAAATTTGATAACACAATCACAAGGGAAAAAATGGAACTCTCTGCATCATAATCCACAGTTAATTCCCGATTTACCACGAAAATCGTCTGTAGCTGCATTTAGATTGGCAACAGGCCATGATTGTTTGGCCAAACACCTGCATAGAATTGGAATATATCAGTCCCCTAACTGCCCATTGTGCAACTCAAACCAAGAAATGGATTCGGAACACCTCAAAATCTGTGCTTCAGTGGCTGACCATGATAATATCTTTGAAAAATATTGGAGTGCAAGAGGTCAAATGACTTTATTGTCAAACGCCTGGCATTAGAAAACAACAACATATTCTGAGTTACCCACCCTTCCCAGGGCCTCATTTGCAGCATTAGTTACTACCTCCTTCAAGTCCTTCCAGACCTGACCAACCCTCTCACTGTTAGAAAGGTCTGTCAAGTGTTTATCAATAATACTTCTATATCTAGCTGCATTCTCAGAGTTCTTCAATCCATCCAAATCAAACTTCCTAATCTTGACTCCAGTTAACTTACATATGTTCGATATACGACTTCTGATTTTAGCTATAATTAAATAGTGATCAGAGTCAATATTGGCACCATGATAACTCCTGAGGTCCATTAAATTAGATCCATGCCTTGCATCAATAACGAGGTGGTCAATTTGATTAAAAGTGTTTTCATTAGGAGATTTCCACGTCATTTTATGGATGTCCTTATGCTCAAAAATTGTACTTCCAACTATCATATTTCTTGAAGAGGCAAAATTAATCAGTCTGATTCCATTATCGTCCGATTCGCTGTGCAAACTATTACTTCCAATAACTGATCTATATAGAGGTGAGCCTGCCTGGAGAGAAATAAAAAATAGGTTGCAACTGCCAAATTACTCTTCAATGAACGACCACTCATATAAATTGAGGGAAAGAAGACAGAGGACGGACACTGGAAAGTTTTCTTTTCTCAATCGTACTATCAGGGACTGGAATGCTTTACCTGCAGACTTACTAAAGGCTTTACCAACAACCAAAAACGTATTTAAAAATAGGCTTAATGACTTTATAATAGACGATAATTATACACAGTATGTAAAGGATGTAAATGATATTCTGTTATTTAAGTGTTGTATCAGTGAAGAATTATGTTGTGTCAGTGAAACGTGTTCCTGTTAGGGAAGCTTTATAGTTTATAGTGGCAGTGCAAAGTATTTGAACAGTGAAATGTTTTTGAACTGTTAGTGAAATCAGGATAGAATCAGTGAAATGTATCGCAGTTCCAGTGCAGTGAGTGAGTTGACAGCGAAATGAGTGTAATGTGGAAAGGTACTTGTGCAGATATGAACATATCATACTCGTGGGTTTTAGTTCGAACTTAGATTTAAGATACAAATTAGATTTATTTTAAATGTTATTTTAAGTGATCATGCTTCATTTAATTTAGGATATTCCCTATTATTATTATTATTATTATTATTATTATTATTATTATTATTATTATTATTATTATAAATTATTGTTAGTATTAATTATTTGTATTAATTATTGGTATTATTATTATTAAGTGTATTTTTAATTAACAAGTTTATTATTGTCATTATTGAGTGTAATTAGTTACCACTGCCACCAGGTATATACCCATTGCAGTGTGAATAAATACATACATACATACATATCTTCTCTACCAATTTTTGCATGCATCTCTCCCATAATAATCTTACAATCTGCTCTTGAGCATTCATTATAAATTTCGTCTAATTCGTCATAAAAGGAATCTTTCTCTTCTTCACTTTTTTCTTCAGTCGTGCATGTGCACAAATAATACTATAATTGAAAAAAACGCCCTCTGAGACATAGTCTGCATATTCTATAAGATTTTGCATGAAAATCCATAATCAAATGTTTCTGTCTTTTATTTACAACGAAACCTGTTCCAAACATATGGATTTTCTTCTGACAACTATAAAAAATCACGTTTCTTCTTCTCCATAACTCCAGATCCCGTCCATCTCAGTTCCTGAATAGCGGTAACATCTAATTTATAACAATCCAGCTGTTCCAAAAGTTTCTTCAAGGCACCAGGTTGGTATAATGACAGCACATTCCACGATCCAAATCTTAAATCCTTTAGTCGTTTACTATGTCGTCTTGAATATGTCCGTCCGGCAATTACTTCTTCAGGTTCCGTAACAAGATGTTTTTTACGGTGTGGGGCCGTCAACCCCACGCCCAACCCCCAACCTGGAGGACCAGGTCCCTCATTTATAACCCCAGGGACTGGGTGGCCCAGCTATACCCCCAGGCACTGGGTTCCCATTTAGTCACCTTTTACGACATGCAAGGGATACAGTGGGACAATTCTTTAATCTCGGTCACCACACGGGAACTTCTACAATATCAACTCTTGTTTTTCCTTGCTTCAGTAACATTTTACGTAATTCATTACTATTATTATTGCATCAGCTAAGTACTGTATGTATAACAATGATGATGACGATGACGATGATGATGATAATTTCTTTTGCATACAACATCATAGTCTCTTGTTATTTCTTACATAATTGCAATGCAGTTTGGGGTACAAAGTAAAAAAAAAAAATGTACTTTGGGGGTACATCAACAAAAAAGATTGAACACCACTGCAATAGAATACATTAAAGTAGGTGTCTAAAAGTTAGTTTTGAAGTGCCTAAAAATCCAAGGTCTAATCATGACATACAAAGTTCTGAGAAGCAACACACCGTTTTAATAACATTCATTTATACTCACGTTTATGAAGAATGGAATGATAAGCATGACTATGACTACTTCAACTTTCGGATCTGTAATAGGCGAAAGAATGAAGTCTCTGACTTCATCCCAGAAATCCAGCTGGATGAGCAATGTGATGCAAATCTTTACAATAACCATGAGCAATACATATAGGCAGCATTGTGCCAGCCAGGCGTTCACTGATGGTGGTTTACCTGTTAATAAAAACATGTTTGTATTCCATTAAAACACCATAAACAAAAATGTAATTATACAGGAAAATAAGTTCGGTTAAGCCATTTATAGGTGACATATTATCACAGAAGTAAACATGTCTATGCTGAAGGGTTATTCAACAAAAACATTACCAAGTGAGTAGAAGACAGAAAATGAGATCAATAGCAGTGTTCCTATGGCCCTATGCAGTGTCATATTAGTATCATTAGCGGAAAACTTGAATGCATCGGAAAATGGAGAGAATATTGACGAAAGTAAAAGATTAGAGATAAAGGAGAGAGTTAGAAAGATTGTTAATAATAATGGAAGAAATAGAAAAGGTAAAGTTGCGGAAGACATGAGGGCAGTGACTCAGGTTATTGCAAGGGAAGAATGTCGAAAGAACCCAGCATCAACAAATTCCATTCAGGCGATGAACTCTAAAGGCAGCGGCTGCACCATCTGGTAGACGACCAGCAATGACGTCACCCCAAGGCCAAGCCAGCGGAACAAGCATAGTATCAGATGGCAACAGAAGTGGAGAAAGGTAGAAGGGGAGAGAGAGGAATGCTGAACCGACGAAAGAAGAGACTGGTGAACGAGGAAGCGAAATAAGTGCGGGGAATAGAAGAGGAAGTAGTGAGTGTGTAAAGCGTGCCAGGAGTGAGAAAAGAGGGAGCAATAGTGGAGAAAAACCTGTCTATAATAATCTGAGGAAATGGTGCATCAGTGGGATGAAATAATAGTAGGTTAGCTAGGTAATGGATAAATGGAGGTGAGCTGTTGTTCTTTTTTTTTCAGTGTTACATAGTGTTATAAATAAAGTGAAAGCAATGTTGCTAGGATACGAGCGCTAATGTGTGCTGTGAGAAGAGTTTAGACAGTGAATATAATATTAGTTCAAGTTTGTAGTGAAATAGTCAACAAGGGTTAGGTCTTATATATTAAATAAGTTATGTGCATTGTTATTTAAAGTATTAAGTTAGTTATGGAGGGAGAAATTATTTTTAAGGGAATTGAGAATAAGAGAAGGGAAGTAGAATAATAGTGGATAAAGTAAAAGGATGGTCAAGTAAAAGTGAAGGGACATGAAAGACACGGTAAGAACAGGCTTCAAGGGTCAAAATACGTCTTGTTTAAAATTGTAAATAGTGCAAGTAAGGGAATGCTGGCCCAAATACAGAAATGTGAAGGGCCAGCAGGACCGAAGATTTTGAGAAATATATATCATATCATATCATATCATATCATATTAGTATCAAAAAAAAAAAACAACACACATGCACGCACACACACACAAAAACAATTTTACAGAACTTTTCAGTTAGTATAAATGAAATTCTTAAGCTATAAAGATTTAATCTGTATCCAATATTTCCATTCAAGCTATACTTTTCAATATACAGAGCATAGAATGATTTTAGGAAAACATTACATTATTCATGTTTGTGTTTAAGTGCCCTCAAATACAACAATAGCAACTCATTTCAACGTCTATCCTCTGCTGTCGTGACACAAAGTAAAATCTAATCACCAGTTGATAAGAAGTACAATCAGCAAGTGACTGGAGACAAGGTCAGGGACTGGCTGTCAAATGAAAGCTGTAACAAAGATAGTGGAGTGGTAACAGAAACTCACTGTCTGCAATACTAACCATATTCACCAAAGTTGATTGCTTCCCACCTCTTCACCCTAGATAAATACTGAGATAGTCGGATCCCTACATAAATGATGCCAAGACCAATCGACGAATCTAATAAGAAATTTATAATGTACCTGCAAATGAAAACGGATGGAATTAAGAAACATTCTCCAAATTTACTATATACCTATATTCAAGCATATTATTGCAGAGCAAAGATTTAATTCATGACTAGACCAAGGAAAATCTTAATTTTCATCAGTGACTATCTCAAATGTAGCATTCAAATAATTAGTTAATGGAGTTTAAAAAAAGGGTGCGTCAACTACTATGGCTATTTGCGCCCTTATCTAACATTTTTTAAAAAACACAATACCATAAGCTGAATTTAAATATGAACTAAAAATGTTGCCACATTAAAAATCAGAGGTACACAAATACATTAGCAACAAGGCAATTCGTAAAAAGATTATAAAAAATGAGCAGTTCTTTGACCCAAGGCAGTGTTTAAAAAAGAAACAATAAAATAATACAACAAATACCACCAGAAAGAAATTATTTGGCGGAATTCAAAACAATAAAATTCTATAAAATAATCGGATGTATAAGGTCCAAGGTCCGAAATGTCAAGTATAAGTAATAACCAGGCTTCGAGACTTTGGACCTGATACAATAAGTTTACTGTGCATGTACTATAGGTTGATGACTCGCTACAGGTAGTGAAAGGTAAAGATGTGTTGAGGTAACAACGTTGCTATTTAGAGTAGAGTACGGTAGTACAGGGAAACACACATAAGTATGTACATTCTGAAAGTAAATATACATTACACAATGATAATGTCAAAAGAATGTGGAAAGCATTTATTCTCCTGTCTTTTATAAGCATTTTTGTTTAATTATACACAGTGTTAATGGTGGAAATAAACATGTAGCAATTTTAATTTCTTCATTTATCCTATTGATCGTCTTTAGGAATTGCAGTGACAGTACCGAATTGCAATGTACTACAATATACATTTTCAGTGTCTCAAACGTAAATCTTTTTCGGTACTGTGAAAAGCTACATTCTACGTCGCATGACGTGATAGGAACAAAACGAAAAAACCTAACATCATTGCAGTCTCTAAGAGACATTCCTTTATTCTCGGGTGACTCTATGTCCAATAATTTGCTGTTTATATTACACAATGTTCCATATCCGTTATTTTTACATAAAATTGATTTCCACTTCTGTTTTACATGTTAAGTAACCGGTGTACTTGGTGTCTCATTAATTCTCTATGTAATTTCCTAAACTAATTTTGAGGGCTTCCGGCATCTCTTGCTCTGACTTATCTAACCGTGTAATAGTTTCAGACACAGTTTGACAATGGATTTGTATGAAAACCAAATTATTCGTCAAAACCTTCATATTCAGAGCATTTTTCTTTGCGTATTTGTTGGCATTCGTTCTACAGTACCCCCACCCACTGTACGCTTTACCACTATACTCAGTACATTGTTATGCGGATTTCCCACTGAACTGCTCTATTGGGTCCAAAGTCTTGAAGCCTGGTAATAACCTCCGGATGTAAAGGGTCCGGAGGGTAAGCAACAATGGGTCAATAAAAACTAAATCACCCTGTCAAGTCCTCTACTGGATAAAAATCTCAGAACTGTATTTGCAGAATTAAAATCATTTCCAAACGTGTTACATAGATTTGGCTGAATTGTGTATTGTCCACGGACACAGTCATATTTCCTGCAATGCAGTAAAATATGTTCGACCGTAAGTGGTACATAACATATCTCACACTACAGTTGAAGCTTGCCACATAGGAGATGGCCATGTGTCAGACAACAGCGGCCAACCCTCAACCAGGTTAGTAAAACTTTTTCGTGTCATGACACACTTGTGGACGAATCCCAAACTCGAACAGTATTCTTGATATTTCCCTCTTGTGCAGATCATTCTTCTTCCCACTGTCACCATATTTTATATTTCAAGTAATTTTGAATGTCTTGCCACATCTTGCGTCAATCACTTGAGAGCCATTCATAGCACCATCTCTTGCTGCAACATCTGCTGCTTCATTACCAGGAATGCATTCAAATATCTAGGTGTGATAAGATAATAGGTCTAAATGAAGCAAGAAGAAGAATTTGGGAACATCAAAACAGCAATAAGATCACTACAAAACGCTTAAGTTATTTCATTAATCAACTACTTCACTATGTTAATATTAAACTATGTTGGTATTTTACCTTAATTACTAGAATTCAGAAATGATGCAAATCACATTGAAATTTGTTTACGGTATTTAAATAACTTAACAGTTTTTTATTGATATACAAGTGTTAGAATAGTGTAATCAAAAATGAATAAGAATAAGATATTCAGGACTGGAGAAGGAGAGCAGTAACTCTAAAAAAAAAAAAAAAATGCACTGCAACTAAAACAAATAATTTCAAGACTTATATCTATAAACAGACCACAGAAAGATAGTAGTAAAATTTATAAATTTATTAATGAAATTCAATCAAACCAAAATTTGAATAAAGGAGCGATAGTTCACAAAGTGAAAATTTATAAATCAACAGCAATAATGTTTTTAAAATTAACTATGTAAACAATCATAATTCATAATATATTGAAGGACATCGAAAAGAACAAGAAACAATAATGATGATCATTAATTAAAGGTGGTTATGATAAAAATAGGTAATTCTACAGAAGAACTAGACCAAAGGAAGCACCATTCTTTCTTTTACAATTGCATATAAAGTACTAAACATGTGACTGTACTTTTAAGTACCCAATACCTTCCACAGAATAATGTAGAACTATTCACCCATTGTTTTTACAACACAGCTTCATTTCTTATTCTGTCTGTCCATTTCCCATGCTCCATTCTTTTCCATATCCATGGCACTACAGCCCATGAAGGGCCAAGACTGACCAGCCGGCTGCTGGCCTCATGTCCACATACCGAAGCAACGTGGACGATCATCCAACCAGAATGGAGGTATCGTGTGGTTAGCACGATGATCCCCCCCCCCCCAACTGTTATAGCTGGTTTGCGAAACTGGATTTTAGCTACTTATTGCAGGTTCCCAAGTGCATCACGATGCTGGGTCCCATACACTGGCCGAAATTTCATGAGAAAATTTCTTCTCCATGGGGATTCGAATCAGCGCACATTCCTTAACGCAAGTCCTAGACAGGATGCCTTAGACCACGATGCCACGGTGCAGGGCATTCTTTTCCATATCCACATTTCAAATCCTTTTAGTCGTTTCTCTTCACTTCGTCGTATTGTCCATGTTTCTGCTCCATACAATATCACACTCCACATAAAGCACTTCACTAGTTTCTTTCTTAGTTCTTTTTCCAGAGGTCCGCAGAAGATGCTCCTTTCTCTATTAAAAGCTTCCCTTGCCACTACTATCCTACTTTTGACTTCCTGGCAACAGCTCATGTTACTATTTACAGCACACCCAAGTATTTCAAGCTGTCCACTTGTTTCACTGCCTCATTTCGAATTCGCAAGTTTACCTTCTTTGGTTTTCTTGCGATAACCATGGTCTTCGTCTTGTTTGCATTTATCTTCATCCCACACTGCTCACAGCTGTCATTTAGCTCCAGCAGCATATCTCTTAGTATCATCTCCTCTTCTGCTAACAACGCCATATCACCAGCAAATCTTATGCACTTTATTCTTCTTCCTCCTATGACTCCTCCTACATTCTGAAAACAGTTCTTCATTAAATCTTCCAAGTAGATGTTGAACAGGGTAGGTGATAAAGGCATCCTCGTCATGCTCCTCTCCCTATTTTACTTCCTTCTCACATTTCTTCTCCTATCCTGACTTTGACTCGTTTCATATAAAGGTTACAGCCTTCTCTCTTTCTAATCCACATCAATTTTCTTCAAGATCCCCATCAGTTTATTCCAATCCACTATGTCAAATGCCTTTTCAAGGTCCACAAATACTACATAAACTTCTTTATTCTTCTCGAGATATCTATCGCCAATTGTCCACAACAGTCCAATTGCATATCTCTGACTTTTTCCTTTCCTGAAGCTAAACTGCTCTTCTTCCAACTGTCCTTCCACCTTTGAATATAAACGCCGATTCATCACCTATACTTACATACAAATGGCTTTTAAATAACCCGGAGGTTCATTGCCACCCTCATATAAGCCATCGGTCTCTATCCTGAGCAAGATTAATTCAGTCCCTACCATCTTATCCCATCTCCCTCAAATTCATTTTAATATTATCCTTCCATCTACGTCTTGGCCTCTCCAAAGGTCTTTTTCCCTCTGGTCTTCCAATTAACACTTTATATGCATATCTGGATTACTCATATGTGGTACATGCCCTGCCCATCTCAAATGTGTGGATTTAATTATGTTAGGTGAAGAATACAATGCGTGCAATTCTGCATTATGTAACTTTCTCCATTCTTCTGTAACTTCATCCCTCTCAGCCCCAAATATTTTCCTAAGCATCTTATTCTCAAACACCCTTAACCTCTGTTCCTCTCTCAAAGTAAGAGTCCAAGTTTCACAACCATACAGAACAGCTGGTAATATAACTGTTTTATAAATTCTAACTTTCAATTTTTTCGAGAGCAGACAGGATGATAAAAGGTTCTCAACCAAATAATAACAGACATTTCCCATATTTATTCTGTGTTTAATTTCCTCTCGAGTGTCATTTATATTTGTTACTATTGCTACAAGGTACTTGAATATTTCCTTCTCTTCAAAGGATAAATTTCCAATTTTTATATTTCCACTTCATACTAAGTTCTGGTCACGAGACATCATATACCGACTTTGTTTTTTCGGGGTTTAATTTCAAACCTATCTCCTTACTTGCTTCAAGTAAAATTCCCGTGTTTTCCCTAAATGTTTGTGGATTTCTCCTAACATATTCATGTCATCCGCATAAGCAGGCAGATGATGTAACCCGTTCAATTCCAAACCCTCTGTGTTTTCATACAATAACCTTAATTTAAAACAATGTTTAACATAATTTACTATTAATAATGTAAAATTATAACACATTTTAATCGTTACCGTACTAAAACAATGCAAGGCGTTCTGACACTCACCAAGTGCATGGATCTCCCTGAAATGTTGTAGCCAAGTAAACATTTGCTAAATGAATAACTAGAGCTCCCATGCCTTGCTTAGAGGTATCATAGAACCATATCAGCCATGGCCGGCGTTCATACCGAGGCTCACAGAACCTTTTCACTGAAAAACATCCAGAAAAAAAAAATTAAGATTGTATTTCAATGATCAAATATAATGATACAATGAGGTGACATTTGATTTTAAAAATTCCATTTCGTTTTTAATACCACTAAAAATTTTATGTATGGTTCATAGAATCTCTCCACAAATGTTCATGCAGATTAGGCCCCTTCAATCGGCTGACATTTAATTAAAACATTGCACACTCTGAGTGGCCCTTTAAACTTTTAAACTCAATTTTCTCCATTTGCATTTTTCTTACATACAGCTTTACTAAAAATGCTACTCCTCCAAATTTTCTGCTACGTCCATGATTTTTGTAGGTCTCCTTAAAGATGTGCTTAAGAAAACGTCTCAGGGTTTTCCTTAAACCTCAACATTTTCGGGAGAATTTCTTTTTTTTTTTTTTTTTTTTTTCTAGACTTCACAATTTTCACCTGTTTTTATATTAAACTATACACTGTAAACTGGGATAAACTTAACCACAAAGGAAAAAAAATATCGTGATATCAAATGCACTGAATATATTTTTAAAGTTCAGTATTTTTTCCTCCATTTCTCAAGTATTTTTTTTTATAATTCTAAGTCATAATTAGGGCTTGATATCATGATTTAAATTTCTTTTGTGGTCAAATTTACCCCAGTGATCAAGTTTATGGTACTTATAATTCTGTGGTCCATGTTCGATTCCCAGCATACCCCCGATTTATATCTTGTGTTGGGCAAGCCATGATCCATGTAACAAAGGGGTTTTCTCTAAGAGCTCTGATTTCCCTGTGGTAATTCCTAAGAACTCTCCATCGTCATCTCATCTCATTGTGGCTGTAGCATAGACCAGTCTCCTATAGTGCAACCTGGGCAATGACTCTGTCGGTAAATTGGTCTACACAACTGGCTTCATATAAATGAATGACGAACAATCAAGTACCGGTACCTGCCATTACAAAAAAAAAATACTATACAAAATAGTTTTTTCATAGCTCTTGAAGAATAAAGTAAACAGCAAGTTATGTTTCAAGGAGTTTGGAAGATATGTGGAGCAAATTCCGGGTAAAAATGTTCAAATTTGTAGGAGTAGTAGTGATTTTCAAAATATAATTTAAATTTACAAAAATATTAATACTTCATATAATTAATTTTGAACCAAATGATATGAAATTTTTGTACAGTGGCTATTTAAATACAGCATGATGTGTGTAGCCTATACATTTTCAAAGGTCTAGCTCAAAGGGTTAAGAATATTTAAATTTCATCTGACTGTATCCTTAATGCTGAAGTAACAGGGAGAACGTTTGAATTTCGCCACAGACAGCTATTATTTTTTTAAAAGAAGTTAATAATAACTGGAACTCTATATCAGAATAAACGTTGCATTCACACATGGAGCTACATACTTATATTCTTTCCAATAACTTACATCATTATTTGTATACAGCATTTCTATTGTGTGCTATTACTTTCCCTGCAAAGTTTAATAACATCAAGGAAAACCGGACTACCTGGAGAAAACCTCTCTATTGTCTGAACAATAGACTTGCCCAAGACAAGTTATAAATTCAGGGAGGAGCAGGATGAGTAAGAATTATTTTTAACCACAGTAGATACAGGCCTACTGGTACAGTACAACAACACATTTTCCTCATTAAAACGTATCTACTGATACTGAAGAAGTAGTAGTACAAGTTGTGTTTACACAAGTTTTGGCAGCGTTTTCCAGATGCTACACAATTACAGAAACAGTGTGTTGTTAAATTATTTAATAAGTGGCGAGAATAAATTTATGTCCAAGCATTATATCACTTAATGCTGATATATTATACAGATTGACAACGTGAACTGCAACTTATTTTTTATTTTCGTTTACCACTGAAGTTTTATTTAAAAATAATAAATAAAATTGGCTTATTCTACCCACTTTAAGGAGGGATGGGTGCTTTACGTGATGACCAATACAGAAGGCTGGTAACCGTCAATATTCCACGAAATCACCAGAGGTTGCCCACGACCTATGGAGCTTGCATGAAAACTGTCACTACTTATGCACAGGAGTGAATTTACCTCAGTTATGATTTTGCCTATCCTTAAAAAGTTGTTCTAAGGCGATAATAAAACAAAATTCACTTAGAAAAACAAATATGGGTCAGTATGCTACCTCGTTTCCAAACGATTGTGGGTCACCTACAAAATTACTTCTTACATTTATGCTCTTCTCATAAAACCACACGAACTAGTTTATTCATCCCGAAATATTTTATATATATACAAAAAAAGCGAATTGAACATCTTTACTTGAATCTTAATTTAATTTCATGTGAGTGTTGCATATATAATCTCAAGTGTAATAAAATATTAGTCTTACACAACTAGGCCTATAAATATAGATACCTCAATCTAACTACTGGTATAAGCCTGCAAATCATTTGCTTTTCAAATTCAGAACTTAACCATTAAAAACTTAGTGTAAATAAAATATTGGTCAATTAATTAAATTATCTTTGGGCAATAAACTCCACGTATTGTTACATAACAAAATTTGTAAGGGCTAAATTGGTGTTTATTCCAAGTACTTTCTAATAGTAACTAATTTAATAAGGATACCTAACAACCAGATAATCAGCCAGATCTTCCGAGCTCTTTTAGCATTGTACTAGGAAGTTAATTATACGAAAAGCTTTAATATCACCAAAAGATTACGAGAATTGAGAGTAAAATTATAACATTTAACTTCTTATATCAAATTGAAAAAATGACTGCAATGAATTTATCCTACTACTTACATATTAGGCAAGTAAATGCCAAAGCGGCCAGCAAGACTTGCAAGAACCATCCAAACATATCAGTAATATTACAAGGGAATCCATCGTGTCTATGGCCCTCAAAAATAGATGAATTCATCGAGGCAATGTAAATTATATTACTTCAAAGTAGAAACAGACATCTCACATGACCCTGAAAAACAATTTTATTTCCGTGTCATCAATATACGTACTCTCGTCTTGCAATAAATATATCATATATTAAATTTCACACCTTGACACATTATCATACCGCTAATTTCGTTGTGCGATATATGTATCATATGTTCCACTACAAAAACTAGTTTATATTATAAAATTATAACAAGTGGTTTCCCATGGGGAAAGTACTCTGACTCACGAACGAAGTACGAAGAACTGACGTCTCGACAAACACATATACAATATAATTATAATTATGTCAATCGCTTCCCATGAGAAAACACTGCAGTTTACACCGTAACAGTATCGGAACACTCCAACAGATGTCACTCAAGCGGCTGGGAAAAGAAAAGAAGTATGTATGTCACAAACACTGACGATACACAATCAAAGATGTTACACCGAAACTAGAGAGTCCTAGAGTAGAGTTCGTTCTTTTTATCCTCTCAGGTTGGTAGATAGGTAGGCAGGGAGCTCTGGTGGTAAGTTTCGTAAATTAATTAGATAGAAGTATAGATATTAAATCAGCCATATTGTTACACATTTCTGGCTAACTCAGACTGAAATAGGCACTATCGTATCAAACGCATTCTAATGTATGTATGTATGTATGTATCACCCACTTTTTTTTTCAAATTCTTCTTTGATTTTGATGCAGTATCGGACTTCTTGGGTCCCTGACTGCACTATTATGTTCTGGTTCCGCATGTTGCGGATAGATGGCAGGACTGTGACCCATTTTTGTAGTTGCACACCACTCCGGCAGGCCATGCTGTACATGATGTATATCTGTGGAGTGTTATGTCTTGTTCTGTGTATATGTAAGTGTTCGTGTAGGTGTAATCAAGGAAATATTGTCCCTCCCAGATGCTATGCTGTATGCATCGAATAACGTAAGAGGTCTTGGAATTCTGAAAGTTGAATGGAAAGCCAGTATTCAACACTATAACATCTGTAGGCAACTGGCACTGATGAGTGATGCACATCTACATCACATGAGAAATCTAAAGAGGAAAAGAAAACATCTCTCATGTGCCTGAAGATTGATCCTCAAACTCCAGGAAAACATCTCAGAGACATTCTCAGAAAGCAATCATTCCAGTCATGTTGCCAGCTCCCACAGCCATACAGCAATTGCCAACCTACTAAGAAACAGAGGATGGGAACTACATGAGGAGATTCATTGTGTGTCTGAAGATGATTCTCATAGAAGGGTGGATATAATTGCCATCAATAGAAGAACTCAGAAAGCAATGGTCTTAGACCCTATGATATGCTTTGAGCAAGGCACGAATCAGGCAATGCAGATAAATGATGACAAGCGAGCTAAATATGTACCTTGTCTTCCTTACCTTGGTGAAAAATATAGCATTTTGCTTTACAATTGGGATGTTACAGCTTACTATTTGGAGTGAAGGGTTGTTTACCAAAATTTACAAGTAATATCCTTAAATCTTTTAAACTTCCCTTTTATGAGGTTCAGAAGATAGTGATGGAAATTCTGAAGGCCTCTCTTCAAATTCTACACTATCATTTACATTTAACACATCAATTTTTGTTTTAATGTACAAATCGAATAATTGTTTTACTTGTTTCATTTCTCTTTATTTTTTGCTGCTTATAATTCCGGATCCCAGTGGTCAACTTCTCTTGAGGAAGGATAAATTTAAATAAATCTTAGTAGCAATGATAGTAACTAATTGTAGTTGTTATGCAAACACATTCTATTGCCTGTCATTAAGAAAATGCAGATTCCATTGTTGTAAGCGAGGAAAACAGCAGACATTTTATAATTTTTAATTAATTTAAATACTTTGTGCATAATTAATTTGTGTTAGTGTGTTTCTTGGGTGAATAATTGTGTAGAAACATTTCTCGATGTTATTCATTTTAATTGCTGCATTTTCTAGCTGTTTCAACCTAGGAAACTGTTTAAAAAATCTTTTCTCCTCTCCAGGAAGATCTGTAAAAACGTAATTCTAATGTTAAACAAAATACAAACTGCGAAATGGAAATAAATTTTAGACACAGGTAAGTGGCAATGTTAGAAAAAGGAGAGGCAGCAATTAAGCCACTTAAAACCTATAAGAGAATTTAATAGGGGTATTATTTCAGTTTTTGCTTGGGAGGAGAGCACAATTTTTTTTAGGGTAGACTTTACACATTGTGTGACTTATTCCCTCCCTACTTCATCACAAATGAACTATTTCCCATAGACCTATATCGTAAAATGGGTAGTCCGAAGTTCCAATGCCATTACAGAGTTCTGCAATGTTGCTTATATAGTGTATACTTTCTACACCAGAGTTCGCTATAAGCAGGACTTAGAAATAAAGGCACTCATTGATCAACTTGCAATTTATGAAGCACCATCACCTCTGCTGTCACTATATAAGACGCATATAGTGTGTGTGAATATATATAGTCTTTTTTGGCGGGAAAATTTTATCAAACAGCGAGGGGGGGTCCCTCTAGGAAAGGTCTAACAATAACATGAAGAGTAATATACTTTTGTGTTAGACCTTTTTCATATAAGGTGACAATGAGCACATGATCATTAATTATCATTAAATGCTATGCATTCAGGCATACTCACCTTGTCAGAATTCCTTAAGATAAATCTGTTTAATATCGTGCACTGTTAGAATATGGAATGTTATAGGTAAATAATTCTGCAACTGTATTTTGTTTATTGAAACTGGTGTGTGTGTTTGTAATGCTAAGGATTTAACAATCAAGTTATCTTCCTTCTTGCTTCCCAATATTTGGACGTAAGATCCACGCAAGTCTCAAGAGATTCGCAATTTGCTAGATTAACGCAACATGCATGAGCAAATTACAACCATTTTATTTGAGGACATACTGGTTTTAAGAGTTGGCGGTTGTATGTTCAGACTCAACTCCTGATAAGGATTGAGGGTAACCCCTGTCTTTGGTCCGCTGGTCCATAGGACCTAGCTGAGAGGACTTCATTGTATCCATCAACTATTCCCACCTCTGTCACCTGTGGGACACTCCTGTGTCGTGACAGGCCAGTGTAGACAATGATCTATTGGTCCACAGGAGGTATTTCATTTTCCTCCTACCACCCATTTCTGAGAAGTATTCCCCAACTGCCACCTGGGGCCTGTTTCTCAAAACTCACGGACTAGTAATACTAGTCTGTACAGTAGTAATAATAGTTTGTTTTACAAGTCTGTGTTTCTAGAAACTACAAGGGTTAAGTAGTAGTTACCAGTTCACAGACTAGTAATATTGGTCGATTTCACCAGTTCATAAGAGATTCTGTTTCTCAAAATGCTAATCTAGTTGATTATACTAGTATTCAACAGGAATATTCCTACAAGACTCTAAAGACTGGTGATTTCTATATTATCAGTTACCAGTGGCAATCTTTCTCAGATAATCAAAACAAAATATTGTAGTTATTTTTTTAATATGTGGTTTAGTGATACCGATTGAAGTAGTAAAGAAGTTGTTGTGAGAAGAGCTAAAACTATATCGAGAAAGAACAATTATTATTCCTTTACGGGAGCATTGTTTAAATAAAGTGCTGAAAAGCTTGGAGAGTTGTTCAATATAGTGGGACCTGCCAAAACAAGACAAACAAATAGAAGTCATGCATTGTCAGCAAAGCTTCAAATACAAATTGCTCTACAAATCGGGATGTTGATTATTTTCCAATGCCATCTGGTTTTTCTGCCCTAGACCAGCAACACATGCAGAATTTTTTTCCTAATAATCTGATACCAATTCATCAACTGCAGTAATTTTTGCTGGCTTTCCTCCTCCACTGCCAGTTCTTCTGACATTGTCAACTTTAGCCTACAAATTAAGTACAAAACGACACCAATTTACGAGTAGATCAAATGTAAAACTGAAAAAAAAAAAATTGCGAATTTTTCAAGTCATAAGTAGCATTCATGTCGCCAGTAGACCCACTAGCTACATAATGTGTTCATATTATGATACTGTGAACTTGAATTGGTACTCATCAAAGTTGCTTTCTTAATGTTGGGCCAATAAGTGTCCCTAACGTAAGCATAATCTTTGTTCTGAGGTATCAGTTCCATAGCCTCACATATTACAAATTTTTTTGTCCATTCGTTTACTTTATCATTTTTTGTTATTATGCTTGAAAAAGCACCAAATAATATATCCTTTGATTCATTAATCATATTGAGTATAGTTAATTTGCTTTCAATTGATGGAATTTCAAGAGAAGAGAGAAGTAAGAACCAAAACACAAACAACTTAGCCTTCTAAACTCAAATAACAATACCTACCAATGGCTATAAACAAATGAACTCAATCAGCTGACTAGTGAAATAGATCATGTGACTAGTGAAAAATTGTCACAAGTTACTAGACTGGTAAAATAGTTTGAGAAACAGAATCTACTAGAGCTGATGAAATATACTCTGGTAACTAGTAACTGGTGAACTACTAAACTAGTATTTTTGAGAAACAGGCCCCTGGGGACGCAAGGGGTTACAGGCTCCCCTGAGGGTTATTGAAATTAGTGACGATAGCGACATGATTAACACAATAGAATGGGATACGGGTAACATATTTTTAAAGAAAGAAAACATCTACAATGCTGTTAGTTCCTGATATTTATATATTAGAAATGTCTGCAGTTATAATGTGATGTCCAGTTACTCTAATTACTGTCAATGTAACTAACCTTATGCTATCACTGCCACTAATCCTAATTTAGATGAGCCGAATGGCATATGCTCGACATTATTACAATTTCTGAATTTCCTTTCTGAAAGTATGTGGCAAAAGATCAATCTGTATTTATAATTGCACTAGCATTGTTGCTACAGTAACTTATTACTTCATTTGTAAAGATTTTCAGAAGTTGAACCTTTGTCATCCATTTTGACAATATCTAATTCAGCACCATGCCTCACTAATGGATTACACAATTATAATAGTATTTCCGGCCAGTTTTGATAGACTTAAAAATTTTGATCTCACATAAATATTGTTAGAGGCAACGAAGGAGCTCAATATTTTTGCTGGTTACTAGTAGCCCATTCTCTGATTGAGATTCTGGCTGATATGTACATCTATTATCAGGCATCATCTCACATGACAATTTGTGTCAGAGGAAGATTTATTTTATTTGTTTTATTATTTTTTATTTTATTGGGTTATTTATGATGCTGTATCAACATCCAGGTTATTTAGCGTCTGAATGAAATGAAGGTGATAATGCCGGTGAAATGAGTCCGGGGTCCAGCACCGAAAGTTACCCAGCATTTGCTCGTATTGGGTTGAGGGAAAACCCCGGAAAAAACCTCAACCAGGTAACTTGCCCTGACCGGGATTCGAACTCGGGCCACCTGGTTTCACGGCCAGACGTGCTGACTGTTACTCCACAGGTGTGGACCCAGAGGAAGAACATTTGTTCGTGTGCATCTTTAGTCTGACTAATATAATATGTGGCTAATTGGCGATGTATGCAATGGAGGGGGAAAGGAACTGGCCACTCTATCCCATTATCTCCTGGCCTAGTCGCCTTAAAAGTGGTGCCTTCTTGGTATCACTTGTGAGGTTCAGTCCTCTCTTCGGACAGTCGACTAAACCAGTGTTCCGCAACGGGTGTGCCTCCTCAAGGTGAAAGGTGTGACGTGAACTTTTACCTATTATTGTAAAAAATTAATAAAATTAAATTCCTCTCTCAGCCGCCGAGTTAGTGACATGTCCAATGACATCCAAGACATTACGGAGGAGAAAATAAAGACCAGTCAGGAGTTCTCACTTCAGATAGACGAGTCCACCGATATTAACAGTCACGCACAACTTCTTTCCTACATTCGTTACATTTATGGGGATGTAATTGCATTTTTTCTTTTTGTGCAAAGAAGTGCCTGAGCGAGCAACCAGTGAAGAAATATTTCGTAAAACTAATGAATATGTGGTCCGTAATGTATTTACATTGGAGGATTGCATTAGCGTTTTACAGATGGAACCGCTTCTAAGAAAGGATTCGTGGCTAAATTACGTGAAGTATATTCTAGCATACGGAGCGACCACTGTCTCATTCACCGCGAGTCT
This sequence comes from Periplaneta americana, assembly GCF_040183065.1. Classification (NCBI taxonomy): domain Eukaryota; kingdom Metazoa; phylum Arthropoda; class Insecta; order Blattodea; family Blattidae; genus Periplaneta; species Periplaneta americana. The sequence continues at coordinate 41,139,455 of NC_091121.1, read as the reverse complement.
TTGCCATGTCCTCTGAAAATTGTGATCCACGAAGTAGTGAAAGTTAGTATGTTGTCATTTTCAACTACATATATGTGTGGACTGGGCTTCTTGACGTTAACTGAAATTAAAACATTAAAGAGGGAGAAATGATGAAGAAATGAAGATGAAGAAATCAGGCTTGCACTGTCAACAATTCCGCCGTGGATCAGCCACTTATGTGCAGCTAAGCAGGTACAAATATCACATTGAAAGTGTGACTAGAGTTATTTACTTTAATATTAGTAATAGAAATGTGTACTTTCTACAGTGAATTAAAGTTCACAAACTGTTAATAAATGCAAGAGTCGATTTCTGTTTTATAATAATGATGATAATAATAATAATAATAATAATAATAATAATAATAATAATAATACTAATAATAGCACAAAATTTCAGTATGAAAATTTCCCCAAACAAAACAAAAATTATGGCGTTCCAAGGGTAAACAGCCAGTTAGGAGTAAAATTTGCTTTGGAAACCATATGTTAGAACAGGTAAATTCATTTAAATATTTAGGTTATAATTCGACATATTTACCTGTTACTGATATACTGTATCTGAAAATATTCAACATTTTAATGGAGCCTTAAGAACCATCAACCAGGTTTTCACAACCACGAAAACCCAAAAACATACCAGGTTAAAAACATATAAAGTTCTAGCAAGACCTGTCCTCATGTATGGTAGTGAGGCCTGGACTGTCCGAAACTCAGATGTTCAACGCCTAACAACTGCGGAAATGAGATTTCTAAGGAGGACTGCCAGCTACAGCTTGCTTGACCACAAAAGGAATGAACTAATTTCAAAAGAATTGAAAATTACACCTATTTATGAACATCTCAACTACTATAGACAAAAATGGCTTAACCATGCCAATAGAATGGACCGTTCCAGATTCCCAAGACAAATTCTCTGCTATATACCACATGGAAGACGATCTTTGGGACGCCCCCTGAAAAGATGGATGGAGACCGTAACAGACCACTAGGCCTAATACCTGCAAGGACGATGATGATGATGATGATGATGATAATAATAATAATAATAATAGTAAATGTGATTGCATTACATAATTATATTAAGAGAGTCACATCATATATTTTATTTTTGAGGGGATTAACATTTTGGTGCGCCATATTGAGTCTAGGCTGGTCTAGGGTGTGCCGTGAGTAAAAAAAAGATTGCGGAACACTGGACTAAATGACAATAGCAACAACAACAACTACTACTACTACTAGTAGTAGCCCTTCAGTGCTCCTACAGTAAATTGAGTAGTGCTCTCATCCCTTTCAAACGGATTTTAAAAAGGAATAGAATTTTTAATAGCTTCTTAATGTTCGCCAGTCTTTACGGTCCACATTGTGTTATTCCTTGCACTGCATGCAGCTCATTTTTAGTGTGGAGATTACTCATCTAGATTCTTATATTTTAGAGTTCCCCACAAGTAATAATCGCACACATATCAAATGCTTGCTGTAACAACACTTGAGCCACAGCCAAATGCTACTAGCAGGGTTGTCTCTTCTACCTGTTTCACCTTGTAGATGCTTGATCCTTTTGCTGCTCCAGCATTATAATACTTAAAATAATGGGGCCAAAATCTATATTCGATCTCCTTTTCTTTTCTCCTTTATTCTTCCAGTATAATTGAAACTGCTATATGTCAGTGGCATAGCATGAAATTTTGAGCGGGGGAAGCTAATTCAAGTTGTCTTTCATGCAATATGAGAAAACGTATTACAAAAATATAGTCTTGAAATAAATAGTAGTCAATGTCAAGTCAGCAGTCGAAGATTGGTTGGAACCTTGTAACACCAATAAGGCATGACCTCAAATGGTACATAGTAAAATACGATTTCACGGTTTACACATATCTCTAACAAATAGACACGTATACGTATAACATTAGCTCACTCCCTGTCATAGTTAGAGTAATCACAGTATTAACTGTCAATAGATACAGTATTAGTATCATTACATAAGTATGCGTCTGTCTCAGTTGTGTCCTTCATTGACAGCAAGGGAGTCGGTCATTTGTTTTTTAGATCACACTTTTGTTCGTAAGTCAGTCTTGATAATAGAATTGTCCTAAAAAATTCAAGTAAATTGGTGTCAGGAACTGTTATTTCACTCATTATTTATTATATCAGCTACAATGCACACTAACACTTCAACTGAACATAACTGATGAAAAGGGATAACTCGGAAACTACTTATTTTCAATGTCAAAGCTAGCTTCTTGCGAGCCTTACGACCAGGATAGTTTAGTTAGAAAGGGATGGAAAATCTGCGGGGTGGGTTACACAGAAGAATGAGAGTAAGAAACCAGTCTGCTTGGAAGCTGGTGTGTGCAGACTTCTTGTTTACTGCTGCATCACAAATCATCCTGAGCTGCCGCATCACAATATATAAATTCTATTAAAATTAATAAATAATTTTGTCCATACACTCCAGGTTTTTTATGAAATTATTATTAACTGGGGAAGCTGAGCTTTTTAGCTATGCCACTGCTATATGTACACATTATTTCAATTTAAGGATAAAAGTAGGCTAATTAGAAATGAGGATTACACAATAAATCTGTTTAATATACTTTTTATTTTGCACCTAAGCATGGTACAAAAATAACTATAATAAAAAAAAAAAAAGCAACCGAAGGTTTCCACAATACCATAACATGTAATTACAATTTGATTGAGTCCTTCATATGAAATTAACCCATAATCATTTGATTGATTTGTGTGGAGCCAAAATTATGGGTCCTTATTCTAGAAACATTGTTTATATAATAAAATTGTATGTACTGTACCGTATATCAAAAAGCACGACAGGTCTCGTTAAGCTCACATAATTTCGTCTCACACTGTATATTAATAACACAGGCCTCGTTAATGAATGAAAAAAGCGTGTACATGAGGGGCACATATTATGCATAAAAGAAAACAGATTATTCACAGCACACAATTTTCACATATCCTCTTTCTATCACATGGAAACATTTTGATGCTTGATAGTGTTAATTTCTCTGGCAATGGCAAGACATTTATATTTGGAAGAATTGATGTCATTACACTAGCTCTAATGCAAGAACTTACTAAATGTAAACATAATGGAAGTGATTGTTGTTGAATGATGAATCACTTAGTGTAACAGATATCTTTTGATACGTACTTTATAAAAATAGTTTCATTTCCATACGAAAAAAAATTTGTACATTACTTTGTTTTCAACGTTAAAGAAACAAACATCATGGTGAACATCCATTTGCTGCTTGGCAGCCCTGATCGTTCGCAATTTTGTTCTATATTGCTTGATCTTGACTTGCATTCTACCATGATGGCACATAAGTTTACATGTTCTTTTGTTGGGTTATTTTAAAATTCAAAGAAGATAATATGAGCAGAAGTTGAAATATTTACAATAGTACAAAACAGTGATTTTTAACCTAAACTAATTCTTTGCTGTCATGTGATATTACTCAACGTGAGCAGTTAAAATTATTGAAGATAGTTCAGAATATTATAGTATGGTTATTACGTCCTGAGTTTGTATAGAGAATTGAATTATTGTATCCAAATAACATGCTACTTCTAGATCATGACACAACAAATGCATTTTATAAATACTAAATGTATTCTGACGGGTAATAGTGGTACTATTTTGTATTAAATTTTCATGTCTAGGGTGACTGGGTGTCTCGTTTTGCATAATGCAAGGTACATTGTTTCACATTAATTTATTGATATGTATTAATTGAACTTTTTGTCTGGATAAATCTTGTACACTATGTGTCTACTTTTGGATTACCGGTAGGGTATGTCCAATTATTGGAATTAACAATCCCCCAACCATAGTTTGAAATTTACCTCTGTAAAATACCAAAGAGCAAAACTGTAATTTCTGTAATACTAAACTAATCTCATTAATAAAAGTTTTGATACATACGTTATAAGAAAAGAAAATTATGTAGATTTACTGAGGATATTTTAACAATAATGCAAAGAATATGAAAGTATCCAGTGCTTTTCTTCTGGAGGAAAGAGTGGTGGAACTCTGTACGTATATTATAGCAGACAGGAAGATGATTGCTGTCCAAAGCATGGGAATTTTGTCGTTTTTAATTTCATTTTCGTCCAACTTTAAGACTTTCCAGGCCTAAGTGAAATTCAAGGAAAAATGTTATTAAAAACATAATTATTAACACATTTCTCGGTTCCATGATGAAAAATACAAGAAAAAGATCCCGGAACACTGGAATAACTGTAATTTGCATAAATTCCATGTTAGTTGCAAAACTGTATTGCAATTCAAGTACTGTACTATTTGAAAATGTTTAAGAAATAAAATTTGTTGTGGTTTTTATGTTCTAATTAATATGGTCATCCTATTCAATTTATGATCAAAGTAAGTTGCCAATAATTTTTATATAGATAAAAGGAAAAAGTTTTATACAAATACAGTATTTATTATTGAGAAATAATGTGTTTAATAACTCATACATGCTTTGTTCGTTCAATATAAAATTACTTAGGTATTATAAATGCAACTTAAAATAAAGATTAAACTATTTTATCAGCGTTAAAAAATTTCTAAATTATTAGAAAATGTTCGTATGCACGAGAGGTTAAAGAGATGATATGGTAGTGACATTTATTTCATCATCTCTGAAAGAGAACTACATCACATAACACTAACATGCCTCAAAAGTTCTCAACTAATTTTTATCAACCTGAAACAAGTCTTGGTATGTATATTTATTTTATGGTATAGCGTTTTTCTTTAATCTATAAGTATCATAGAAATTATATGCTCATTAAATGAAAATGGATGGTAGAGATTACTTTTTAGTGACTGTTTCTAACAAAATTTTGTAATATCTTTATTAATGACAATAAAACTCTATATTCTATATTGTCTCTTCTGTAATTCAATTCTCGTTACAAACTCTGCTTTCTATGCTTCAGGATCATGTAAAAAAATCAGAGGCTTGGAGGCACAGACGTGGCAACAAATTCTTCCTTATAAGATGCCATCCTCTTCCTCTAAGATCCTGAGTAATAAATGTTTTTTCAGTATTTTTAGGCTTTTGCTACCAATAGGAAAGGGAACAGCTAGTAGGTAGATTCTGCCATAAGGCAGGTACTTCTCTAAAATGGTAGAGAACTGGATTAAACAAAGAGCCCTGGGAGAATTCATTTCTATTGTTAATAAACTTACTTATTTGATACCATGTACAGTGATCAATTATTAGTAGCAATGCACCTCTCAAAAATCTAACCAAAATGTGATAAAACAAATACATATCTCATAACATGACTTTCCATCTTCAAAACTTATACAGGAATTTTGTATAGCTCTAGTCTATTTTTAAACCTAACACTACCACAAATATTTATTTTTGGCACATAAATATTGCAATCAAGTTCCATTTACTTATTTAATTTATTTTCACCATTTGTTAAACTACTAAATTATACAATTTTGACGTTCTTCCATCAGCTCAGAAGCAAAGGCCAAGGCCATGTTGTTTTAAATAATCAGCAAAGAGTCTACACTACAATCTTGAGTTTAATATACCATACGCTTAAATAATATATTTTTGAGAGATACATTACATTACATACAATCACATCTCTGATGTTACCCATGAAAATACTTGATACTAAGATTTCTTAAATGACATATAAATGTATCAAAATGTTTATAACAATAATAATAATTATTATAATAATTAAAAATGGGCAACACACAAAGAGGAACAAAAATACTACTCAATAAATTAGGGCACGCACAATTAATATACAAAACACATGCACTCGCACAACTTTATATTATTATACTTATATAAAACACAAACGCGGATTTTGGAGACCGGCCTTGTTCACAACAACCTTCACCATCACCACTAGAATATATAAATATATATTTAAATGATGACATCTTAAAGTTTCACTTTTAAAATTCATATAATGTTGAGGTTTTGCTGTTAGTTAATACACAGAAACAAAAAGCAATAAAATGACGAAAATTACTGTTATTACGTACTTGGTAATCCTCTGAGAAAAATTGTTTTTCTTCATTATTTTATTTGAAATTATTTTTATGCTACTGAATGATATTTTAATTAAAAAGATTATAATAAACACAACAGAAACTCAGGTACGCAATAATCAATCAGTGGGGTTTAAATGGATGTTCTGCTCTTTTCTCTTTCCAAAATTAATTACACATGCAAAGTTCCAGATTAAATGCTTTTTCTCTTCTTATCTAAATATTTTGAATTAAGGAAGTTACACGTCGTTGTTCCAGTAGTAATTAAGCATAGCATTTATGTAATTCTTCGTTTATTTATCTTGAAGTATTGAGCTTCATACCTGGTTTATGTTTTAAGTACCCATTTCATAACCCAATTTCCTCTTATTACAAAGAGGAAAAGATTACATCCATTTAGCAACAAACACTATCGCTCTGATAGTAATTTTAATGTCTTTTGTGTATCACAGTGACCTACGTACTGGTGACATTATTGTCTGCTTTATGTTGTGTGTTACTTTTATTGAATAGAAATCAAATTGTGACGTAACAACACACAAAATTTTCTCCAGTACAAGGTTCCCTATTAGTATATTAACAATCTATGAAACTACCTTCTAAAATAACAACAATATCCTACTAATAACTATTACATAATTAGTGGAAGACAGAGTTAGTCTTTTTTTCGTCAAGCAGTCAAAAGTATATGGCTTTTACTATCAGACAATAATGTTGCATTGAAATGATGACTTCTTCTGTGCTAATTAAGTGTTTCTCAACACATTTTAACAGTTGGAGGTAATTAATTACCATAGGACAGGGATAGCAAACCATTGGCATTTATGCCAAGCTTGGCACCTGATATATTTTCCCGTAAACTGCAATTATATAAATCTTCACTGCATGTGAAGCAGTTAATCAAGTTTGATATTCACAAGTACAAGTACTTTTGATTGCACATGTATGAATATAGTGAAAATGCAATTTAAGAAACCCCCCCCTTTACAGAGGGTACAATTACGACTGATATTATGTAACCAGCAGTAGATATGGCTGATCATATTTCAAATAACTTCTGTTCTTGTTTTGGTACCAAGTGGTGATAAGGTTTGCCAACTCTGCTATAGTTAAATGTTGTTTTCTGTAGTCACTCAAAAACGTAACTTATAATACAGCCACTTTTAAAAACGCCAGCTCTAGTTTTTGGGGATGGTGAACAAGTTGCTAAAACAATAATTTTTTCACTTTGTGAACTGTAATATATAGTTGATTACTTACAAGAGTTCTGCATTTAAGTGATGATAGCAACTTGGTCACAATGGGGTTCATTTTCAGCTGCAGACAGGACAAAGATTCTACGTAGGATGACCATCCCTTATACTTTAAATAAAGCTGTCCAGTTTATACTCATTCCATAGGTTTTCTTCTATAAAAGTTTTCTTTTGTTCTAATTCAAAATTAGAAATTATTGAATAAGTACCGGTAGTAAAACTTTCATTTCACTTCCAATAGATTCTCAAATTGTTTATTTAATTCAACATGAGAATTATTCACTACTTTAAACTTATTTAGATTATTAAAGGAAGTTACATGAGTATTCATCGAGAATCAATATTTTGACAAAAAATAAAAAAAGGGAATGTTTTTGGGTGAGGTTAAGTCTGATCATTCCAAAGTAAGTTTTGAATGTAATGGTCATCCTAACAATAAATATACCTTCTATCTTCTCATGTCGCAATATTGTAAAGAACTAATGTGTTCAAGATGGTGTGTCATATGTCGTCACACAATTCTTGTGCAGGACTGTTTTTATTATTCACCTCTAGACAAGGCGTTTTCTTGTCTGATCAACAGGGAGTAACACTCAACTGTATTCATTTGTGCCTTTCTTCCGTTTTTTTTAATGTTCTCTGACATTTTGAGATCAACAAACCCTGAAACAGGTCCTTTTTAAACTAAAAACACAACAAATATAACATAAACCTCACAATGATTCTATAACTATATCCTCATCCCAGAAAGATGATAATGTTAGATGAATTTAGATTCAAATGCAGTAGATGTGATCTAATTTTACAAACAGGGCAGTTTATCTATATATGTATATATATCTTTATCATATTTTTTTCGTTTTTCTTTTTTTACAAAACATTCTCTCTCCATTTCACGAATTTCTTCTCGACACCTGTTCCCATATTATTACTTCATGTTGTCCATTTATCCGCTTATCTTCACAGAGTCAAAACTGCAGAAGAGTTGAGTCATCACTGAAATGGAGATGTATAACACACGCTCGCTCACTCTTTCACCATTCACTCACGCACTTGATGCTGTTCAAATCCATTTCTTGAACTTGGTCTCATATACACTGTTACAGTATTTTGATAACGGTTTCATTGTATAAAAAATAAATATAAACAATAACCATCACTCTTAAATGTTGTCAATAAAACACATTTATTCACTTGCTTACTAGAGGACAAATATGATAAATTTAATAGAACATATATTTTATTCTTCACTCTAACATAAGATAACAATAATTATTATTATTATGATATAGCAGTAGTAGTAATAGTAATAATAGTGGTAGTAATAGTAGTAGTTATACTCAAATGAACAATGAGAATACAATGACACACTTGCCCCCATGGCATCGCAATGAAAGACTGATATAGATGAAGCAGCAATAGATGTTGCTGCTAGTGATCCAAAACTTCAATGAGCGTGACTTCAAAAGCATCATCTCCCTCCACCTGCTTTATCTCCAGAAGAAAGAGGTCTTCGTTGCAGTAGTACTTGAGCATATCATCATCAATTTTGGCTATAATCCTGAAAGTGAAAGTAAAAGAGGATTTAATAACTTACACGAAAATGCTAATCCAAATACTACACTACTCTTGTTTTGCAGATCATTCCATTTAAGGCAAATGAGTTTAATTAATTTACTTTTACGGCATATCAACAAGCCCAAGTGATAAGGCTCCAAAGACTATTCTAACATCTATCACTTATTTCTACACTCTAACTACCATATGAATGATTAGTGCAAATGCTTTGTTAAAAAGTTAGTAGAAGCTGTTATTTGTCTAACGGTAAGTTAAATAATTGTCTTAGGGTGACCATAATTTTTGACAATGAGAACAGTAGTGACGAATTTCATTCTTATATCTTCCGAAAATAACATCTATAATACCGTTTGTCTAAAAATTAACAGGTTATGGTGCATTACAGAAAGTTTCATTTTTATTTACGAGTAAGTAGTAGAAAATTAAGTAATACAAGTAATATTTATGTTATAAGATGAATGGTAAGGAACCCAATCGACAGTAAAGCAAAAGCTGTCTTTGTTCGAACATTAGGAACAAATGATATTCTGGAGTAGAACAAGAAGGTGTACATGTTGCAGTTCTAAAGCAGGGCTGCTCCAATTTAAGTGGGACATATGGTCACCCTAATTATATTAGTACATCCTGGATGTCCAAAATTTCTACTTGAAGAATAGTTGTTCATTTTTCTTATGAATACGGTGCTGTGATATTGTTGTATAAGTTACAATAACTTAACTACGAAGGGGAAAACAAATAGACAATTCCTCAGAGTAAACTTACCCTTTTTTGTTTTTTCGATACAAGTTACTAATGCTTGAAGTAGAAATTTTGTACTTATTCTCAATCTGGAAAATAAGGAAAACAGATTAATAGTTACTGGTAATGAATTTAGGCAACAGGATTTGATAAAGGCAAAGGATGGGCCTACTTTTTTCACATTGAATTTGGATATTTGAATTTTCTTTCTTTTACTTTAAATCAAGTGAAATTTTATGTCGTTCCTATTTGTTTTCCAGAGCATGATGGAATTGCCAAAGCCATTGACTGGGTCCCCAGTAATGAAACCTAGTAGACGCATGCAAATTCTGCTGGTGTTAGTCACGAACATACATTGGCCATCCACACACACACATGCAAATGTATCAAGAGGGAGAAGCAGGCAAACACTTACCCTTCACAGCGATAAGGAGCTGGCAGCTTTAAGCTCAGTACAAAATAATTTTGCTATCTCGTCAACAGCCATATTCAGAATAAGAAGATTTTGCAGGCCAATTTCTTCAATGTTGGTGCCCTATGACAGATGCTACCTACCAACTGTTTTTCTGTCAAATGCTATACACTAGTTAAATAGGTACTTTTTACATTATATTTGCTAACTAATCATGTAATTTTGTCGTCTTCTAGTAGTATTGGGCCTACAAGTGATGATTGTTTATTTGTATCTACATCCAACTGTACTATAACATTTCAATTAAATACTCCTACCAACTTCCTATGTAGATGATTCTCGAGGATTTGCTCGAATTTCTAACACACCTGTGAACAAAGTCCATGTATATCTACAACAGAAAGGTAGTTTAAATGCCGCTCCCATGTTTATACTCAAATAAATCCAATTTTTGATGAAAATTTATGTAAATGAATTTTAATGAAATGAGTCTGAAGTATATTATATAAAACTGACTGGATTAATAATCTTCGCTATATAGTATTAGTATTACTATTCCAATCTATTTTAAAAGTTGTTTAATTTGAGTACCATCTTCTTCAAAATATATCCCTAGGATATATATTTATATTTGAATAATATTGATATTCACTTCCCTATAACATAAATTTGTCTAACTGATTTTATTGGAGGTGTAGTGGTAGCTTTGAACACAGTCTGAGATATTTTTATTTTATTATTTTGTAGTTCATTGTGACTTGAAACTAAAAATACCTCCAACTGCTACACTGGCACTTGAAAAAAGGTAAAAATTGCGACTTGTCCAAATACATTTATAAAATTAATTTCTATGTTAACAATGACTGATCTGAAGTCAGTAACGATAATAACAGACATTTTATGTCATAGCTCATGTTTTAAATCTTATGTTATATTGATCCTGGGCCTAAAAATCTTTTAGAGTATCATATGTGAACAGTAAGCTAAATTATACTATTGTTTACGTTGTAAATACAGGTAATGATTCTAATGGGGGACCTTCTGAATATGGCTGTGAATAAATAAAAAAATTAACTTAAAAAAAGTTGCTCTTCATATAAAACAATGACATCAACACTGCCAGTTTTGTTGTACATACTTCTCCCTCTTATTTTCTTTTTTCCATTTGTTCATATTTTGCATTTTTCACTAAAAATTCCAATATCTAATATAAAATGGTGTGCTTCATTTGGCTGAAAATATTTTGTAAACAATTAAATGATAACTTCAGAGTAATCAAACTTGAACCTAGGTACCACAGATGAGAAAGGCCCGCAGCTAAGCATATGAGCTACCGAACAAAAGGAACTGAATTTCTTTACCCCGAGAAAAGTTGTCCACCCCCAGCCAACATTAAAAAATAACTGTGTACTCACCGCATTGAGTAACCCCTGTGTGGTAGGAGGTACGACATGTAGGGGTGTGTACACGTCTTCCGTTTCCTGACGAACATATAACATCACTCTTTCATTGAGTGATGGTGCTGCCATCATTTTGGTCCTCTTTATTGGTGGAGAGAACACTGAACCATCTGTTGATAAGTTTGCTCCTTCAAGAATTCCATCCTTCTTATCACTGCAAGAGACGAAATAAATTTACGTCAATTTCAATATAATCCATTGGAAGCGAAGGTAAAACAGTTATAAACAGACAACGAAATGAAATGTCACACTGTCTTGAAATCAATTCTGAACTTCAAAAGTAAGTATTTCAAGAAATGTTACACGCGTCTAGTTACATATCATCAATCAAATACGAAGTCTCAACATATTTATCTTAGGGAACAGGTAACTAATACATATAGTAATTTATTCATTCACATTATTGAAGTGCATATGTTTCTTGATACAGTAGAATCCCTCTTATCCGGCACTAAAGGGACCAGGCTAGTTCTGGATACGAGATTTTGCCGGATAATTGAATAAATACCAGTATAGACAAAAAAAAAAAGTTCGTATTTCATTTTGCCAAATGTTGAAACTGCAGCCAAATTATTGTGAAGTTTATTTCTCTATCATTTGCTCATACTGAATAAACATAAAAACTGTGTGGATTTTCCTTATTAAAATACATTGCACAACATAAATAATACACTAATTTTAGGTTCGAATATCCACTAAAAATTAAAGTTCGTGCGAACTTCCTAATGTGGCAACACTGACGGCCTAAACATAATTAAATAAACAAAAAAATCTGTGTGGATTTTCTTTATTAAAACACATCACACAACATAAGTAATACACTAATTTTAGGTTCGAATATTCACAAAAAATGAAAGTTCGTGCGAACTTCCTAATGTGGCAAAACTGACTGCCCAGACTGTGGCAATGTGGCAATTTTTTTTCCCACCCAAAAGTGCTGCTGTTTTGGTACTACTGGTTATTTAGGTGCCGGTTACTAGGGATTTTACTGTACTGCTAAATATTTCTTTCACAATTATTAGAGATTAACAATGCTGAACCTCTTTTGTTTTAAACAATGCATTTATTGATGATCTATTGGAAAATTTATCCTTCTACTATACTACTGCCGGCCTTATGTTGATTCTGATGTAAACATATGCAGTGTTGCTACTCGCTTATCACTGGCAGACTGATTCCTCGGAACGACTCTGTAGCAATGCGCTTTGAAATATAGTCCCGAAATAGAAACAATCTTTTAAGTGTATATTTCATTTTTGTTTACATGTGAGTGATTTACGACGGGAAGTTGAATACAAATTGTTATTAGAAAATCTCGAAAGGATTGTAGATGTAATTAATTTAGTTATGATCATCAGCAGACGTCACCTCAGAGGAATGTCTATTGCACAACACAATATACATCCTGAGAATGGGTCAGTTCTCGACGACAACTTGCTGCAAGTAGTGCAGAATATGCACCAATCACCATCTTCGTCCGTGGATGAACACAGTTTCTTTTGTTTACATCAGAATCAACCTTAGGCCGGCTTTAATCAGTTATTGATGGATTTATTTGTGTATGAAGATTTATTTTGAAATGCGTATAGTTTTTAATTATAACGATAAAAAGTTTTCTTAATTAGGGCTATTGTTGTTTAGAGAAAGCAATAGATTGTATAGCTTATGAATTTTATATAATTTCTAGAGGGTGGGTGAATTCAAGGTTCATATTTTAAGGATAATGCTGAAGAGAGAGGGATGATAGTAACATATCCTCTTATAACTGAAATTTTAAAATTAGTTTATATAAATTGATCCTTTGTAGGTATCATTTTTGTTCAGATCATATCTCAGAAAATATTAATTACGTATAATATTGAGATATAAGAACGTCTATCTTTCTGGCAAAACTTACGAGACAAATTGTTCACATTCTATTCAGACAAGCTATGATACTATGCTTGCCATTGAATCTGAAGTACACTAGTTCGAACCCAATCAAGAACAGTGGATTTGTAATAGTTGATAAACATTTTTAACATGACTTCGTTTGGAAGGAAAATAAAGCCAAACATTCCATTATGACAAATTAATGAACCTTGAACCAAGCAAAATGATAGACAGCTGTTCCTTGTCCTACCAGATTCCTTTGTTTTGTTGCCAGATGTCTCTGTGAGTCAAGACCGATCTCAGAATCACCTGACTGGAAAATCAGGAAATAAGGTAGACAAAATTTTGAAATTTTTTTCAGATTTTCAAATTCTGCAATCTTTAAGGAGTCAAAAAAGGAGATCACTATTAAAAGCTTTTAGACTTAGATTTAAAGCACATTTTGGAAATAACAAATAGACTTTTCCATTAGATCAACAATATCATGTCTTAAAAATAGTTAATGTTGCAGTAAAACACGTAAAAGTAAACATTTTCTTTTATTATTAAGTGGTATTCCAGCATTGTAAATATTATATGTGATAACATTCTCTGTCCTTGCATAGAGATGCAGGGTCAGTTAATGTGTGCAGCAGAGGGAACCGTACAATGCAATAAGCTTGCCATGCAAGGAGAGGAGAGAGTGCATCCTCTTACCCAGGTGCGTCCGGGGGGAAGTGGTTGTGGAACTTGAGAGTCGGCGTGGTGCTCGGTTTGCTCGAATGCAGGAGGAAGGGCGATCCCTGCTTCCCAAGCCCATGCTGAGACCCAGAACTTGCCTCCCCATTCGACAGGCTGATCACCAACATGAGAAGAATTGAAATTAGGCAAAAAAATATTTATTTTATAAGCAAAATAGAGTATCACAAGTCTCTAACCCTTCACCTGATATTTTCCAAGCTTGCCATTTCTTTTAATTTAAAGCAATTTAAATTTTTCTTAACAGTGTTCAATAGTCTCCCCAGTCTTGCATAATTTGTTTCAATTCTGTACTTCTTGTTACAAAAGTAAAGTTTCTGAATGTATAGGTATAGTCTTTTGATTATTTTCTTTTTTGATACAAAAGTTCGTAACAATTCCTTCTTTCTATTCTGTTTCTAACAATGAGTTTACAATATTAAATTATGTTATCAAGTTGAGTAGTTATATAAATCAATATAATCTGTTTTTTATCCAACAATATTTCTACTGTAATTCCAATATTATATTCACTTAAGAATTCTCAACGGTTGCCGTATTTAAATAGTTAAAATAATTTTCTTTTAACTGTGGAATTGACAGGATATTAAACTTCTAGTTTCATAACAGTTGATTATTTGTGATCAATATGATAAAAAAAAGTGAAGAAAGCAAAGACTAAACATGTGAATAAATAGTTGGTAACTAATCATTGGCTTTTCTGATCTGGTCTTTGCTTATCTGATATCCAATTTTCATTTGCGCATATGTAGTTATGTAGGTCTGCTATAGACCAATGGATATTGTAATTGTTATGTCCTCAGTCTTTTCGACCAAAGGCCTTCACAATTGTGTTACCGAGAATTGAGAACTTTCACCTTTATTCTTCTTTATTAATAAACAAAGTGATCTTTCACACTCAGTAAATCTGATACATGGAATATATTCCCTCATTCTATGAAAGTCGCATAAAAATTTGTTTCCTTTCTAGAATTCACCATCCTCGGCAGGGACTGAACCCATATACCTTGAGCTCAAAGGTAATGACGTTGTAAGGATTAATTAATTTATTGGAAGGTGAATTATTCAGTGCTGCCCCCACCTTTTCTTTCAATTTCGAAAGAAATACCGACGTTATGATGTAATACCTATTTAATTAGGCTACATATCCACTCAACTTAGAGAAACATATAATTATTATTATACTTGTAAACCCATAGTGAAAATTCAATGGATCAATATTTACATACTCAAAAACGTGTATATAGTTATTTATATTGACACTGATTTAAAATGCATCGGAAGCTCATGCCCACTTAAACTAAAACAATTTAGGCAGTTTTGTGTAAAAGAATGGAAGGAGAATTCAATCCAAAAACATCAGCACACAGAAATACATGCAAAAGGCACCACAAGAAGCAAAAGCTTGTTGGGTATACAGAATGTGAAAGAAGCATTACTCACCTTGAGCTGTCTGTTTCGTGACCGTAGAATCCCTGCAGTTCCATCGAAGTTAACTGCAACACAATATAATAGACATTGTATAGAATTTGTTATGTTTTCTCAGTATTTACGTACTACTGCTTCTTGTTGACATTTGGTTCCTGTATAAAATTTGTCTACTTTTAATGTATTTAAACTTGAAGAATTGAACGAACGAGAAAAAAGCAAAATAGTAAATTATGATCTGTTACTTCTTCACTTTCATTACTACATTCTTACATAATAATGTATAAGACACTATGGAAGTTTGATGGTGTTTGGGCAAAGGGAGATAAGTCATAAAAATGAGTTTTTAGATAAATGAAAATTAAACTTCCGATTCTTATTGCAAATAATTTTCTACACAAATAAAAACATCAAATGCTAGTATTATTGCGCTTTTTGCACACCTACTTGTAGAATTTAACTTGTATATTCACCTGGGAAACAAAATTCCATTTGCACAAAAAATAACTTAACCCCCTTTACCCTAATACCATCGAATTATTTTCATTTAAATATAGTCCTAACACAATCACAAAAAAAAAAAATTAAAAAATCTAAAGGTCACTTCTGTGGGAGCATCTAAAATGATAGCGGCACCACTGTCAAAAATCCACGATAAAAAAATTAAGCTTGTAAGTTATTCCATCACTTAACAGATTTTACATGCTATAGTATAGATTTATTTATTTTTCCCTGTAAATTGAAATACAAAACTAATAAGATAGATAGATAGATAGATAGATAGATAGATAGATAGATAGATAGATAGATAGATAGATAGATAGATAGATAGATAGGTAGGTAGGTAGGTAGGTAGGTAGGTAGGTAGGTAGGTAGGTAGATAGATAGATAGATAGATAGATAGATAGATAGATAGATAGATAGATAGATAGATAGATAGATAGATAGATAGATAGATAGATAGATAGATAGATAGATAGATAGATAGATAGATAGATAGATAGATAGATAGATAGATAGATAGATAGACGTAGGTAGGTAGGTAGATAGGTAAATAGATGGATAGACAGACAGACAGACAGATAGACATCATGCATATAACCCTGACTTTTATATCTCTTCTTAGACAAGAATTTGGGGTTGATATTGAGGCATAAATGTTTTTCTTAAGAAGAAATTTGAAGAGGCTTTCCTTTTTTCTCTCAAGGAATTCTACAAACTAACTGGAAAAATACAAGATCTATTGGAAAATCACCGGTCTCCTGCACAAGAAAGAATACGCACGCACGCACGCACACACACACACTATGCACTGCTTTGTTTCTCCCTCTTTTTTTTAACGCAAAAGTATCGTAATTCGTGAAGTATTTTTATTTCAGGTTAAATAAATCGAAATGCTCCATAATAACTGTCACTGTTTTTAAATGTGTCCATTTTGTGGTCAGGGACTGTAATATATCACATTAGTAATTGCAAGTACACAGGATGTCGCATAGGTACCATTTTATTTTAAATTTATAGTAAGAAAGAATAAATAATAAAGAAGAATATTGTATTTTCGAAATAATTTGTAAAAGTACGTTTACATGATATTTTTTCCAAATATGTGTCATGCATATTGTGTAAAGTTGCTCATCATTGAACCTTCATTGGTGCTTGCTATTTAGTTGTCTTTGAATGTAGTATGTTTCTGCTAATAGAAAATTGCTCGTGCTGTAACACTATAGTATTTAAGAAACATACCGTTTTGTCTCAAAAGTGAGTGAGATACAGTAAACATCAAAATAATACTACGTAAATTTTTTTAAATATTTGAATTGTTGATATTTCAAAATTTAGATCCTTTGAAATATGACACTGAAAAAAAGAAAACTAGAGTAAAAGCAGCAATGAAGGCATGCAGAATACCTTATCTACTATAATAAATTAAAACTAATAAAAAATGATATTGGCAATTGAAACGCACCCAGCTTACCTTGTCAATGTCCTCTGCCGGGGTAAAGAGAACAGGAGGTTTGTTAAGGTCGCTCATGGAGTAGAACTCCGACCTTTCTGTGGCAGGATGATACAGTTCGTCCATCTTCTTGCGTCCAGTCGCTGTCATCTTGCGTTTAGCTGCTCGTCTTTCCTCATCGCGCGTTTTTCTCTCCGCACCCTAAAAACACAACATTAATTTTGCATAAGTATTGTACATCGATATCAGTGTACGGAATTAATAGAAGAAAACGAAACAGAAAAATCTGACAGTGCAACCCTGTCTAATAATAATAATGTAGGGATTGGAGCGAGACGACAAAGTGGAATGAATGAATCGCAGTGAAAGAAGGGTACGTACAAAGGAATTTGGGGCTGACGGGAAGAGACTATGTGATCTCCAAGCCTCTTGGTCACTTGTCTCACTCTGTTTTTCATCATACCATTGAAGTAACCACGTGGAAAAGCATGAGCACGTTAAGTTATACAGAATGGGATCTGACGAACCACGTGGAAAACAAGGTATGATAGGCCTAGGTACTGCAAGAGTAAACTTTTCATGTCAAAACGTTACAATTTGTCTTTCTTGTACCTCGAACATAGATGTTTTACGTAAAAAATAATATTATAAACTAATATGTGTAATTGTTTTATACAAACGGATGTAAAATTAAATATCAGTTTAAGTCGTACAAAGATATAATTTTTTTATTTTATCAGTTTAACTCGTACAAATTGATAAAATAAGAAAATTATATCTTACTTTTGTGGGAGATTGAGGTAAAGAGTTAGATGACAGTTCAAGAAAATACAGTAATATTCACCCAACCTTTGTAATTTTATAATTATGTTCATACAATGTATGGGCATAGAGAAGAATGGAACGTGTGAAGTGGACAGACAGAATAAGAAATGAAGCTGTGTTGGAAAGACTGGGTGAAGAAAGTATGATGCTAAAACTGATCAGGAAGAGGAAAAGGAATTTTACTGGTTTGGTCACTGGCTGAGAAGAAACTGCATACTGAAATATGCGCTGGAAGGAATGGTGAACGGGAGAAGAGTTCGGGGTAGAAGAAGACATCAAATCATAGACGACATTAAGATATATGGATCATAATATGAGGAAACAAAGAGGAAGGCAGAAAATAGAAAAGATTGGAGAAAGCTGGATTTGCAGTGAAAGACCTGCCCTTGGGTAGAACATTAAATGAAAAAAAAATGAATGTATGGGTCTACTAAGCATGTTCTTTTTATTATGTACAATCATAATATAGGCCTATGATCGGTGTATGGAAATATATATATCCTACAAAAATTCATTAAGCACGTTCATATTTTATATCATAACCATATTTCATGCGCGAGTGTACGAGTAAGCTTAGTTGATAAATATGATACCATTATGTTGACATAATTAGAACGTCACTAGTTGCTGCATGCAGCCATAATTACAATCTCAACAAAGACGAAACTGAAAAACAAAACTGCGCAATAACTTCACAGATGTTAGTAAATTAAACCTGCAGCAATCGAGACTAATAATAAATCTTGTGTCTTTTGGTAATTACAACTAGACATCCTTCCATCCCGCTTACTTTTTTCTGAAGTTAACAAAACATTTTAATGTTCTTTCCTTAATTTTTAAAGCGAACATCTGTTCTTTCATAGAATTAACTAGTTATGGTAAACAAAAGAATGGGGGTACGGACTCCACCATTATGATTTCCTGCTATAAAAATGTAGTTTATTCGTCGTTTCTTTCTTTCTCGTGTGTGCCTCGGTTATCACATCTCTCACAAATTTATGGCAACCTCTAAAACTAGCAATGCTTCCCGGAAATATGCTCTAAAAGTTTGACGTCGGGTTTTTGTTCTTTAAAAAGGGTTTCTTGGAGTTAAATATCATAGCTAGGTTCCGTAGACAGTTTTTAAATTCCACGCGAGGGAGTGGTGCGGTTTTGACCGACTTTAGGCGAGAATAAGAACAATTTATTGCGACGTTTGGGGACTCGGCTCAGAAAGAAAGCAGCAGTAAGCCGATACAGCGAGCAGAAATTTTCATCTGTCAGACGTTTTTCTTTATAGCAGATGGGAACAACTCTATTACCTCAATCGCCCCTACCAACACAATGCTCATAAATTATACGGAGTTGGTTGTTATAATTCTACATTTTGTGCCGATGACCGGGGATAATATCGTGTCTCCATTTTACATTAAGATCTCTCTAGAATATATTCTGGCAATTATGGCATGTAAAATAGAACGCCATCACGGTGTGCCATATTTTATTTATTTCTCATTCAACTTAAAAATTAAGAGACAGTTGCTTGCGAAATAATAACGACATTTGTTTAAGTATATACACTTTCACAATTCTTTATCAAAATTACTGACAGTCTGTAGACAGTGCTAAATAATGAATAACCACTTATAAGCGGCTTGAATGTAAATGTTCCCCTTGTTCTCTTTGTATTCGCCTGGTTCTTCTTGTAGTTCACTTAATCTCATGGTCTTCTTCCTCTTGTTTTCTGTGTCTTTCCCTTCCTTGTATTCGACTTGTTCTCACTGTCATCCCCTTTTCTCCTTACCTCTTCCTTATTCTACTACTCATCTCCTTGTTCTCCTTGTATTACTTTTGTTTTCAATGTCTCCTTGTTTTTCTTATATTCCTCTTGTTTTCATTGTCTTCCTCTTCTTCCCATAGTTCCCCGTGTCTTTCCCTTGTTTTCTTGTGTTACCCTTGTTCTCCGTGTCTTTCTCTCGTATTCTCCTTTTCTGCGTCTTGTTTTCCTTATCTTCGTCTTATGTTCACATTGTTCTCTTGTTCTCATTGTATCCCTCTTACTCTCCTTGTATTTCTCCACGTCTTTTTCTTGTGTTCACCTTGTTCTCCTTGTATACCCATTGTTCTCTTTGTAATCCCCTTGTACTCATTGCATACCCTTTGTTCTCCTTGTCTTCCCCTTGTTCTCTTTGGTTGCCCTTTTTTCTCCTTATATTTATCTTGTGTTCCTTTTTTTCTCGTATTCAATTTGTTCTTCGCGTACTTCCCTTGCTCTCCTTCGATTCGCCTTGTTCACCTTGTCATCCTCTTGTTCTCATTGTATCCCTCTTGCTCTCCTTGTATTTCCCTTGTTCTCCATGTCTTCTTCTTGTGTTCACCTTCTTCTCCATGTATACTCATTGTTCTCCTTGTCTTCCCCTTGTTCTCTTTGGTTGCCCTTTTTTCCTCCTTATATTTACCTTGTGTTCCTTGTTTTTTCTCGTATTCAACTTGTTCTTCGAGTATTTCCCTTGCTCTCCGTCGATTCCCCTTGTTATCCTTGTTCACCTTATCATCATCTTGTTCTCTTTGTATCCTCTTTGCTCTCCTTTTGACAGGTGATCGCACCCACACGTAGTTCTACGTAAAGATTTTTTTAGAGCCGTAGTATGTCAGTTGGTATGACAACGAACTACGAAATGAAAGGTCTCGGGTTCGTGCCCAGGTGATGGCAGGATCATTCTTGCCATCATAAATTCCAGAATTTCGGGGTTCATCCAGCCTCGTGTTAAATTGAGTATGGTAGTGGTTCTTTCCGGGAGCAAAGAGACAGTCGGAGCGTAGTGCCGACCACACCACCTCTTCGTACCGAGATAAAAAACGTCTAGGCCCTATGCTCCCATTCGCCTTATGGCATTATGGGATACTTATCCTACCTAAAAATAATGTTATATTGCTTTTTCGCCTTCATACAAGTCTTCTCACCTCATTGTGTTTCCTTAATTGACTTACGAGTTTCTTTTTTCTAGCTCTTCCCTATGAAATTCGAAGGGAAAACCAGCGAATAGGGTTATAAAGAATGGACACTGAGCGAATTTCCCTGTGTTTTGTTTCTCTGTGCGCCAGCGTTTAGTTCTACTTTCAAGCGCTAGAGGTTAGTGTAATCGAGCATAGGCTAAGATAATAATTGAGAATAGAGTTGAGACACAGGATTCAAACATCGCCTACCTTATTGCATAATCCAGTAACGCTTTGCTTCAAATAAATTCAAGTTAACAGCTTTTCCTTATTTCTCAGTGACGAACTAGTTGTAATAATAATTTTTTATATTTCAGATATAATAAATTATATTATAAAATAATATAATACATTATAAAATTATGTATCAAATTCGTTTAATATCTGTATATAATATAATATAGGTATATTTTTTTACTTCTCATAAGAGTTTTGTTTTTCCATTTTCAGTGCTATCAAATCATTACATATTTTAATAATTGTTGTTGGGGTCAACGTCTCAACTCTCATTATAAAGGAACTCTAGAGTCTAGACATTACAGTTAATGACGGATTTATTATTTTATGGATCCAATTTATTTTATTTGAGTATATAATGTACCTAGATGTATTAATTATATGTGTTATATTTCCGATGTGTCGACTGCTAGCTGGTGTGATGTCAGCGCAAACTCTAGGAAGAAAGCAGAATCTGACGCTCTAGCTGGCTTGAAGGTAATTGAAATCAGTCCGGCTACATCAAAGGTACCGACGCGAACTGTCCATTCTTTATAATCCCTATTCGCTGGGAAAACCATCGAACTAACACTTGCGCGACAGTTGCGGCGAAAAATGTTACATTGTTGACTACCTAAGCTAGACACTTCCTCACAGGGTGATGCTAATAAAGTTATGGAGAATTAGTAGTCGATAACGTGGGAAATGGAAATACCCCAGAAAACCTGCCGAAACACTTCGTTTTATGTCACTTCTTGTCCGCTGTGGATCAATTAATCTGGGAATTTTCTTCCAATTCTCTGTTTTCTCGCATAAGAAGTTAAGAACATTACATTTAATAGCCTATAGTTATACAAATAGAGGGCAACATTTATCAGTCATAGCTTACAGGCATGTCGCGACTCTTTTGTGCTAATTTATAACAATTACAGTCTTAAGTCGCCGTTGTGTGAGCAATACGTTCTCACTCATCCACTCTCGACATTTGCGTACATCCTGAGAACGAGGCCACGCTCTGATACAACGAGTAAACTGATTTACCGATCTTGTTTTCGTCGACGAGCCATATTTCCTTATTAGCTACATTAGTGGCAGGTGTTTCCATGTGTTGTAATTGCATTTATTTCTGTTAACTAGTTCATCTGGTGTTAGCACAGGAACTTCTTAAATAAATCCATCCATAAATTAACTTTCGTGATCAGTTGATTGTTTTCTTCTCAGAGGAGTGTATACACATTTAAAAAAAATCGACATGAAATCGTGTTTGATGTAACTTGCAATTCCGTCCGTCTCATTGCTGCAATATTTCCCTACTGTATTGTAAAAGAAAGCAAATTCTAAAATGAACAAGCTTCAGCAAATTCATGTGTATCTTCGGTTATAAAGTCATCGTTCATTTTATACGCGACTATCATTCATTAAAAATCCAGTAAATTTTTGTCGTTTCAAGGGAACTTTTTTTAAAGAAAGCATTAGAAATACCAAATTATTGTTTGTTACTCACGAGATGAAGAGCGGGAGATGAAGCGGCAGAGGGAAGAACGTTAGTCATATGAATGGTTACATTATGCGACGCAATAGCAATACTATTACTTACTTACAAATGGCTTTTAAGGAACCCGAAGGTTCATTGCCGCCCTCACATAAGCCCGCCAGCGGTCCCTATCCTGAGCAAGATTAATCCAGTCTCTATCATCATAATAGCAATACTATTAATTAAAACATATGAAGACTTCGTTAGTTTCTGGTCATTGCTCTTGTGCTTAAGAAGTGAGAAGTTAAGCTATTAATTACAATTACAATTAATTCTATATTAAGCAATTATTAATAGTTACTTTATTGAAATAAATGGTATCAGTAGCTTTTAATTTCCATACGAATATTGTTACTAATATTTTTGGCATCAGTAATAACCTGGCTATTGGGATGCTTGTACAACTCAAGAAGGTTACATTCTTTTCTTTCGCCTTTTAAGGAGTAATCATAATAGCTGGCATCCACTGACATTTATTTTTAACTCAAATTCGTAGTCTAGTTAAATCATTATTTCAATTTATAAATATTTTATCCTATTTTAATTAATATTTACTTCGCTCATTCCATGATCATATGTTAAATAAAAAGTTGAGTGTTAAATATGAAGCTGCTTAGTCAATTTTTTTTTTCAATCTGTTGCACCTCAGGGTAGTATTTTGGGACCGCTGCTTTATATTCTATATACATAAGATTTTACATCTCAAAATCATTTAAAAATAGATGGTTACTATCCTTAGTAAAGATACTTGTGAATCAACAGTAAAAAAACTTAACATTTTTTGTGAAAACATTTCCACGTTTGATTTCTTATTGTTATTGTTGATGCTGTTTTGTTATTTTTAGTTAATGTCGCATCTTTTATTTACATAATTTTAAAATATTGATGTTACGATAATAATTACACACAAGTTACAATTTCATTAATTATTATGAAATGAAATATTAAAAAAAACCAAAGAAAAATAAAAATTAAAATTAAATTGGGAGTGTAATCCATCACATTTCGGATACTTTTTTCAGAATAAATTAATTTTAATCTCGTCACGTTTCCTGGAGTCCTCGAAAAATGATAATACAATCATTTGCTGGGATTTCTAATGAATGCTGTGGTCGTGAAAATACGTTCTAAAATTTATAATTTTGATCGGAATTATTATGACAAAGTTTATTTGTTAATTTTATGCAACCATATCACTTGTAATGTAAAATAAGTTCTAGAATAGAGAGGATTGGTTGATTAGGTATTCGTGTCCTCTCCGGAAAGCTATTTCATTTTCGACGTCTTTATTAGTGTACAGCTTATCTATGAAATTACTGAGAATGAAAATGAGAGAAGCGATAATTAGCCATGAAATTTCCTAAAATTCGCCTAACAGTTTGGGAGAACCTAGGAAAAAACAGCCGAAGCGGGATTCGAACCCACGTCCGAGGGCAGCCTCAGATTAGATCAGTCCTTAGCAATTGAATTATGTATCTTATTTGGAAAACACCAATTAAGTTCGTAACTTCTTTTAACAGCATTTTATACGCGTGGAGAGTAAGTTGTCAGAAAGATCTCATTCATTTTATTGCACTTCTATAAATTCACTAACTGCAATCTCTTTGTAATTGGTTACATCCTGCTTCATATTAGGGTGGCGATGGGTGTCACTTTCACTTAACCAACTGGTTATTCTGCTTACTTATTATTTACAAAAGAAAACTTCACAGCACTTTCATTTGAAGAAAGCTGGGAATCTCATCGATTTACATGTGAAAATAGAGAATAGATTTGCCTGACTGATCTTCAGATGATAAACAGGTACCTACGGGCATATTGTTAGACTAATAGAGCGCCTACTTTCCACTCTAGAGACTCGGGTTGTAGCAGATGTTATATGTAATTCATAATAATCCTGAATCAATGGTAGAAAAAGTAGCGGGCAACTTGGACATCGTATCACCTTCCCAGGGGACAAAATTTTTGGGATTTCTACGACGAACGATCCACGGATCACTGGACAAGTCCACCAGTATCTCTCATAATGGAATAATTTTTAGCCACCTTCGAATATTCAAATTTCTGGACACCACTGCGATGGTACTATCCATTTATCATTTTATGGGTTATAGCATGAACAAATTATGCCACACAGAGATGACTGGTGAATTTACTCATAAATTCTAAAAAAAACTAGGGTAAAGGTTGGTAATATTGTGATATTAATAATATTATGATAGTTCTTTTTGAGATTTTTTTTTTACAATTTTACTGAGCGAGAGGAAGATCGGTTTTTTCTGTCAACGTACTCGTATTAAGGGAATGATGGTGGACAAGTTTCTGCACAAAAAACCGGCCCTTCTCTCGCTCAGTAAAATTATAAAAATTTCTAAAAAAGAACTATCATAATATTATTAGTATCACAATATTACCAACCTTTACCCTATATGTCCAATAAAAACGGTGAAATTTTAGAAAGACAAATCATACATAGTAAGATTATAAACAGTACATAACTTATTTGGTTTGACACTCCATTCATATCCATTGCCTTCCAAAGAAACAACTATTTATTTCTCATTATATTTATACGTCACTTCCTTGAGTGAACTCATACTCGCTTCTAGAAATGCAAAAGAAAAAAAAAAAAAAAAATTACACACTATATCCATCGGGAGTGGATTCTTCGAGATTCCGTCTGATGGAGATGTCTATCAGGACATCATATTCAAAAGCACTGCCGATGAGAATGATGAAGTCCTCCCTGGTATTTCATATTGCCTAACGCGTTTTAGCAGGCGTCAAAATGCCATGAGTGGAAAATATTTAAATATATTTCGCAAATAAAGTACAGAAATGAAATGCATACGGCGAACAAAAGCAAACGGTATTTTTTCTTTATCCGTTTAACCTCCTCCTTTCTGGATCTTACAAGCCAGTGCCCGTAAGAGAGGGATAATTCTTTGGATCACACACGAGACATGGACAATGAAGGGACTGCCCTGGTGATAGATCAGTTCGACGACAACGAACAGAACGTTCGAAAGTGAAATCCAATTCGGCAATCTCCTTCGCGAGTGGGGAAAACCCCGAAAAAACCTACACTCAGAATAGCCGGCCTCGGAATTTGAACCTGCGTTCTTTCGAATACGAGTCCGAGACGATACCGCATCGATCATCCCGCTCGATGACAGGGTTTAAAATTATTTCCACAGGGAGTACTCCGAAAAAACCAGTATCAACAATATCGTCCGCCACAAATTCCAGACGTACACGCCGGCCAGGAATTGAATCAGGGTCTTCTGCATGTAAATCCGTAACTAACGGTGTGCCTCAATACGGGAAACCAGGGAAATTCTTTGAGTTGGTGCCGACTCCTGATTTTTCCGGTGTGATTTAATAATAAAGTTCTTACAAACACTCAGAACTAGGAACTGATTTCAATACAGGTTTACGAATCGGGTTGTCAACTTATCGTATAGGTGCATATTTAATTTACTGACGGGTTGTAGATACTATAAGGGGATAACGTATGTGATGCGGAAGCCAAGACTCAAACTCTGTGTCAATTAAGACATTGTGACTCTTGAGTTTAGAACATAGTAAAATATGTAGGTATATTCACAAGTGATACTTTTGTGACAGTATTATTTTATAGAGGAGGGTGTGGGAGAAAAAAGATGCACCTGCTTATATTTTCCTTCCCTCTGTAGGTATGATTCACTAGCACAGAAAACAGCATAATTTGAGTGTACCGCTTTTCTCCTTTCCAAACAAATTATCCATGAAATCGTGGGCTTCAAGGATCTCTGATACTCATTTCTTTTAAAGAAGGGACTGAGTCTCGGGAGGCTCTTATCTCTCTAAGAAGAGAACCAAAACTTAAACGTTTATTAGACACCATTGCCGCCACTCCTCCAAAAGCCTTCCCCTTCGCTCCGGATACTACGTGCTGCCTCTTTGTGTGTTTTTATTTTTATTTTTGTTTACGTCTGTCAGTTCTTCCATAATTGTACTACTGATGAGAGCTTCATCCAATGTATTGTACGAAACATTGTAGGAAACAAGCGGCGATAAGCAATATACATGATTTGATAATATAATTCTACATTATTATTTTTGGCCCGAGTTCATTCTGCTGGTAAAACAAAGGACTTTGGACTCGAAGAATCCTGGTTCAAATCCAGGAGGAATGGGATTTCCAGGCGATCAAAGACGCTAGGAGCACGGCGCTGATCACGCCTCCTTATGTCGATATAGAGAACGCATGTGTGTTTAATTTCCCTGCATTTAATATGCCTTAATATCATGTATATATGGATACAAAACGCTTTTAACAATAACTGTTTTTGTTATTTAGTATTACGAAATGTAGCTACGTTATAAAGATATAAACTGATTCATAATTATTATGTAAGTGGAAAATAAGACGTTATGAAATTGAAATTCAATTTGTTTCTATTTATACTGTATATTTAGTTCGAGTACAGTAGAACATCGATTATCCGAAACAATTCGGGACGGGGGGGGGGTGTTCGGATAACTGATTTTTCGGATAACCGATCATTTACGAAAACAAATTGTACCGATGTCATAGAAGCAGTATGAGACAAAGAAACACTGATATTAAACACAAAACTGTACATATCCTATATTTTGTATCATAGGTATTGCAAATAAAACAGAGAGCAGACTAGCTTAGTTTGACAAGTTCAAAGTGGCCATTAAAGTAGGCGTACAGTTTAGGAAAAGAAGTTCAATATTTTTTTTGCTTCAGAGCTGAGATTCGTTTTTTTTGCAGCCAAATCTCGCAAACAGCGCTAGTGAAACTTCCACACGGCGCGCGCAAATTTTAATTTGCCGACTGGAACGCTTTCGGTCAACCAATGTTTCGGTTGATCGGTATTCGGATAATCGATACTCTACTGTAATAATAATAATAATAATAATAATAATAATAATAATAATAATAATAATGTTATCAATAAGCTCTATATGTTAGCGGACTTAATGAAGTGTTATTTTGTTTAAATGACAAAACAATTAATTAATTCATAGTGTTCTGCCAAGACCAGGTCTTTTGCTGCAAAATTCAGGATTCTCCAATCTTTCCTATTTTCCGCCTTCCTCTTGGTCTCCACATATCCATGTATCTTAATGTTGTCTAAGTTCTTCTGCCTCGAACTTTTCTTCCGTTCACCATTCCTTCCAGTGCACCCTTGAGGAGGAAGTTTCTTCTTAGCCAATGGCCCAGCTAATTTCTTTTTCTCTTCCTGATCAGTTTCAGTTTTATTCTTTCTTCATCCACGCTTTCTAGCACAGCTTCATTTCTTATGGAAACTACGCCTGAATACTTCTAATCTTCTTTAGAGAATGATTGTAAAGAATCAGCAATATTGTCGTCATAACAACCGACAGCAAAATTCAGTTCCGGATGCATTCCAGAGAAAAAGGTTACTTTTCGAAAGCGTTAATAGATGTTAGGTTGCAGAGGGTCATGATTTCATTGACGTTAATTAACTAACGGGTGATTACCATTATCGAGGAGGCAGTGATGTGTTTGGTTCGTGAGCGAACTAGGCCACACGAATAAACACGTTCTTGTGGCACAACTGGGAAAGACGTAATTTACGCCTGCTCGCTCACTCTTCCCCTATTTCCTTGGACCCATCAATTTTACCTCATGTCAGCCAGGGCAGAACGAATGGACGCACATCTTTTCTCACAAAGAACTATAAAACTTCTTTTTCAGAGGGAACTTAAGATATTTTATTTAATATCAGGTTCTAGATAAAATTGTAAGCGTTTTCCAGACTTTACAAATTCTTTTTCAGCCTCAGAAGAAGAGAGGTATATAAATACACTTTGCGATATATAAGATTTTCTAGACTGCGGAACCAAATTTTTCTTTTCTGGTCACTTCATTTATGACAGCTAAATGAAAAGGGATTTCTCCTGTATTTTTTGCTCCAACTTCTTTTAAAAAGACTGGTGCTGCGTTGCAAGAACATAAGAACATCTTGATTACACAACTTTTAACACTGTATCACTTCGGAATATGTATGGTAAGACTTTCCTGTGTTAAATTTCAACGTACCTCGTTTACATGTTTCGACCTATTTATGGGTCATCTTCAGAACTGGTCGTTGTTGGTCTTGGCGCCACTTGTTCTGTTTCCTGTGAGGGTGTGTTCCTGTGGTATAGTGTAGAGTCAAAGAGTGTGTGTGTGTGTGTTTTGAAGTTGAGTTGTGTGTTGAGAATTTCGTTGGGGTGTGTTTTTGTGTGTCTGTATATTTCATATTGTTCTAATGTGTTTAGTTTCTGGCTTTTTGGTTGCATGTGTAGTATTTCCATGTCTGTGTTGATGTCTCTGTGGGTGTGGTTAGCATTTGTGATGTGTTCTGCATATGTGGAGGTGTTTTGTAATTTTGTTATGGCTGTGATGTGTTCTTTGTAACGTGTTTGAAACGATCTGTCTGTCTGTTCTATGTAGAAGTTGTTGCAGGTGTTACATTTGAGTTTGTACGAAAACAAAAACACACACAAAATTGCAACCTCATTCAAGAAATTAAATTACAACATCGCATACAGAACAAATAACACTCTACAAAAACATCTCAACACACAAACAAACAAATATAACACCTGCAACAACTTCTACATAGGACAGACAAGCAGATCGTTTCAAACACGTTACAAAGAACACATCACAGCCATAACAAAATTACAAAACATCTCCACATATGCAGAACACGTCACAAATGCTAACCACACCACAGAGACATCAACACAGACATGGAAATACCACACACCCAACCAAAAAGCCAGAAACTAAACACGCTAGAACAATATGAAATATACACACACAAAAACACACCCCCAACGAAATTCTCAACTTCAAAACACACACACTCTTTGACTCTACATTATACCACAGGAACACACCCTCACAGGAAACAGAACAAGTGGCGCCAAGACCAACAACGACCAGTTCTGAAGATGACCCATAAATAGGTCGAAACATGTAAACGAGGTACGTTGAAATTTAACACAGGAAAGTCTTACCATACATATTCCTAGATAAGTTATTTATTGGTTCTTAAAGCCTTAACGGTCCTGTAAGCACTGATGTAGAGCTACAAGTACATCCAATAACGTTAATGGCTCGATAAAGATTTCCCCAACTTTTAGGTCTGATTTTAGTCTTCTAAGAAGCCCCTTCCAAAATCGGCACCTATGATAGCTATCATGCTCATATCAAATTTAAGTTTCTGGTTCATATCGCTGCGAACTCGAATTTTAATCTCACCTAAATTGCATAACGAAATTCGAAACTATGCCACTAAAGCGACAACAGACAGATTATATAAGAAACAAAGAATGAATGACTGGATTCCGATCGCTAAAAAAACACCGGCCTGTCACCCTTATGTATGTTAAGTCGATATTTTGTCCAAAGCTCGGTCATTACTGTAGACATGCAGTTTTTAAGTTCAAGCACCACCAAACACTTACGAAGCAGTTCCCTCCTTAAGAGATTCAAATTAGGTCTTATTTACGCGAATATTTCTGCAGCTATAAAAGAGGTAACCTAGTTTTCTCACAAAATAATTGGCAGTCGATACGGCTGCCAAAAAAGATTGGACTAATAAAACTACTCAGCCTTGAATGGACTGCGTTACTCATTATATAAGGCTACTTGAACGGAAATCGACCAATATTAAAGTGACATGAAATATTGCAAGCTTCCAACATCACTCGTTACTATGTAATGGGTTTTATTTAAATGCCAACTAATTTGCCACTCCTTTTCCTTTACCAAAACCGTAACTTAACATTTTACATAAGCTTCGTGTTTTAATGACTTATTTTTTTCCGTTACCTAGTGATTTCATTTCTTAAGTATTCCACAACATTAAGTCGGGCATTTAAAACTGCATTTTAGATTGTGCAAGCAATCAGTGGCTTTCCTGGGCAAATTAATGTGTTATTGTATGCAATTTAATGAGTACAGATGGTTTTATGAATGTGCGTAGTACAAATTACTTGTTTCTCCGAAACTGTGTACGTCACATTAAAAACGAAGAAACATATTTCCGTAGTCGGAATTCAAATCTACGAATTGGATTTCCAATAAATACTAAAGCTCCTTGCTTTATCCATTTCGTATACCGTGTCCGATAATAAACATGTTGATGATGATAATAATAATAATAATAATAATAATAATAATAATAATAATAATAATAATAATAATAATAATAATAATCGATAAAGACAAATTTCGATGTCATAATATACCTAGCTGATATTTGTCTTTGATTTTCTGGAAGATATTAACTTTTTTAACGACATAGTATGCGAAATAGGCTGTGTAATTGCTTAGAAATATCCAATAACTCTTATCTTATGCCTCAGAGTTTATATTCTTACGGTCTTACTAATAAAAACTCTATATACAGACGTTTAACTGTCTTATACAATGAGTAAATTCCTTACTAATAATCACTACATACGTCGTGTATAACAGTACAACTGTTACACAGCTACGTCATAGTTTCGTCATTACTTCGTTACGAAAGGTAATAGAATATCTGAGGTTCTCTATTGCATCCGGTAGAGAGCTCTAGTGTGGCGTATTAAATATCGATAGTACGACTGGCTCTAATCGATTACCACACTACAATTTGGTCAAAGAGTATAAGCTACAGCAATATTATTCTAATAATTCTATGATCTTTGGTTTGTTCTTCTGTGGTTACAAGGTAAACATCATCATAAAATGACAGTCGATACGAACAGCTGTTAGAGGGGCGGCCATTTTTTCCCTATATACAACGCTTAAACAAGGTATTTCGTATATATAACTACTGCAAAGCAATTCCCATTGTATAGTTACAGCCTGTTTATAGTCCATAGCTTATTCACGGTTTATTAGTAACGTTTTCTGTCTCAACTCTGCATAAGTCTCGTATAAAAACTATACACGGTTTATTAGTAAGACTGTTACTACAGAGTGGCTCATAAGTCTGTTGACACTAGTAGTTATTCACCTCTTCATTCACTAGGAAAGAAGACTTTCAGCATCTAATGTACTTAGGTTAAGTTAACATGTTATTACAGGCCTAGTTCTTTTGTACTGTATGGCTCTACGTTTGTACTCGTAAATGAAATCTATTTACAATAATAATAATAATAATAATAATAATAATAATAATAATAATAATAATAATAATACATTTTTGTCAACTGACTATAGACCATCCTGTATTTTAACAACTTGAAAAGCTATGTACTATATGTTTAATGTGATAGTGAGTACAACTTTTTACACGTATTTTTCTATAGTTTTAATATTCCGAAATACCACCACCACCACCACCACCACCACCACCACCATCATCATCATCATCATAATCATCATCATCATCATTCCTAGCTGGATTTACTCTTAAGCCGACAAATATTAGCTAATGGAAACAAAGTTTGATCAAAAGATAACGGCGGTATTCTGTGGTGACATCCTAGCAGTTTTTCGTTCTTAAATATAATTTGCAAAACGGTTTCTGCAATAACTGTTATAAAATGTTCAATAATTCTCAACGTTCGTCTAAGCACTTCTATTCTTATAGACTCACAGTGTTGGTACAATAAACATTTTTGCAAAAAACTATGGCGTCAAAATTTAATTACGACATGAAAGCGACAGAAATCGTTTCAGTCAACTTACATTTTAGAGAATTTAATATTATTTTTCTAGTGCAGATGTTTGCCTCTTCGGCCCAATCCATTAAAAGTCTTGACGTAGAAATGCATGTTAAAATTTAATGTATACACCTGCAGAAATCATCAAACATCGCAGCTTTTCGTAATGAGATAATGTTCGTCTACATTTTTATCTCATTCATGCATGAAACATACCACGATTTTAGTCCGTTAATTAATCCCTCAGTAATTAACGGAAGAGGCGAAGGTAAAAAAGTCCCGGCCCTGCTCAATCACTTATTAAAGAAACTTCCTTCATTTTAACTCAATTTAAAACAACATGCTGGTTCCAATAAAAAATATAATTTATTACTAGGATTATCTTCAATAAAAGAAAAGTCTGGATATAGTTACCAAAGCTGTAATCTTCTTTCTAGTCTAGAAGCTAGCGTAACTAACTTTTATTTCTCCCATACTAGGCGTTAAGGTATGCGACATAAATTGTCATACGAGTCTGTGGCAAAGCGATGTTCTTGTTACAGTGAGCTGTCATCTCTTTGTTACGTATCTAGGAGATTGTTTAAGGAAGAAAAAATATCCCCAGTTATTAACAGTTTAAAGTCATTAAAAGGAAACGAGTATAGACTGTAGCTTGTTTTACATTCTTCTTTTGTTATTCCTCGCTACGGAAAGATACATAACGGGTTTAAGTGAGGAAATAAGTGACAGTAAAAGGCATGCTTAATAGTCTTCTTCATTAAAATCTTGAAGGTCAATCAACAAATGAATAGCGTTATGAAATAAGAGTTAATATATCGCAGGCGATAAAAGCTATATATCTAAGTTTTATACTTTATTAATGAACCAGATTAAATAGAGAATATTTATGTTATATGCAAATTCGATTGATTCCAGTAATGCTACATTACACATTCGAAGTAGCTCATTAGTAAAAAGTAAGAAACTGTATTATACATACTGTAATTGTTTTTTTCTTGAGCTGTAACATTTAGCACACTTGTTATGCATATCCGTTGGTACGCGACGATGGAATATATGACATTAATTTACGGGTATTGAGCATGTGCAAGTGTGGCACAATTATCGCCCACAGATACGTAACAACCTTGTAATAAGAAGGCATCGAGAATAATTTTCTACATCAAATTATTTTGAACGTTAGGAGATAAGAATATCTACTAATGTTGCATTAATAATTTGAATTTTGTGGCAGGAAATTATTTGAATACTATTATCGCAACTTGTGAAAAAACCTCTACAATAAAGAATGCAGCAGGCTAATTTAAACTTGTTTTATTTTCTCGAATCTGCAATTGGTTTCCTTTTCCTGAGACAACCGTCGTAGGCCCAATCATCTCTTTCTTTATTTATAATACATCGTATTGTCGTTCTAGCCGCCATCTTGGCTAGACTTTTTTAAAAATAATTTACTGTTCGATCAGCGCATTTAGCGCTATACAGATCATTTCTAAATAAAATATAAATACAATACATGACACTGAATTGAGGGCAGCCTAGATTGGGCTCCTCAATGAACAAAAATAATTGTTAATAAATAATTATATACATAGGTTAGTGTGATGATAAATTTTGACTATAATATGAGGTCCATTGGAAGTCGGCTCTTGATTCTGGTGGGAAATGTGGACTTCCTTCCGAGAGAGTAGTAGATGGCGCCTGGAACATTTTCTAGGTTGTTATAGAACTTCTTAGCTTGTGAATGAATAAACTGTTTGATTGTGTCAATACCAGTTTCTCTGTGTAGTTGGTTGTTACGGACCTACCAAGGAGAATTGAGTGAAATTCGTGGGACTTTATTTTGAAATGACTGGATGTGTTTAATTTCACTTATTGCAACTCCTCCCCAGACAGGACAGGCGTAAAGCAGTAGAGGTCGTAATAGAGACGTGTAAAGTAGCATGCAATTTTGTGCTTTAGAGATGATTTCTTGTTGAGGAGCGGATATAATTTAGTCAGTCTTGAGTAGGCCAATTTAAGTTTGTTGTTGATGTGATGTTTCCAAGATAGACGGCGATCTAAGTGCACTCCAAGATATTTTACAGCTTCATCCTTTGGTTTCCACGGTACCACGTTGGTTGAAAGATTTATGCATTTAGGATTAGCAGGACGTCACAAAGTAAATATCACTGCTTCATTGTAGTTCAATTTGAGGCTATGTTAATGTTGCGATGGGTTGCATAAATAGCTGTATAGCAATTGCAGGAATGTCCGAAGTATATACATTGAATAATATCGGACCTAAGACAGAGCCTTGTGGAACGCCAGCACTAATGGGTCTAACAGAGGAGTGAATACAACCCACTCTGACTGGGAATGTGCGATTTGACAAGAAACTAGTCATTAAATCGCTAAGAGGCAAAAATCAAGCTCTTAATTTTAGGTATCTATTAGCGTGCTAAGCTGTCATTGTATGCGTGGTGAAATGCGAGAAAGCTGCAGTATGTGTTATTTAAATCGAGATTTAACAGACACTTAAATTTAAGTACGGTTGGTGAAATCGCCCCAAGTCTTATATTTTAATTCTGTTGTAAAGTATGGAATTTATTTCCTTTATTTTCTTTCCACAGATCCCGTTCGAGGTACATCTAATATTTCACAAGCTAGACTTCCAAAGCATGCCTAGCCACATGCATGCATGGCATTGAGCGACGCGCCGGCTTATTGTTGCTTGAGTGGAAATTTTCAAGACTTGCTACACCATCTGATAATGCTACATTTTTACTCCATCCATCACCGTGTATCCCCCTTCCCCAACTCTTCTCTCGGTAACGTATGATCACACTTGACATAGCCAGCAGGCTATGCTATGAGATAAGCATTTCTGTACTGTTGCGATACAGAGCAAAGATTTTGATTCACCGTCATTATATGGTCCTGTATGACTTACTGCTTTACACATGGGTGGCTGAGTCCCAACACAGGCAAGGTAGATACAGCTGCCCACCGCTCCGATAGGACGAGATGAGTGTCGCTAGGCAACTGGCATGCGTCGTGATTTATTAGACTTCCTGAGTGCCTCTAATTCGGAGTCTCTGTTGTTTTCAGCGGTTGCTTGTTACATTATGAGCCTGTGGTGTATTTTCGGGAGACGCGACTTCTGACTACTTTACTAGTTATCTTGGTATTATATTTAATTCTACAGAACCTGCATTTGTTTTATTTACAATATTTAACGAAACTTTTACCATATGAAGATAAATCACGTCATAAATATGGTAATAAAATACAAGTCATCTGCAAGGTATGGGATAATGGGTGTCACTCAAGCTTTGAATAAGTGAGTTGTTTGAAATTGTAATTAATAATATGACAGGAAATTGGATTCATTTGGAAATTAATAACACAATTAGACTATTAAATTAATTATCTCTGTGTTTATACTCCCAGCATTTATTAACTACTATCAGTACTTGGAATGTATTATAAGCAATAACATGAGCTGCTGGCAGGAAGTCAAAAGAAGGATAACAATGACAAAAGAAGCTTTTAATAGCAAAAGAAGCGTCTTCTTAGGACCTCTGGAAAGAAGAACTAACATGCAAACTTTCTGATGGGGACAGATAAAAAAAGTTAATTTTTTCCACCATGCTAATAATGTCAAAAGAAGTGCTTATACAAATTTTGGCCACTCGACCGCAATTACGAGACCGTTGGACAAGTGACTTTCCCTGTGCCGTTTACAAAAAAAAAAAAAAGCACAATTGCATGAAAAGAT
Organism: Periplaneta americana; assembly: GCF_040183065.1. Classification (NCBI taxonomy): domain Eukaryota; kingdom Metazoa; phylum Arthropoda; class Insecta; order Blattodea; family Blattidae; genus Periplaneta; species Periplaneta americana. Next base: position 41,102,952 of record NC_091121.1, on the reverse strand, counting down.
TTAGTGGAAGAAATACAGCAATTGTTGCGCTATTTGTCAACATATCCCCCACTGAAATTGAGACATTTGTCACACCATGGGATCAATTTTTCTACCCTTGTATAGTAGAAGTCAGCCGCCTGGGATCGGTACCAGCCATCTCTGTCGATTCCATGATGTGACAAATATCTCAATTCCGGTGGGGAATAAGTTGAAAAATAACTAAAAAATTGCTGTATCTGTTCCAATAAATTTTTCCAATGAAATTATGCTTTCTTTCGGTTAACGGGCCAGGAGAACTTATTTTTTTACAACCCTCTTAATTGTGGTCGAGTGGCCAAAATTTGTCTAAGCACTTCTTTTGACATTATTAACATGGTGAAAGAAAAAAAAAATAACTTTTTTATCTGCCCCCATCAGAATGTTTGCTTTGTGTGGACTGTTGCAATATATGGGCCGGAAACATGGACATTACAGCGAAGTGAAGAGAAACGACTGAAATCATTTGAAATGTGGATATGGAGAAGAATGGAGTATGTGAAGAAAGAATATTCCGAAAATGATCAGGAAGAGAAAAAGAAATTGACTGGGTCACTGGCTGAGAAAAAAAATGCCTACTCAAGGATGCACTAGAAGGAATGGTGAATAGGAGGAAAGTTCGGGCAGAAGAAGATAATAGCTAATTCATTATGATGACAGATTAGTTTCTCCTTTATGTTTTATCATGGCTGGCTGGATTTGAAGTTACTTTCTTTTGAAACACATTATAATATCAGTCATCGAAGGCCTACTGTAATTAATGACGTCACCGTATTAACAAAACCTGTGGCCAGATTTCTGTAATGTCAAGCATATGAACGTTTCACGTTAAAAGATATTCAGATGAAACTAATTAAATTTCAACAAACATTGGAAACGCTAAAATTTAAGCAACAGAAAGACTTGTAGTGCATAGCAGTTTGGCAATTCCAATATTCTTATATGACAAAATTAGAACCCTTCGGAAATAATATTTTTGGCGATGATGGTGATAAACTGATAATATTACTGCTTCTAATACTACTAATAATAATTTGAACTGCCCAAAGCATGAGCATTTGCTCTTTTGGGTGCAAATAGTGTATTTTAAATATATACAGTATATAACTTAATTTGTAATTTCAATAAATTTAAATTTAGAAGTTACAAAAACTCGTTCCTACCCTTGATTCTAAATAACGGTAGCAGATACATGGCGCTCTGAACTCTCACATATTATGGGTGCAGGGCCGTGTTTTTTCATCCATCAAGCCAGCACTTTTAAACACTAATTATTTATGAGGGGTTCGTGAAAGTTGCTGTTAAATTTCAGGTGGCCCTTACGCGGAGGACGATGAGAAACGTTTGTGTAGTCTGTTTCCCGAATATGAAATCGTGCACGTCGTGGGTTCGAGTCACGTCGGGTCAGTTTATTTCCGTTTGATATATTGTGCACCTACAAGAGATCACCTTCAAACTTATTACATTATTACGGAACAGTTTTGTCACGCTCTTAGACTTCTAAGTGATGAATCGCTTATTTATTCAAATAAGTGACGTTTGATTGCTACATTAAGTTAAGATTATAGCGAAAATTAAGCGAGGGTGAAATACTGCAAAGAGGATCTCTTCAGCTGTAACAGATTCTGGAAATTGGTGATTATTTTGTTTCTTTATTATTCATATTTCCAAAATTAAGCTATACTCACGAGAAAATTGGGCGACAGTGGAGTATTTGTACGTATTTCCATAAATAATATCACATATTATGTTACTTTCAAACGTTTATTATTATTATTATTATTATTATTATTATTATTATTATTATTATTATTATTATTTTCATAATCATTAGAAATATAATTATGTTATCTTCTATATTGTGAGTTACTTCGACCTTTCATAATTACAGAGTCATTCTGCTCATGTGGTTAGCATGGTACATTTACTAAATAAAACAATACGGAGCAAATCCTTATGGAAGAGAGATCTTATGTATTATTTATTTCTCTAGCGGAAATCAGTTCTGGATCTGTTGGACTTCAAGCTGGAAACCGTACCACTTGAGTCACGTTATTCTCATAACCGAAGTCCGGATGTTCAGACTTTTATAATAGTTAAAGTAGACAGGCAAAAAAGGCAATTAAAACATGGAAGAGGCACTGTAAATTTAAAAAAGTGCACAACAGGCAGGCAAAAAGGCATAATAACAGTTAATCAGCTAATTTACACTACATTCATGCAACACACCTCGTCGTTGGTTGAACATTACCACAAGGTACATATTTATATTTTCTGATTTGCTACCTTCTACTGCATAGAAAATTTTCATCACAGAAATATATCGCTCTACATAAAATGAACAAACTGGATTTCTGCCTACCATAACTATAGTATTATCTTTCATTATTTGGCAGTTTTATTTTATTTTCTGTAAGTCAGTATTTAGAGACATTACATATTTGCACTTTTCGCCAATGAAAATTCAGTGGGCAAGAGAAAATGTTAAACATTTCGAAAATTCTGTTTATATTATAAAATAAGTTCTACACAGTGTTAGAACTATGAAATAGTCAACACTAAATTAGCACACGAGAAGGGTAAATTGAAGAAAATTAAAATATTATTTGTTAAAATAATTTAAAATAGCAAACACATAAACTTTCAATATATTAAAAAAAAGCGAAAATAGACACTTATTATTAAATTAGTCAGCAAGAAATTAAATAGGCATGATAAAAACTGGCACTCTCACTTCTAAACACCACTAAATCTATATAACTTCGACAAAAGCCAACCCAGTAATAAAAGGCATTTTGCCAAACATAGGACTCTACTCATAATTAGAGGTCGGATTTTAAAGGGAAAATTTTTCATTAAAAAAAGGACAAAAAAAAGGGAAAGTTATAGCCAAAAAAGGACTATATCACTCTCCAAAATACACTTCAGCACATTCATGGATATACATGGTAAACACAATCTTACCCATTTATCTCTTCACAAAATAAGGAAAGTGTTGTATTTGAAGTAGTCAAAAAAGGACTTCAAAAAGGACTATATTACTCCCTCAAAAGGGTGCTATTTTAATTGAAAACACACTTTAGCGTATTCATGGATACACATAGCACACACAAGCTTATATTTATCGCTTACAACATAAGGAAAGTGTTGTATTTGATCACATTCAACATTTCAATATGTTTCAATATGATTCTGCCTTTTTTGCATGCTGACCGTTCAACATCAACTGAAACCAGAGGAGAAAACTTTCTTTTTATCCTGAACTCTAAATCAGCACACTTTATTAGTTTTTCAGTGTCTGGAATCAGAAGAAAAACGGTATTTATTTTCGCTTGCTCAGGAAGTTATAGGACTATCGGAAAAAAAAAACTTATAGGAAAAGTATTTATATGTTTGAGATATTCTGTCAAAAAAGGACCAAATAAGAGATGTTTTTAAAAAGGGGAAAAAAGGGAATATGGACTAAAGAAGGAAAAAAAAAAAAAAGGGAAGTCAAAACCACATAATTTGGTCGGTGGAAGATAGTTTTGAACATCGTAATTAATTATTTCAAGTTTCGTGTTGAAATAAAAAAGGGATTCCCTTTACAATCTGGTTTCTACTCATAACATATGCCTAGCTTCATTCATGAAGATCTTAAAAACTTAGAGGTTAAGCAGGAAAGTAAATTAAATTAAGCTATTATTTTCGAGTTGTGTCGTTTTATAGTTGTGGGGAGGGGAGCTTACACGGTCCTGTAGGACAATATTGAAAATTCGATGAAGGTCAAGACATCCAGCAAAGGAAATCCTAGCCAAAGACTATGCATTGCATGATTGAGTACATTCGTTCCATTGCATATGTATCCATGCGGCGTGGGCAGGCATACAATTTATCAGACATGAAGCGTGTTGAATCACAAATCACACATAAATTACTCTTGATTACAAGCAAAATAGACTTCCTAATTGTGATTTAACTTCATGAGAATAAATATCGCCGGCGTGAGATGTTTAATTTTGTTTAACACCTTCAGATGTTTAAGAGAATCCAGAACAAATGAATGGTGCGTGAAAGAATTACAAGATACGACCTCTTAATACATCTCTCATTTTCTCTTCACACCGATTTCTAAGTGTCATGAATCCGTGACGAAAGGAAACTAGAGAATTCTTATGTAAGTTATTGGTTCTGCGTATTTTATATCATAAAGGAGACAGTATTATGAACAAGCGCTATGAAATGTTTGTAATGCTTGTCTACAAATTACAATCGCAGCTGTTAGATGTCGGTTTCTCGCTAAAGACATATAAGATTTAATTCAAGGCAGATTTTGTGAGATCCGTGATGACGAAAGAGTATTAAAAAACTTTTTATTCGGTCAATTATGTTTATCCTTCAACTCATATATTAGAAATACCGTTCTATTATAGGCATAGTCGTAAAATCTCTAAAATTACGAATAGTCTATTTATTTTCTAAACATCATTAAATAAAATTTACCAGTATGTCTGCATAGGCCTAATAATAATAATAATAATAATAATAATAATAATAATAATAATAATAATAATAATAAGGGCCTAGACCGACAAGCCGGCTGCTGGCCTCACGCCCACATGCCGAAGAAGAGGTGGACGATCATCCAACCAGAATGGAGGTATCGTGTGGTTAGCACGATGATCCCCCCAGCCGTTATAGCTGGTATTCGCAACCGGATTTCGCTACCTATCGTAGCTTCCCAAGTGCAGCATATCTGCATGCATGACTCAAATGTAATATTTCCGACTAAAAGTATAAAAAATCCAAATTCTATTCATGACCGGTAATTGGAGATGTTTCTCCCTTCCGTAAGTTTGACGTATCTACTTATTCTTTTTTATTCTGTATTGTCTCAAGTAGCCGCCTTGACCCAAAACTGACTACATGATCAAATAGCCGTCTCCATACTTCTCCACATCGAGGTTTCATAGGGAAAGTCCCAGCACACTGTATGTCACAAGAGACAAGGAGGTAGAGCTGTCCTGCTTTCTTTACCCTGGCATTAGAAAGAGAGCACGAAATCACCATCAAGCTTCGGAAGCCTGTTACCCTTGCGAAATTTCTGATACTTATTTTAGAGGAGACTTAATGGACCAAGGAACCGTTCTAAGACTTTGGTGACATAAAGAATTTCGTATGCACTCAGGATTGAACCCAGCCTTTTCTAGTCCGCAGTCTATCTCTCAACCGACAATTTGTATTCATGGAATTGTTTCGTAATAGTTGTTAATTGGTGGGAACTACAAAGAATTAGTAAACAAATTCGTGAAAAAATAAAGGAACAGATCAAGTGCTTGAGAAAATTTAATCTTCCGAAAAACTAGGGACAGACAACATGGATTATCTATCGAGATTTATCAGATCCTTAATTTGGTCTACGTTCTACGCATATTTTTAGATCTCTTATTATACCAAATACGAAAGATAAAGCATTGTAATGATAAAAAATATTTCGAAACTCTCGCGGAAATACATGTTTTCAGCATCCTTGACATAGATAAAGTGATTTTTGACATGTCATTTGTTTGTTTGTGTACAGTGATTCCTCCTAAACTATTGGTCGGATTTACAATCATTTTAGTAAACAGTTTGTGTATATTTGTTCGAAATCTAAAAAAACACAAACAAATTTTTACCGACATACAGAGTATTTCATTGTATATTAATTTTATAAATATTGTAATTTTATTGTAAACAAGAACTTGTGAATTGCAATAAACTTCTGTATATATTAGTATGGTTATAATTTTTAACCACTGTAATTTCTGAGATCTCTCGAAGGAGTTACGCTACAGTCTTCTGGAAAGAAAAACATCACAAAATTGGTAAGAATATTATACTCCATGGCCTGAAGAATATAATTTAAATTTATTTAACTGTGTTCCCACAGATCTAGGCTTCGCATACTTTGAATACATATCTGTATGCTGGAATGCGTCTTAAAGGACGTACTTGAAATAACTCCTTGAAAATTCGGGGTTGTAGTCATGAATTATATCGCTTTGAACGCATCTTCCGCCCCTTTTCCAAGTTCCGTACGAAAAAGAAAATATCATCCGCCTTATTTTCATCTCCATGTTTCATTCTTATCTTCTTCTACCAATTTTTCCTTTCTATTATTCTAACTCCATCGTCTATATTTCTCTAACAAAGAGCTTGGAATGTCCCATAAAACATTTAGGTATAGTAGTTAGACCATGTCGTCGTCGGAATTCAAAGCCCAGCCACAAAAGGACATAAAATTAATTGCATTCTTCACATAGGAAGAATTCAAAGATTAAAACAAACATTCCGCTGCTCTTAGCGACTCCAGAAGCAGAGGGGATCCGTACAGAGGAGGAATCCGTTGTTACAGACCTTGTAACATGTGTTAAACTTCAGCGCAGGCGTATAAAATACGGCTCGGGTGGAATATGGCGATGCATTCCTCTTGCATATTTTCAAGTGTATAACGATATTGTATCAACCAAAAATGTTCAATACAGTTTCAAAATTTTGTCTGCCGTTCTACGGTAATAGTAGCCGCTAAAAAGGCGTCAGATGTTACACACTGCGTAGGATTGGAAGAGGAATGTAGAATGTAAAAATACTGGCGAACCCGGACTCCAAGTTATGACAGACAAGATGACGCGTTTGTGGCTTAGCTCTAGCACACTGGTCTTCCATGCAGGCGGCCCGGGTTAAATTCTCGCTCTGGTAGTGATGGAATTTGTGATGGATAAAGCTAAAGTTGCAGACATTTTCTCAGGGTTCTTTCGGTTCCCCTTTTCATTCCGCTAACAATCTCTGCCTCACCCTCATTTCAGCTATCATCTACAGAGGTTAAAAATAGGATGCGGTGAAGTTTTTGGTAGTACGGGTAATCGATAGCAATTTAGAATTTAATGGCTTGGGGCTTTGAACCCTGTACTCGTTTGGGGATGAGACCTATCTCTTCTCAGGGCTCAGGCAGGATGGTCTGCCTGCCAGCATCGAATTCACAAATACTACCAGTGGAATTAAAACAATTAACGTATATAGGACTCACAATGAGCTAATGTGAGCCTAATTTTATTGCATGGTCAATTCCGGATCCGAATCTTGAAAAGTCAGCCAGGACAGGAAGCACCCTTCTATCTCGGAAATTTTAGCAACAGAATTATTCAACCAACATACTCTAAATTTTAATACTGAATTAACTCTGCAGTTCGAATCATCATTATACAGCCTAAAATACTAATACAGTGGAAGCTCCTAAGTTCGACATCTTATAGTTCGACTGCTTACGTAGGAGAATTAGACACGCCCCTAAACGGGCACTAAGAAATGGGTTTGCCATTTGAATGGGAATTGGTTCCGTGTCTTGTAGTGATACTTTTGTTAAAGGAAAACAGAATATTTTATTGATTAGGACATCCATATTGATCACTGATTTTAAATTAATGATCTCTTCTTTTTCTATTTGAGAATCATGCCGTTTGTGAGACGGAACTGTCGAAACCCACTGTGATACTAGAAGCGCATACACAAGTCTCGGGCGAGCAGGAAATGCAAATACAGTACTGTATTCGTTGATGGATAACCAATAAGAATTTGTATTCATTTCACCTGTCACACTCACTACCCTTATTGGACTGAACTTTCAATTCTGCTCTGTCGAACTTAGGAGAGTCCACTGTACTAACATCACTTAAGACAGTAGCCTATATGACAAATACAAGACAAGGAAAATACGCTCAGTTTCAGCGAGAGAAGATTAGCCTGTGCTTAAGGGGACAATAAGAGTTTGTAAAAAACGATTTCCCTATTGGGCAATATTAATGAGATTTTCAGGATATGTTACAGTATACTGAGAAGTAAGAGTACCAAGTTTCGAGTTTATATAATGAAACGTTTCGACTATATATATATATATATATATATATATATATATATATATATATAGGCTATTTTGATGGTTAAGTCTGACTCCTAATTTTTAAAGAAAATTTCACTGAAATATGTGCTTTGAATATCCTGTAAATTAAAGTCAGCAAGTAATTCAAATTATTATTTTTTAATATATCAAGTTGCATTAGAGATATTTAGTTTTGAATTTTGACATTTTCAAATTAAAACAAATTATAAATCTGATATTATTTACTTTTTAAAAAAACTGACACCAGGTGTCACTGGCATAAGAAAGTAAAATGTAAAATTTTGAGGAAGACTGAATAATATTTATTGTAAGAATCAGAGGTCACTCTTGGAAAAAAAGTTGTGAGAAATTTGAGTTTAAAGTTTATACTACATCTGCAGATGAAAGTAGCAGACATTTAAAAAAAAATCTAATTTTTAACACATTTACAACTTTTATTTGTATTGGGTTGAATCCTTTCATACAATGACAGAGGACATGTGAAATTTACCAAATCTAAAATTAAAAAAATATCCAAAACTTGACTTTTAACTTCAGAGTGTCTTCTTAAGTGTCGGAAGTCGAATCCGGCCCCAATACTTTGTAACCGAATATACTGCAACATGAACAACAAAGGATCAAGTTTACGAAACGTTTGTTTTCTGATTTAATTAAAGAAAATAATAATAACTGTACTCTTAACATACTTCTGCAGCTAACCTGAACCCTTTGTCTCACTCTAAGTTACACTTATCTTGCTATGTTCGCACTCTTTTACGCAAGGTACATTGTACACTCCGCACACAGATAATACAATTTGTAATTCATAATTGCTGTCATTTATTTCTTGTGTATAACATTTGGTGAGCAAAAAAGAATACACAGAGCTGGAACTCTGCAATTACTTTTTATAGCACTGTAGGACAGTTTCAAGATATTATTACAGCATTTGCCGCAAGGGGTTTCTGAAAACTACAATACCTCGTGTCACGATATAAGAGGATTGTTTCTTTCATCTGTACACTCGCGTGTTAGACGGATTCCAGTAAAGCTTCAGACGTCTAAAACTACAATTTTCTCGAAGGAATATACACTATAATTTTAGTTTGATATACTGTCAGAGCCCTATTTCACAAAAATACATCACAAATTACAACTGAAAGTTATTGTAAAGCATGAAGTCGTATATTTCTGTTCCACAAAATTGTGAATAACACTATATATCATTAATAAAATGTGTACAAGTGACGTAATAATAATAATAATAATAATAATAATAATAATAATAATAATAATAATAATGACGTATATTATACAGGCTGCTTGCATTATACCTTACGCCTATAATAAGATTATGCTAGTCTCTCTTGTTTCTAATATCGTATTGTGACAAACGTTAATATTATTAACATATTTTTGAGCTTTTCTTTATCATATTACCACGGTCTAGTACATACAGTCACGAAGCTTATGGTGATTTTTTGCATTTCTCACGATACAATGCTTCAGCTGTTTTGTGAGGGTCCGTGTTTCCACATCATAAAGTAGGGCTGGCTGTATGATCGTCTTGTAGCATCGAACCTTGGTAGATGCTATAGAATTTTTGATGAAAGGATAGACTAGAGTGCATAGAAACACTTATTTGCAGTTGCCAGTATTATTTCCACATCCATCAGGTTCTGATCTGATACTGTATGATCCACTTCTTCATCTCTTCGGCTGACAGTTAAGGAGTATATTTGGTGATCTATATTCTTCCATTCTTTGAATGTGTCCGTACCAATTTTGTTTTTGTTCTTCTGTCCGGTGGACTAGATTGTAAGTATTTAATTGGCATCTTATATCTTCGTTTCTCTGGTGATCTAACGTTAAATAACCTACTACACTTCTGAGAAATTTTATCTCACTGCTTTCCAGTTTTCTTTTAGCATTTCTGTTTAAAGTCCAGTTCTCGCACCCATAAGTTAAAAGTGTAATGGCTAAAGTTTTGTAGAATTTTAACTGTGTTTCTTTTAAAGTTTTATATTTGAGTGAATGGTAAATTGTTCCACACATTCTCTGAAACATGTTTATTTTTTGGTCTACGAATACCGGGTCTTTCCCGGGAGTAAAAGGCGACCAGAGCGTGGTGCCGACCACACCACCTCATTCTAGTGCCGAGGTCATGGAAAGCATGGGGCTCTACATCCATGCCCCCCAAGTGCCTTCATGGCATGTTACGGGGATACCTTTTACAATGCTCCAAGGGGTTAGCAACTGAGAGTACTAGGAACAATAGACTGTGCGATAGTAGCGATCCTAGTGGCTAGCAACTGAAGTTCAACTGTCATTGGATGCATATTTCCTACGTATTGAGCTTCGTGACTGTATGTACTAGACTGTGACATTACCTTGCAATTCTATAGTTTATAGTGTAATATGCATAAGACAAGCCTAGTTTTTATCTCCATATGAATTGCAGTAATAACAGTTTTATCAAACAGACTGTCCCAGCAACAATCTTCTGTTCTTCCACCTCTATAGCACTTAACCCAAAACGTTCATTGTACTCAAATTCAGTATCAAATTGGAAATTTAGTCTTTCTTTATAAACTCTATGATTTTCATTATCATTCCCATCACTTTTACTGTTACTAGACCACACGCTAATAATTTTTTTTAAAAGATAAGCTACTCTTGTATTAGCAATATTAATTTCCTTTCACTAGCAAAGATAATATTGTACAAATTGTACATATTATATAAACTAATACCAATATTTTTGTGGAACAGAACAGTGGTAATTTCACTGTTAATTTGTAAGAATGGAGTAATAAAATACAATTGAACACCATACTTTTGTGGAAAACAAGCCTCATATTTTGTACAAATTACAGATGAGTTTACTTGTAATTATAGTATATTACTTTTGTGCAATAGGGATCTGATAGAAGGAAAGATATTTATTGAAAAATAATTGAAAATTCAGATCTAAATGAGGAACAGAACATTAAATTGGAACAAAGAAAATAAGCATCACAAACAACAAATTGTGGTCTATTCCTATAGTCTACATCACAAAATGTCCTTGATATTTTGATTTCTATTGCACCATATTATTATTATTATTATTATTATTATTATTATTATTATTACTATTGCTAATATTAGCCTATTATTATCTTACAGACTTATACTGATATTATACATTATTATTTATTACTTTTCTCGATCAAATGAAACAAATAATGATTGTGATTTTTATGATCATCTTAGATAGCTACAGTATTCAGAATAGTATTTACATTAAATTTTCTTTCTGTCCTAACCTGATTTTCACATGCGAATCGACAACTGCGTGCCATAGGATAAGTTGCAGTGCTGTCAATTCCGGAAACTTCCTTGTAAGATAGCAATAATCAGTTAATGATGGAAAATTAGTTTCGTGATGGGAGGAGGGAAGGAAATGCCCCAAAAAATCACGCCCTGACACGGTCTTTGTCATCACAAATCCTACTGGAATTAATAGGAATTTGAGTTAGGATGTGTGGCGTCGAAAAGTCGATGTTCTGTATATTCTACTGAGGAATCTTAACTCAATATATTGACTCAATTCAAAATGTCTTTAGTTACAAATTTTTTTGTCGTTTAATAATGTAACATTTGAAGTTAGTTAAATGGTTTAATATTATTAAGAAATGTGTACAAAAAGAGCGCTTTATTCGAGTAAAAATGACAGCGTAAACAATGAAATGGCAGCACACATCCTTTAAAGGATCGGTTGTCATCTGTTCATGACATTTTTGTTACGTATTCAACGTCTGGAACATTTTTTACTCGGTCGGAGCAGCCGGGGAGATTTCACATGTTTTTTTTTTGCTACGTCACGGAACTTCTCAGAAGTAAATAAGCACTGCGGTATCTAAATAAGAACATAGATAAATAATTATTTTATTATATCGATAACGGAATTTAACAGAAACTGCTCCCTTCATTTGTCTAATGATATCATTACAGAACAATAAAATATTTATATATCAAACCTAAGGAAAAGTTTCTGATGTTTTTATAGTTAACAGGCCTACCACCACATAAAATCAAGGATTTACATTGCAATTCCTTCGCAAACATGCTTTTAAAATAATGATCAAATGTCCTTCCAGGCAACCATCTGTTCGTTGCAAGTATTCTGTAAGGTTTATACATTTAAATGCACGTGATGAAATGCAAGAAAAAAGTTAGCCATTCGATAAGTTTTCAATATATTTGATAAAACAATGCACCATCAGCCGAATAACAAAAACGTCTATTTTCTACACTGGAGACTAATTGAAACTCCAGAGAGTCCAAAGAAATACTTTGTTAACGATCATAGATGCGTCCAAATCCAAAACCAGCTTTATCTATTTTTATAAATTTTTGAAGAGAAGGGAAAAAACATTTCCTCTGAAGCAATTGGAAAATAATTGAAATGAGGCGTCAATTCTAAACCCGGCTTATCCACAATAAAGCCAATAATATGTTTCAATTATTTCCCAACTACTTCAGAAGAAAAGTTTTTTCATTCCCCTGAAAAATTTATAAAACTGGTTAAGTTTTGGAATTGGATGCCTCAATTTATGCTTCAAGAACTCATTATTCTGAAGACTTTGAAAGGAATTTAGGCATTCACAAATAGATGACCTACGGATAGCGTAGTAAAACGCACACATCCAATGGGTACTATATCGAGCTCGAGAACTATATTACTGTTGGAAGCAAAACTCACACTCAATGGATCTGTAGCCGCTGGATATTCTGTAATTATTTTTGTCACAGTGAACGGCTATACAGTGTCCAGAAATTCGCTCACATGGGCTACATGTTATGAATCCTGGATGAGAATGGAGAATAAATGAAGAGTCCACTGCAAGAATGATGGATGTCATTTGGAATACATTTTGCAGGAGAAGCAATTGAAAGTTTGAAATGCTTAGCTCTCAAAGCTTAACTGTGATTTTCCGATCGTTACTGGACAATGACTATCAGTGTTAATGCCATATAACTCTCTATGCACATTCTATATGTCTTAAGCTATGCATTGACAGTCTTGGTTCATTTTCTACAAGAAAAATGTCATCCATCATTCTTGCAGTGGACTGTTCAAATATTAGTGACAAACTTTCGTCCAAATAATTTTTAATTGGGCAACATTGCACAACATAGAATGTCTTAGTAGTCAACTGTAATGTAATGTTCACTGTGTTAAACATCATAACAAGCAATAAAATGGCCAGAAATGTATAAACAATGATTTATTATGAAATTATGAAGGAACATAATGTAATGTAGAAATAATTCGTACATAAACAGATAGATAATTTAGATAAAATAATTAAAATAAAAAAGAGAACGGTAGTTTGCACCATCAATAATTAGATTTAGCCTAAAGCAACGTACGAATAGATTGAGATACGATCATAGGAGTAATGTTTATTTGCAAAATACTGTGTTGCCTTTGTAGACTACATATTACTAATTTCGGAACTTCAAATATGACATGCGCAATAGTTGAAAATAAGAACTCAGAATCGCTATAATTTCTAATTTTCGTTGTATAGTTATTACTTACTTAGGACTTTTAAGAAACCCGGAGATTCATTGTCGCTCTCACATAAGTCCGCCATCGGTCCTTATCCTTAGCAAGATTAATCCAGCCTCTACAATCATATCCCACTTCCCTCAAATCCATTCTAATATTATCCCCCTCATCTACGTCTCGGCCTCCCCAAAGTTCTTTTTTCCTCCGGCCTTCCTACTAACACTCTATATGTATTTTTTGGGGTTTCGTAACAAGCTGTTTTTTTTTACGGTGATGGGTTGTTAGCCCTTCATCCAATCCCCAAGCTGGAGGACCACTCCTTATCGGCTGTCCGCGACTGCTTATTCAATATATTCGCAACTACCTTCCATATCTTAGTCCCGCGCCGTGGCGTCGCTGTCTAAGGCATCCTGCCTAGGACTCGCGTCCTCATGGGAGAAGAAATTTTCTCATGAAATTTTGGCCAGTGTACGGGACCGGTGCCACCCAGCATCGTGATGCACTTGGGGAGTTACGATAGGTAGCGAAAATCAGGTTTCGCAAACCAGCTATAACGGCTGAGGGGATCATCGTGCTAACCACACGATACCTTAATTCTGGTTGGATGATCGTCCACCTCTGCTTCGGCATGTGGACTTGAGGCCAGCAGCCGGCTGGTCGGTCTTGGCCCTTCATGGGCTGTAGCGCCATGGATTTACTTTACTACTTTTATCCTCCATATCTGGAGGCCGTCTCCTCTATTCGCAACCTGAGGACACCAGTTCACCAAAGGGTCTTTAAAAATGTGCAGAAACATACGAACATAGTAAAAAGCGCGGAAAAGATGCTAAGAACTGGTGTTACCAACATAAAATATGATTAATTGAATTACCGTCTGATGTTACCCCTGCGTCCGAAATATCCCCACTTTACGGTAACTATTATTCTAGATATTGCTATGTGAGATCTTATCAATACCAAATTAGCGAAGAAATGAATGTGACCTGTAAGCTTTAACCTTAAAGTGCTCATTTTTATAAAGAGCCAAGATTAAATTAAATTTAAAAATAAATTTCATTCTGGAAGTATGATACATTTTAATTCTGAGTTATAACATAGCCATCTCTTAAAAACCGTTGGAATTGTATCTACGAGATCTCATTCCAAATATGTCTCTACCCCCTGCTTTAATGATTAACATTAAATGCACTACCATAACTTACGACACGTCTGCAAGGTCCTAAACACTGAAGGCTAAAAGGAGTGTCTGTGGGTCAAACGCATTTGACCTAAAATCCAATTTGTAGCCAAGCCGCACAATGAACACGGCTAGACACTTTTCAAATTATCCGCTATGAAGACAAAATATCAATTACCAATTTCCTTTCGTAGACCGCATCCCTTGCCACATAATATACTGCACTACGAAAGATAAAAAAAAAAAGATGGGGAAACTGACGATATGTATCTAATTTGTCCTTCATGTAATATTTAAGGCGTCTGAGTGCGTGGAAGATCTTCATACGATCCTTGGGCAATTACCGCTATCTCAGAATCAAAATTGTGGGTCCCTTATTCGGAGTGGGAACTTGTTGTGTACTGTATTCTAAACCAAAAAAGGACTTAAAACTATTCCTGGCATCATTATCGAACATGTTTCACATTAATTAAACACTTCCTTCCATACTTGAAGGTAATATTTAAAAAACACTTCCACAGGGCTGACCAAAACTGGAGGAAGTACTCAGATTTGGACTCACAGACAGATCAGCTACTTTGCCAACCTTCCGTGCTAGATACCCGTATTCAGATATCGGTGAAGTCTAGTGGAATTTTTGGTAGTAGGGTAAAGGTTGGTAATACTGTGATATGAGTAATATCTTGTGATAGTTCTTTTTGAGAATTTGTTACAATTTTACTGAGCGAGAGGAAGATCGACTTTTTGCGTCAACGTATTAAGGGAATGTTCGAGGACAAGTTGCTGCACAAAACCGGTCCTTCTCTCGCTGAGTAAAATTGTAATAAATTCTCAAAAACAACTATCACAATATTACCCGTACCACAATATTACCAACCTTTACCCTTTACGTATTTCTCAAACAAAATATCGATCGTCTAGTTCAAAAGTGCGACAACTAAAAAAAAAAAAACAAGTTTTGATATATCTTCAGTTGAAAGTTTTAAATAAATCACTTAGAAACGAACAAAGTTCTGGTTCATAACCACGACAATTAGAACTGAGTCAATATTCAGAACGACTACATCACAATCTTCCAGTTCATTATTAGTTCATTTCGAATTGTACTAATAATGAATTAATAAAGTCGATAGTTACAATTATTTCTAAAGCAGTTTATTCAGTTTTTTCTTATTGGTTGTAAATATGACTTATCTCAATACTGAATCGGAAAGAGCTCCGAATGGGGCTTTCAGTAGTATAAATAACTAAAAAATGGCAATTTTTCAGTTGTCGCACCTATGAACTGGACGATCGATATCTGCCCGGTAGACTCCAGAAACTTTACACAAGAAATGAATTACAAATTAAAAAGAAACACAGCCATGGTAACATAGACAAAAATAAAAATAAAATTGTATTAGCACTGATTATTGAGTATGTGAAGGGAGTTCTTCAATTTATTTAGTTTCTGTTACGTTCTCAACCAAAATCAATAATCTTTAAAATTTGGCATGCCACTGTTTGAACTGCTTTGCTGATCGGTTTCGATGCTGCATTGTAACATTTGATGGGGAAAAATTGACAATAGGTGCCAAAAGTTGAAAGTGTTAAAAGCACTTACGGCACGCTACCGTATTAATATTCACTTTTTAACACGCGTACCTAGCGCTTAAAGATCTCATTTTAAGCATGGCTATCTAAATGCATATATTATTTACAGAATAATTTTAAGCATACACATAAATGTTCACTAGAAAGTATCAAGTAGTCTATCTGGTCCCCCAATCCTACAAGTTCCACTTCCTACTCTAACTCCTTTCTGTGGTGGACAACCCTGTCGACGGAGCACCCCGCAGAAGATTAATATCTCTTAATATTGGAAGCTTGTACCCCATATAATGCAGCAAAGCTTTTTCAACTTTTACAATGTAACACAAACATGAGGAGTTTTTATCTGTGAGTGACATCTTTGTTTGGTACTTTTTTATGAGTTACGACGCACTTTCTTCACACTTGTCTCCGTCCATTTCTTAGTCATCACGTGTCTGTGACTCATGGTGTGACTAATTATTTCTCTGTAGCACTTTGATGCCTACCCTGGATGTCTTGCAGACATTTGTTACAAACTTTCTTATCCTTTTATCGGTCATGTATTTAATAATAATAAAATGTCTCATAATTAAAATGAGTATGAAGTACGCTACACTAATCTCTTGCTTCTTTCATCTACTTTCTTCTCTTTATTTATTTTCTCTCTTACATTTTTTATTTATATATCCATTGTTCGTTATTTGATTGATTCTTCCTTCTTTTTTATTTCCTTCATTTTTTCCTTCTTTTATATTTTTCTCACTTTTTTGCATTTAACTTTTCTTCCTTTATTTATCTTATTCTCAGATCCTTTCTGTCTTCTTTTCTAGTTCTTTCTGAATTTAATTTCCTTTATCATCTTTCTATTTTTATTTATGCTTTCGTTTTCTCTCTCATTACTTTTTATATTACAGCTTTCTCCACGTTTCTTCTTCATTCCAATTTATTTAAATTCTCTCCTTGTATTATTATTATTAGTTGTTTTAACTCCAAGGTCATAGCGAGACTGTCTGTAGAGATTTCTGTTGACTGTCATCTGTCGGCCAATCCGCAGACGTGTTGCCATCTAGGGGCCGGATCTGATATGTTCACCGTCTTGCGTCTGTAGCTATTTCCTTCTAGGGCATACCTGCACAAACAGCGCTCAACGAGCGCGCGCGCGCTCCTTCGGAGCGGGAGAGCCGTGTTTACCGCTCGCCGAAACGGAAAGGAAGATACGTCAGAATGACATAGACTTGCTATAGGTAGAGGAGAAGGAGACGACCACTCAGTTATCTAGTGGAGTGCAGTGCGTAGACCTATTCTCAGTAACTGTTTCACGTGGCTTACCTACTGCTACAGTACAGTATGGAGGAATCTGAAAGACGGAACATGACATTTAACATTTAACGATTTACAGCTCGAACTTATTGATCTTCAATGCGACCTAAGGGCTAAAGATCGTTTGAATAATACTACTAGCCTGGTTGAGTTTTACAAGACTAAACATCAGCAATAATATCCACGAATACACAGGCTGGCTGTGAAAATGATTGCTATGTTTGGCTCAACATTTATATTTGTGAGCAACTGTTTTCTATAATCAACTTTAATAAAGGCAGACATCGAACATCTGTAATTGATGTTTCAGTACGAGCAGTAGGCTACTGTTCCTTTCAGCTGCCAACAGCATAAAAACCTCGTTTTGATGTACTGATAAATAAAAATATAACAAAATGATATTGTACATTTAAGTAGCTACAGAATTTCTATTACTTCTGTAAAATAAATATTTCTTTATTAATTAATAATAGTCCAAGACAGTTTTGCAAACACTGAACGAGAATTCATTTCGTAATAGTACTTCCTTTTGTGTATATTTTGTACGAGATCACCCCTTCTTCCAGTCCAGCCTTAACAGAGCGCAGCTAATATGTGCATTCCGCTCATGAGCTGTGAGCCGGCTCGGAGAGCGCAAACTTTGTGCAGGGCTGTTCTAGGGTAAGTGGTAACTAATCTGGCATTTCTCGTAACTAGTTTTCTAGTTATTTTATGACCGAAGAGACCACTAAAACTCACAATCTGATTTGCTGACCATGGGATTTGAGCTCGGAATCTTCCGAGCGCGGGTGTGATGTTTTACCACTTAGCCGCCTCTCTCTGTATTCTTTTAACGTGAAACAATTTTTTCTGCGTACCACTAGAGCAGGGATGCAGAACTCACAGAGATAGGGGTGGAATTAAGGGGAAAGCATTGGTTCCTCTTCCACAGTTCACCGGCGTTGAATGACTTCTCCGTGACTCGTCTACAACCATGTGGCGGATTACAACAAACTCGTGCTCACGGAAAAAAATTACATTATTATTCGTACACAAATAGGGGTGATTTATAAATACGGGTAGTATAAAGACAGAAATTGTTAATTTAACATACTCTAATTCTAAAAACTTCGCTGCCCTATTAATTTTCAATTTTAATTCTCTGTAATGACATATTATTCTATCAACTCATTGATGTGAGAATCGTTTCGACTATGAACTGAATTGTTGTCTGAAGACTAGGCCTCATGGACTAAGAAAACGATTATGAAGTAATTAACGAGAAGACTCCGACTCGTTAAGTTTAAATGCGGGGAGTATAAGACAGAAATGACAAGAAATGTAAACATTTTATTAAACATTCCAAACATCCTTACAATCCTAACCATGCTCACTATAACAAACACGAAGAGCACAAATGTTTTACGCAAATACAGGGATTCATTTACTTCGTTAGGCTTGAATAAAAGCCAAAATTCATTTTATCTAGCAACAATTAGATGCGATGATGTAAGATCCAAATAAAATACACTCTGTAATCTTACATCTAGGAATCTGAGAACTATGTGGTCGCTGTCAAAGTCGCTGCTGGTGCCTGAAAGAAAACTTGACACCACTTCAGATCACCAACATCATCATGGTCATCAGCGTCGCCATCGTTCCCATCGTGTGTTGTTGAGGCGGTAATGTGGTAATCTAAATTCAGAGAGCGAACTGATCCGGCCCGCTTAGTTCACATGTACACGACAAGCGAAACTACTTTGAAAATGGCGTCCAGTCCCCCCTTCCCTCACTACTCTCTGCCTAATCTTGCAATAGTGACTGTAATTTTCTACATCAAGCCCGTGATAGAATTTATCACGACACATAAAAAGGCTGAATTATATGTTATTCACTGTACACCGCTTAAATATTGATACCAACTTGCCCTCTAATAAATAATTTCAAGTTAATTTAAGTTTTCTTTTTCTTATTCTCTTGATATCTTATTTTTTGTAATTCGGAATAATATGCAAAAGAGAAATGTTAGTAAGAAATTTAACTTCATTGGATACACACACAAATTAACGTGGATGTAAAAGTGCATATATGTAAGTAATTCTTTTCATAATTAACAATTGACTTTTGAAGTTCATAATTGCTTTCAAAATAATTTCCACGAAATTATTACCGTCAGCAGATTTTAAAGATATTCTTATAATGTAGTTTTTAATAGTGTTTGACGTATGTTCTAAATTGTTTAGTAAAAGTTCCATGCCTGCAAGAGATCTACTCAAAATTTAACCATATCTTAGATTTTATAATATTACAAAAAATAGGCTATTCGTTATTAATTTCATCTTCAGCTCATTGCTTATAGAAAGGGGACAATTAATTGGTGAAAAATACACATTTAATTGGACTAAAAGTTGCAATTCCTGAAAGCTGAATTATTCACGCACTGACTCCACGAGTTTTAGTAAAGAAAAGTCCTGTAGCTTATAATTTTTGGGCGTTTGTGCATGTACTAAACAACACTCTCTTATGCACTCTTTATTATTTTATTATTATGATTTAAAATGTATTTCAGTTACAGACATTTGCAAAATATATTTCTATTAGAGAAACATTCCTGATTAAGAATATTAGAATTTCACTTGATTAAAATACAAGGATTATTTCTTTTATTAGGGATCGACTGGTGAAAAATCCATATTTAAGCGGTCCAAAAGTTGCAATATAGTTAGTTACCTTAAAGGATTGCAACATTTGCCTTGCCATCCTCATCTCAGTGAGGAATATACCTAAATCAACACTAGACTTGTATATATAGAGAATTTCTTTCATTATGTAGTCAACATGGCTCAACAGCACATCCTGAGATAAAACAAAACAAACACAAAATACGGAATTGAAACCAAAGTTCGTTTTGAGAGCGAAAGGATGCCTATTTCTTTGACTTGTTCCATATTCTAGCTGTAAGCATGTATGAATACCATGGAATGTTAATAAATACAATAATACAATACTGGAATCGAATGTTGATGTTCTGGATTTGTGCCCAAAATTTCATAAAAAAGTGCTAGTTTATAGTTTAGATATAGAGTAAAGATTGGTAATACTGTAATACGAGTAATATTGTGATAGTTCTTTTTGAGAATTTATTACAATTTTACTGAGAGAGAGAAGGATCGGTTTTGTTCAGCAACTTGTCCACGAATATTCTCTTAATAGTTCACGCAAAAAACCGATCTTCTTCTAGGTCAGTAAAATTGTAATAAATTCTCAAAAAGAACTATCACTAATAGACAAACGCAAGAAAAAACGCTACATTACTGACCCAACAGTGCTATTCGAAAAATTTATACACCATATAAAGGATATTGATATAGGAAAGAAACATTAGGCCTATCAACCTTGCTACACTTACATCGAAGAAAAATGTTGCATTCAACCCTGGGAAGTCAACGGAATTCTTTTTGGTGCTCGTGGAACGATTTCTAGATGTGCTGTCTCAGTGTTCAGAAGATTTTGACTTACATCAATCGATCACAGGACATGGCCTTACAAATTCTTAAAGACTCCTTGGAAATTTAATTGTACATTGCTAAATAATATATTTCACTCTTATTTAATAAAAGCTAACCATAACTTGACGGTAGCTGCCCATTGATACAACATATGTTTATTATATGTTTTATATATATATATATATATAATTATAATTTTTATTCAATTATTAACTTTAATATGTGATTGTTACACGATCCATAGGATTTACAAGTTGGTTGATTCTTTTAGGTACCCTAAAATGGGCAGCTATGTCGTTTGAGATTATCTTTCTACAGGGCACTATTAAATTATCCATGATAAATAATGGAATTAAAAAGTGTGCTGCAGTAGATATGTTATTACTATATGCATATAAAATTCTGTTCTGTTCCTAAACCTTAGCAACGTAGAACGCAACAATTTAGAACTTCTCTCAGTCAGAAACTGAATTGTCCTCGAAAGAAACAGAGGGTCGTAAGAAAACTATGCGACCTGTAACCTCCCAGAATCGATGGTTACGAAACGGAACAATAAACACAGGATTGGAGATTCCAATGCACGAATAAGAGGGATTAAAACACGTCCCAGCCTCTTAATCTGTCTGGCCATGCATACTTAACAGGCCCGCTACCGAGACTGCAAGCAATGAACAGAACACGCCAAAAAAAATTACGTGCCATACATGTACTGTGCATCACAAACGCTACATAATTACTATACGTGTGGGATGTGCGAGCTGCGCTTTGAATAAGAATGCGTTGCCAAGAGATATCAAATATCACGGCTGCTCAGGCGTTCGTTTCAGTCAATGTTTATAAAATCTATGGCTGATATGACGCACCTTTAATGGAACTTCCGAGAACCGCGTACAAAATCTATCGAGTCCAAGTGCACAAGTTGCTGCAAAAACTGACTGCGTTTGGACTACTTATCTACAAGATATTTCACTTCAACATCATTCTACCAATACCTTCAGTAATATTAAGATCATTTTGTTGCGAACGGCAACGGGATATTTGCACGGTTTTTTTCTTCCCAGGAAACCAATGGCTGTAGAGATGAATTATTCAATATTTTTCATCGTTTTATCCAGTGATGATGGAATAATTATACATTTTACCTCATAACAATTATTACGCTGACTGTAGCTAGGTGCATTCCCAACTCACATCAATTGACTACGCCAAAGTTCGCTTAGTATACAGACAAGTCGACGGTCGAGGTATGCTATGTAATAATAAATATTAGAATGAACCTCAGCAGGAACGATGAAGATGACGATGATGTCTCATATGGGAAATATGGAAATAATAATAATAATAATAATAATAATAATAATAATAATAATAATAATAATAATAATAATAGTCCCGCGCCGTGGCGTCGCGGTCTAAGGCATCCTGCCTAGGACTCGCGTTACGGAATGCGCGCTGGTTCGAATCCTCATGGGGGAAGAAATTTTCTCATGAAATTTCGGCCAGTGTATGGGACCGGTGCCCACCCAGCATCGTGATGCACTTGGGGAGATACGATAGGTAGCGAAATCCGGTTGCGAATGCCAGCTATAACGGCTGGGAGGATCATCGTGCTAACCACATGATACCTCCATTCTGGTTCGATGATCTTCCACCTCTGCTTCGACATGTGGGCGTGAGGCCAGCAGCCGGCTGGTCGGTCTAGGCCCTTCACGGGCTGTAGCGCCACGGATTAATAATAATAATAATAATAATAATAATAATAATAATAATAATAATAATAATAGGGTAAACTAGGGTCTGTTGGACAGTCGGGCATGTTGGACACTCTGTACTTTAACGTGTTACCACGCCACTTGTGGGCACCACATTCTGCTAGAAGTCACACTCGTGGCTACTTCCGTCATTGACTTCTAGCAGAATGTGGTGCCCACAAGTGGCGTGGTAACACGTTAAAGTACAGAGTGTCCAACATGCACGACTGTCCAACAGACCCTAGTTTACACTAATAATACTTATGACTTTTAGAGAACCCGGAGATTCATTGCCGCCTTCACATAAGCCCGCCATCGGTCCCTATCCTGATCAAGATTAATCCAGTCTCTATCATCATATCCCACCTCCCTCAAATCAATTTTAATATTATCCTCCCATCTAGTCTCCGCCTTCCCAAAGATCTTTTTCCCTCCAGACTACCAACTAACACTCTATATGCATTTCTGGATTCGTCCATACATGGTACATGCCTTGCCCATCTCAAACGTCTGGATTTAATAATAATAATAATAATAATAATAATAATAATAATAATAATAATAATAATAATTTATTTAATCTGACACAGTTAAGGCCAGTAGAGAACCATGAGACCTTGTCCACCGTACCACTATGGATTTTTCAATGGCCGTGGCTCGAACCCAGTCCTCCTGCATGACATCCCTAAGCTCTAGACCACTCAGCCACCCCAAGAATTAATCTCACATATCTTGACGAATATCTGTAGGCTAAATTATTTAATGCATTTGACCTATAATATTCAATTTTAAACTTCGATATGTGTTCTTTTAAAAAAGCAAGATGTCTAGAACGAATTCATGTTTATTTTCTTTCTGCAATAACCTCTATCCGTCTCATGCACTCACGCGTTTTTATCTTTTTTCCTCCATGTAATTTTCATTTATATGATCGCTGTTAACCAAGCATGCAGTAAGAAGAGGGTATATACAGATTGCGTGTTAAACGTACATAATAATCATTAATATTGCCAGCTCTTCGCCGCCGCCATGTCTATATAAAACATAGAACTTAGTTATGTATGAGTGTATGTATGTGTGTAATAATTCGTCGCTGTTGTTCCTTTGAACGATTTAGTGCCCAATTAGAGGACATTGAAATTGTGGGGCCGAAAGTACTAGTCCCCTCCCTCTCTCAAGAGATGCACGGTCTAAAATTTATGGGTTATATACACTAACGTACATACTGAGAAAGCTTCGCATTGTGCCCGTGTTGACGCAGTCTGTGATGGTATGCGTCTGCACTTCTTTAAAGGTAAAAATGGAATTAGTCTGTTTTTATTTTAATCTCATACTTTATCCTCTTCTTTTCTTTATCGTCCAAGATCGTAAATTAGATTGGAATCCTTGCTTATAAACGATGTAATTACACTTGATAGCATCCACTGTTTATTCTATCCCGAAATCGATTTTTACATCGGAACAGATTCTACTTTTCTTTCTTATACCACAGAAGCAACAACTTTTTTTAAACTAACAATGTAATCGAGGTCAAGGCATAATGACCACGAATAGGCCTAGGCATTTCGCGAAAGATAATTTTTTGTACCTACAGGTCTGTAATCTATGATACTATACCTCAGGCACTCCTCGGCAACATTTTTGCACTAGGCAATTTAATGTTTATTCCGTTGGAATTTATTTGAAGTCAAGGAGGGTTACAAAAATGCCAACCTAATCAGCACGTCTATTAGCACCCTTCATAACAGAGCGTTGGCTCAGAAGACCAGGAAACGTATACTCATGAGTAGAGTCAGGATTTATATGATCAAAGTCTGAATTATGCATAATAAAACAAAAAATATGCAAAATCCAATTTTGAAAAGGACTTTCTATCTCTCTAAAAACAAAATGTGAATCAGGTATATATATATATATATATATATATATATATATATATATATATATATATATATATATATATATATATAAATATAAGCCGTTCAGAGCAGAAGTGGTGTAAGTAAAAAATGGGTAATGAGGGTTAAAGTAAACATTCTGTAAAATACAGCGCAAAATCGCATAAATATTCAATTTATTTAAACTATTAGTAATCAGTGGATAGCAAGAAGGACATATTAATTGCTAGTTTGTGCTGTATTTTACAGAATTTTTACTTTAAACCTCATTACCAAATTTTGACTTACACCACTTTTGCTCTGAACGGCTCATATGTATATAAATGTTTTTTTTTGGCTAAGGTTCAATATATACATACATTTTATTTCTTTATTTACATTTCTTTACATGATTGCAAAACACAACTTTTGAAGGTTCTCTGTTATTGAACAAAATGTTAGTGTACAAATTGCGACTTCACCATTGAAATATGGACAGAACTTATCGTCTTCAGTAAGTTAGAAAAAAAATAATGAAATTGTGTATGCAAGTGTATTTCATACAAGAGAATAAATTCTATATTTATCACTGTTTTATCATTTCAAGTTTTTTTCTTCATTTAATTCTTTATGTAAATGAAATTCAATTCTATAATTCATAGCAAAAAGTTTCACAAAAAGTGTTTGCTATTTTATATACGTACGGTATTCGACTAAGAGTGGAACTTGGAAGAACACTCATTATGAATAAAATAAAGACAGTATTAAATATTAAATAATGTACAAGATATCGGAGAAATCCATTTTCCCTGCACAAATTGTACCCCCTCTCCAAATTTAAACATTGAATTTTTTTAGATTTTAAAAACTGTTCGTTAATCTAGGAGTACTGTCTAATAACTATATCAAATTCCAGTACAAAATTAATTCAGGATATGTAGAAATTAAATTATGAATGTTATTAAATTTATAATAACGAAATGTGTGCATGCCCCTTTCAACCGGCTTAACGTCTATCCAGATATTAGTATAAAATCTGCCGTACCCCTCTTTTTTCCACTACAGACATTACAAGATGTGTAAGGTTGAAATGCAGAGACCCTGGGTAGGAAACTTGCTGTAACTCGAAGGAATAAAAATGCGTTAGATTTTGTTATGGTATACATGACATTTCTCTTGTAAGAAAGCATGGTCTCTGTTGATGGATCTGCAGCAGCGAGCTGTTCATTACCTGCGTGTGTAGACTATCTACGTCACGTTCATCTCGGACCGACGTTAGGTTCCTTCATGTCAGTCGGCTCCAAGTGGCAGTACGTCAGTCAAAACTTGTTATTTTTATTATTTAAAAAAGACATTTTCTTTTTTTTAATCACAATCTTATGTCTATATACGTGTTCTTCATGTACAACAATAAAAACACAGATTAGCCTCCGCTTGTGAAGAGGGATCGCGCCGCATTCTAACAACAAGATAGTAGTTAAAAAGTCTTTCTAACTTTTGATATGAAAGACAGGCGAAAAATCGTTGTTATACGTAACATTATGTTACCTACCGATGCAACAAGCGTAACTCTTTGGCCCGTCATTTTTCAAGACACTTTGATAGTCTGAAACTTATGAACTGGCCATCGCCAGCAGAGAGGAAAATTCAGTATGCATATGCAAACCATAATTTCTTGAGAAATATCATCACGCGCACCCCACGGAGTGGAAGTGATTACATAAATCTTAGCCATATTTGGGCATTCAAATAATATTAACAACACATGCACTGCATTCTTCAATTTATTTACGAACAATTTCCACAAGTAAGGGACTGTAACGCTAGATAAGGAAGCTGAAGCATGCCGAGGTATGTCATATTATTAAAGAACGTAGGTTATTTACAATATTTTTTATTGTCTATGAACTAAATAAACATAATTTGCGTATATGTTACACCCAGGACAATATATAAATACTGAAATCACATAGTAAATTTCAGCTGCGAAGTGAATTTACCATTAATAACTTAAACGCATTTGCTTTATTCTTTTCAGCCCTATCTGGTAACTGAAACATGTAGTTGCTCACATTTACTGTTCGTCAATATTTATAAGCATTTCCAGGTAAGGATCTGATGGATCCACGCTCCATTCTCAATAAAGAATTTGAGAATTTATCCATACCATAGAAGTGCTTTCCTTATCTTGTTATTGCCATGTAATAAAGAGTCATGCAGACCACATAACCATGACACTCTATTATATGTGAAAACCTAGAGCTGAAGTTAATCCTCAAGGTATTGAGAAAACAATCATTTCTCGCTCACGTTTAATTTTCACGATGAAAAATCTCTTCAGTTTAAAAGTCGTTAAATATACATTACTATTGTTGCTGAAACTACTACTGATACTGCCACCACCACCACCACCACCACCACCACCACCACCACCACCACCATTACTAACATGATATAAATGATTAACTGAACGTCTGTAACATGTGGCGGAAAATATCTTCAAAAAAAGTTGCGTTGCACGCAGTTTGTTTCACAAAAAGTTTCGAGTATCAAAAACTAATCCATTTATAGTGTATAACACCTCTTACTCCTCAATT
Source organism: Periplaneta americana (assembly GCF_040183065.1). Taxonomy (NCBI): domain Eukaryota; kingdom Metazoa; phylum Arthropoda; class Insecta; order Blattodea; family Blattidae; genus Periplaneta; species Periplaneta americana. The sequence goes on along the minus strand of NC_091121.1, from coordinate 41,075,695 downwards.
ACCAATAATATTTAATGTCAAAAATAATCGTAATACGTATTTATTGTCGGAAACTTAAATGCACACATAGAACAGGAGCTAGCATTAGAAACTTCGATGCATGTATAGGAGTGCTGCATTTGGAGATTTTGACGCACGTACAGAACAGGAACCGTTCTCATAGCACACCTGTAAGGATCGTGAAGTTTCTCCGACTCTCTCATCTTCTTTCACCTTATATAACGGTGTATTGAAAATGTTATATTTTCTATATGATGGATAGTTTCGTGAAATGTTTAAGAAAGATTACACAACTCTATCCATGACTCCAGTTTGTTATGTCTTCTCACGATTATGTTCTCAGGTGATGGAATAATTCATTCGCTCACACAAGCCTTAAACGGACATTTTCTTACGTTATATTGCTCTGAATAAAGCACAGTATGCGCAAAAACTGAAATTATGGCTTGGGCATTGCCCGTGTTTCCTAGCAACCAAATATTTATTTATTTTCCAGAATATTTAGACGTATTGTGGATTCAATGCAATTATGGTTCTCACAACAGAGGACAAATTATTTTTGAGTGTTATTTCCATTAATACGGACTTGGACGTGCAAATGACCGAAGTTTGAAATACGTTTCAGATGATTCCTGTGAAATGTTTCACAAGCCGCCAACGGGTAATACGGGTATGTTACAAGTTGCTGACAAGTTTGGAGAACGCACAATTTCCCGTAGAATTACATTTTCCTTATCCATCGCATTCACCTCATTAAAAAAAGATATCCCCGTCACAAGCAATAAGGCACTTTGGGGGCATGGAGGCAGAGCCCCATGCTTTCCATAACCTCGGCACTACAATGAGATGGTGTGGTCGGCACCACGCTCTGATCGTCTTTTACCCCCGGGAAAGATCCGGTACTCAATTTTATAGGAGGCTGAGTGAACCTCGGAGACGTTCTGGAAGTTTGGCAACGAGAAAAATCCCGTCACCACTTGGGATCGAACCCCGGACCTTCCAGTCCGTAGCCAGCTGCTCTACCAACTGAGCTACCCGGCCGCCCGCATTCACCTCATTACATTTTTTAAACTTGTAAATGGTAGACATGGGTAAAGAGTGGGAAATGTCTTTGGGGACAGTCCTACCTCTGGAATTGACCACCCTACCTACGTGTGTCCCAGGTTCTCCTATCCCAGAAGGTACTAGGCCTATCCCGTTCGTGGGTTACGTGGAGAGTAGATGGGACTCCATAGCGTATTCATCGCAAACCATCTAGGGGAAGGATATCTCAAAATCAAACGAATGTATGCAAATTCCGGACAAAACACGTTTCTTATCTTTGGCGTCGTCATGGGCTAGCGATAGGCACATGTAAATTCCGGAATGAATATACCCGGTGAAGTTACGAGGGGAAAGGAGCGGGGGTAAATAAATAAGTGTAGCGACGTTCACTCATCAGTTGTTTATAAGGCGGTGGTACACAAATGAAGAACTTAGTGACGTTCATTCAACAGCTATTTATAAGAAATGATCAGTTCATTCTCAGTTGCAGTTACCTTAGTTTATTGCACATACATCCATCTAGTGACACAACATGGGGAGTACAACTGTCGACCGAAATCAAAGACTAGATTTTTCCTTAACATAACTTAAAGTAACGTAACCTACCTAAGTCAGTAATATAGCTAAATAATAGTAAAGCAAATTTAACCATAACAGGTTTCCGATTAAATCTCCTCAATTTACGTTCACTCACATCTTCCCCCTACTCCGCAATTTATTTGCAACCGTCGTCAGTTTGCTCCGCAATTTACATAGGAAATGAGCGACCGATCTAATCTTATTCCGGAATCTACAAACTCAGAATCAACCAAAAACCAGCCTAGTAAGGCACCTAAGGTTCCTAACATGACCGCTCAAAGAAATAGAGTGAAGAAAATGAATAGATAGTAGACAAGAGGTAGGTTCATCAATCTATCTCATAAGGTGGGACTCCCGTAACTAGGGCTAACATCACGCTGGCCCTCCATATAAGACAGTGCAGGATGTAAATTCAGATAATCACCAGGTGACAGTGGAACTCAGGACCATGGCTTCCACTCATAGCTTATTCTGCGTCTTGCTCGTCACATACAAAGCGGCCGGCAGAGTCAGAGGTTGAAGAAGCTGTACTTTGTGTTAAACGCGATTTATTTTAATGGTTATTGCCCCTTCTATTTGGAATAAGATTTCATAAAAGTTTAGAGTGAAGGTGCTGTGTACATTGTACTACTACTGCATGTAAACATGTTTATATTTTTATTTAGTTTTGTTGTCCACGCCCATCGAACACAATGCTACACGCAAACCAAGTTTCCTCTCTCAGAACGCACGATAACTTTGCTCCCTTCAGGCGCGTTATAACGGGGGATGAATATTTTATTGACAGAGTTCTCATGTTTTGACACAATTCTATTTTAGATGCGGATTCGTGTCTTCATCTGCATAAAATTCTTATTACGTGCTTACAATGCACAAAATGGCGAAATTATTCGTATTCATGTAACAACGGAGACATATTAACGTTTCGACATTATTACCTTTTTTATTTATTTGCTCCTCATTTATTTACTCTTTTTCGTTCTAACAAAAACGTTTTTCTGCGTACCACTCGAGAAAAATTATAACGGAATTTACAACACTGCCTCTAATGGAAGTTGCGTCGATGTACCCTCAATGTCAAGGAGCTTCATTTGTTCATTCAGGGCTCACGTTATGATTCTACTGCAACAATGGTCAAATGGCATGTGCAACTTATACTTAATAAGTTAGCGGATTTATCCTAATTCCTTTTTATGTTTTAAGAGTTTATATGCATCGCAGAATTTTCTGAAAGAAACCAAGCAGCTATCCGGGATATCCTCTCTTTAAATAGACTAGGCAATTCCAACAATAACGAAGATATATTAATTAGTAAATGAATAATATATTTTGATGCTTCTTTTATAACTTTATATAAAGGGGGCCACGTTAAAAACAGTTGAACTTGGAAAAGATTTGGATGAAAAAAGTTTATTTTAATGCATAAAAGCTTAATGAAACATTAAACTTAATTTTATTTTAATAACAAAAATATTCTTACACAAAGGGGTGATTCATAAATGCGGGGAATCTGAAGACAGAAATGAAAAGAAATATGAAACTTTTATTTCAAATCCAAAACATTACTATAATTCCAACTATGACCATAATAACAATCACAAACAGCATAAATGTTTCACGCAATTAACCTATAACAAGGTGTCTGATTTAAGCCGTTAATTTTTGTTTAGGCAGCCCAAATACCAGCGCAGACATGTGGATGGTATTTAATAGTTTCGCAGGCGGAATCAAGGATATTTTGTGTATAACGTCTACTGACACCGTCACGTAAATGTTAAGAATTTTAGTTTTCGTGTAATAATTTTACGTTAAACATGTGCAGTCAATCTGTTATGTTAATTATTTGTTTTATTTGGGTTTTCCAACGTTTCTTACAATCATATGTTTCATTGGCTAGTGTTTTATCGCGTCGTTTGCTCTATATACTTTATTTCTTAATACGTAAGTTAGCTCCAATCCCTCAAATTAATTTGTTTTGTTCCATTCGGAATAAATAACGGACAATAATAAGAAGGTACCTGTGAAGAACACAGAGCGTAAAGTTCTTAACACAATTTATTCATTTATTTAAATATATTTTTAGTATTTCACTTCTAGCGAGACTACCAGGAGAACATCATAAAAAACGTTGAATTCGGACTATGACATATCAAATGGTCTACGACATAGGAGATCAATGACAACCCGCATGGAGCTGCTGGATCATATCACGTATACTGCTTGCTGGAATATCTTATATTCAATTCTTCTGTCGCTATCATTCACGTTTGCTGTTACAAGATTCAGAGATTCGAACCGTGAATGATTACTGAAGGCAGGATTGAGCTTTTATAGCTACTGGAGTGAAATATTCGGGCTCATAAGATACATATTTTCGCTTTAAAGTAGAATTAACTAGAACCTTCTAGAATCACCTACTATCGGAGTTCGACATTAAAGAATACGAAAAGAAGAACCAGGTATCGAACCCTCACAGGTAGTCGAAATATTCATAGAACCCATTACTCTATCTTAGAGTCATGAACTACCTCGAAAGATCCGCGTATTAAAAATTAATGTTTCTTTACTCAAACGTGTCGTATGAATCAAGTGTATTAATTAGTCAACTCCATTTACAGTATATAAATTATATTTATTATTTTAGTTGCTTTCAATCATTATTAAAATAAAATACAGGCACTGCGAATTAGAGAATTTCAACGATAGATAGTATGTACGCTACTCCTAGTCGTGTTATGCATGATGCCCAAAACAATTTATGAAAGGCTTGAGTCAGACATCCTGTAAGGATTATATTGATCCCGTCACTTTCTCCTTTTCTTGTGATTAACCCATTTTAATTTTGAAATGGACGAGAAATAATCAATAAATTTTGACAAAGAACTACATCTTTCGCCTCACTAGCTATGGGGGTAACTTGGGATTTGATCATCACACAAAAATGCAACCCCGCAACAAGGAGAGCAAGTGAAAGAAAAAGAGAACGAGAAGAATACAAGGATAACAAGGGGAATACTTGGAGAAAAAGAGAAAGACAAGGATAACAGGGAGAAGACAAGGATAACAAGAGGAATACAAGGAGAACAGGAGGAATATAAGGAGAATAAGGGCATTCAATGAGAACAACGGAAAGAGAAGGAGAACAAGGGGAATACAATGAGAACACGTAATTATACGTAAAGATATGCATTATAGTAAAGCTATAGGGGAGAGTCGGGTAGTATCGGACATCGGGTAATATCGGACAGTGAGTTTCTTTCATCTAACACACGATGATAGTACCTGATTGACATGGTTACGTTTCTGTGATGTTGCATAGAGAAACGTAACCCTGTCATTCAGGTACTACCATATGGTGGTAGATGAAAGAAACGCACTGTCCGATACTACCCGATGTCCGATACTAGCCGACTCTTCCCTACACCTGTCGATTTTTTTGTCACAGCTCTCTATCAGGGGCAGTGTTGTCCTATATGCCATTAATGTGCGACATTGTCTTCTTAGAAGTCCTGTTAATTATTTTTACCGCCTCTGATCGAGTCCGAACTGGCGAACCTTAGATCTACTACCAAGCATCGTAGCTGTCAAGTTTGGTAAAAATCCGTCCGGTGGGAGACGTGCTATTTCATGTGGACATGCACGGGATAGCTAGGTGTGCAAATACATCCAAATGAAGGCACACTTTAAATTCCAACGCATGTACGTATTCCTGCTATAACATAAGAAAAGTCAAGTGCATAGACCACCATTCATAAATCCAGAAGTCAATTAAATCGGACAATAATCGAATAATTATGTAGAAGAAACGAAAATAACGGTTATTTGACTGTGGGAGTAGATATAATGAACAGGCCTAGTCACGAGTTCGTACCTTCTAATCTAAATCATATTAGAACACTGGCTTTGTCACGAACATGGCTGCCGTTAAAGACTAGTCGGCCATTTCATCTCCTCCTCTTTGTACCTCATCCATTGCATTTGATACATTATTCTTAACTTATCCCCCCCTTTCGACTCAAAACTTACAAGAGTATAAGCTTTAGGGAGCTATGAAATAACACCAACCTATACAGTAGGCCAACTAGGTTTCCCGACAATTAATCTTAACAAAAACTTACCACAAGATCATTTATTAGTGATGGTTCACAGGTTTCCGTTCCCTGTTCAGGACCTCTACATCGTGTTGGTTTATAGCTCCTGATTCTTTGTTAGGAGTCATCGGGTTATAATCTCGCTCAATCAAGAATTTTCTTGTACTTTTTTTTTTCTTGGATGCTAAAAATTCAGCAGACTACAGTTCCATTCAGGAAAGCAAGGGATGTTCCGGTATTCCTTAGGAAACTGACATGTCCGTTGTTTTATGCTTTGTCTTGTATTGCCTTAAGACATGATGTTGCACAATGCTAATACTATGAATCAAACTGATATGTATGCAATAAACTAGATTGTCTTTTGTTCAATATTAAATGCACTTCAGTTTCCAAGACTACTGCTGTTTAAAAACTCAAAAAATATTTCCTAGTTTAGCTGTCAGATTTTTCTTTAAGAAGTTAACAGTCTATCAAAATTAATGGATCAAGTCAACAAGATTTTCGAGCAGAGATCAGATATTTGAGAATTTATAGCATTGGTTCGAATAAAACTATTATTGTTATTATTATTATTATTATTAATTTTAGTGATAATTAATTTAATTAATGGCTTTTTCAGTATTACATAAAGTTTTCTAAGTTAGTCAAATGGATAGAGCGTTCCACGCTGGTAACCGGGATCGAAACCTGACAGATCCAACTGGAATGTGTGATGGAAAAGGACGACGCGTGGTATCCCCATTTCTCCTACCGACATTCCACCACTGTCCCGTTAATTATTCATAATCATGCTGTGCTATATATTTCGCCTCCCATGGTAAACCAACAGAAACGCCTGTGGCGGCTAAAAGAACTACGGCTTCCTCGCGTCGCTCATAGATGGGAATTCTCGTTTGAATGAAGATGATAATGGAAGGATAATTACGGAGAATTTTTGTAGAATCACGAGAGTAGAATGGGAGAACCCTGAAGAAAAATCTCTCACGACTTTAGCTTTGTCCACCAGAAATAAAACTCCGCCATCGCCAAGGTTTCAAATCGGTTCCACAATCAACTAAGCCAGCACTTTGCCGAATGAGATACAAAGGTGACCTATTATTATGCTTCTAACTACGAGAATGAATGGATGGATAAACATATTTATAGCTAAAAATTTATAGAAATGTTGTAGGAGAAATGGGAGAAATCTTACCGCGCCACAGGTTTTTCAGCATAAATTCCACTTGTATCCACTGGGACTTGAACCCATTATCTTTAACACAGAAAGTAATGAGCAAGTCTTCATAAGCCAAATAAATAAAGCTCTTCTGGCATCATAACCTGATACACTAAACAATGTTAATACGCTACATATCATAAGCTATACTTGATTGCGTGTTCCTATTAATTCAAGACATGAGTTCCCCTTCCTCCTGCTCCTGACTCAAGAAGGTGTGTATTTATTATACCAGCTGCTACTTTTTTCGGACTAGATTAGGCAGGATATCGAAGCCATTCCCGCCCCCGCATGACCGCCTTTACTCTGTTTCACACCTACAGTCATCCGACGTGAAATACAGCGACGCAGTGAGGTGATACCACCTTCATAACACTTCCTATTACGTGCGGCTTCGATTGTCAGGGGGCGGCCGAATTCAATGGCTCAGAGCTACCAATCTCATCTGAAGAAATTCAGCGCAGATGACGACTTCTATTCAGTCGGATAGAAAGATAAACAGATTGGTAATACAGATGGACAGATAGATATGATATACAGTATAATTACATTATATTAGACTTTTGACTTTAGTTGGTTATTTAACGACGCTCTATCAACTACTAGGTTATTTAGCGTCGATGAGATTGGTGATCGCGAGATGATATTTGGCGAGATGAGGCCGAGGATTCGCCATAGATTACCTTGCATTCACATTACGGTTGGGGAAAACCTCGAAAAAAACCCAACCAGGTAATCAGCCCAAAGGGGATCGAACCCGCGCCCGAACGCAACTGCAGACCGGCAGGCAAGCGCCTTAACCGACTGAGCCACGCCGGTGGCTATTATATTAGATAGTCATAGTATAAATCCATATATTTGGATTGCGTTTTGTTTACAGTGTGTGCCAGCAATGACGGCTATTTGCATCCTTACTGTTTTAATTAAACATGGCATGCAAACGTGAAATTTAAAAAAAGTAATATTAATATAATACAAGTGTTAAAAGTGCCATTTTGTTTTCTGATTAGAGATATTTACTAAACAAGGCCTCTAGGCCGAATATAAGAACTTTACGGACAGAAAAAAAAAAATCAATTTTAAATTTATACCATGAATATTTTTTTTTGACACTCGAGAGGAAATTAAACGCAGAAGAAATATGGAAAATGCGTGTTATTATTCGGTTGAAAAGCTTTTGTCATCTACTCTGCTGTCGAAAAATCTAAAAGTTAGAATTTATAAAACAGTTATATTACCGATTGTTCTGTATGATTGTGAAATTTGGACTCTCACTTTGAGAGAGGAACAGAGATTAAGGTTTTTTGAGAATAAGGTTCTTAGGAAAATATTTGGAGCAAAGAGGGGTGAAGTTACAGGAGAATGGAGAAAGTTACACAACGCAGAACTGCACGCATTTTATTCTTCACCTACGTCTTAAAAAGTTGAGAATAAAATTTGCATAATTGTTTATGTAGTAATTTAATATAGCCGTTGTTATGTGTAGGCCGTGCATCATTTGTCAACTTCCGGTCTTAGTAATAGAAACACTTACATACGTTTAACTGTCTTATTCTTATACAAAGAACAGCTCGTTTATAAGTAGTGTATAAATTCCTGACTAATAGACTAATCACTAAATACGTTGAGCATAACAATACAACTGTTACACAGCTACGTCATTGTTTCGACATTATTTTATCACGAAAGGTAAAGAATAACTGAGATTCTCTATTGCATCCGATAGCATGCGCTAGTGTGCCGCGCTAAGTATCGATAGTACAACTGGGTCTGATCTATTACCATGCTATATTTTGATCAAAGAGAACAGCTACAGCAATATTATTCTAATTATTCTGTGCTCGTTGTTTAGTTCTTCTCTGGTTACAAGACAACCGTCATCATAAAATGACAGTAGGTACGAACAGCTGTTAAAGAGAGGGCCATTTTTTCTCTCTATACAACACTTAAACATGGAGTTTCGTGTATATAACTACAGCAAAGCAATAAGACCGTTATCGTATAAAATTGAAAGTTGTTTTTTTTTTTTAATATTAGTATTAAAAATTTTTAAGTATTTTTAACAGATTCGCTATAGCAACGTATTTTAACACGATCATGTAGTGTTAAAACTCTTATTTTAGCAATGTCTGTTTAAAAACATAGTTTTAAAATGTTAACTCACGAAATCTAGACGTAAAATGAATTGAAAAAAAGTCAATCAAGTAAAATGAAACTAATATTGGAAGACTGAAACAAAAATACGACAGAATGAATAAATATCAGGCCCGTAAAATATTTAAATTTATACAACACGTAATAAAACAACAACAGATGTAAAGAGTCTGTCATTGACATGTAATATCAATAAAATAGATGGAAAGACAGACATATTTTGAGCAGAAGAAAAAAGTCTCACAAAATGATGTTCAAAATTTGAACTCTTAACATGTAGAGATGCAACTTCGAAGTCTTATAAAGTATCCTGGAGGCAATGGACATGCTCCACAATGGAAGAGAAATAATCTCGTGATTATGGGGATTTCGTTTCTCCGTTTTATACAATCTTCTCGTATATAAAAAAGTGATCAATAAACTTCCGACTCGCAATACTTGGCACGCAATCTCGAATGTGTGCACCCATAAGCACGCACTGCAGAAGAACAAAAACGAATTTTTAAATGAAACTTTGCGTGGGAACCCAATGGCAATCTCCTCACTTCCGACATTCTGGGCCGGCTTCAGTTCCCGAATAATTCCTTTAGTGTTAGCATGAAGACTACGCTTCAGGGACACGACTATTTCTTCTGGTCAAACTGATTTGGTTTTAGCAATTTCATTAACATTTCTTCTACAGTTTTCCCTCTCTATCAGATACATTTGACGTAGAATACGTCTTTGTTCGCACATTATATAGGAAGCCAAATTCATTCAGAGTGAAATTATACAAGATTATAAACTCCTGCTTTGAGATAACTATTTGGGATACCCATATAAACCAGATTCCACTTTACAGTATAGGAACGAACGTCTCTCTCACATGCGTAGTCCGAGCGATGAGTCATCGCCGCAAATGTGATTGGAGTAGCATAAGTATAGAGGGATAAAACGTTGTGTCACGCGTTAATAACAGGCCATAACTCGGAGACTACACATCATACAGCGTTCTTTTTTATGCCATTCGATTCAGAATTACAAGTTCTGTTATAGGAATACAAATTTATAAAGATTAGGGAAGTTTGAACGAAATAAGGGATTTCAACGTCAACTGTATGCGTTCAATTTCTTACTTCAAAGACGATATTAGAGATTTATTCTTTCTCCTCATCACATAACCTGCAGATTTGGGATTCCTTTGTAGATATTCATTGTGTACAGTCTGGCTGCAGGACTTCTTGGGCGAATGGCAGGCATTTTGTAAGCCACTCTTCCAATATATATATATCTTCACGAATCAAATCATACCGCTTAAGGGGGTAGGAAAAATATCATTATAAATCTGTTAATGTCTAAACTGCAGACGTAAAAACGCTGCAGCTACGATTTAACACAACTTTTACAGCGATATAATGGATCATTTAAGAACCAATATTTTAAGGTGTGAGACATAACTTTCAAGTGCATAATTTTTTTCTTGAATCTCTGATACATACTATGTATTTTAAACTGTAAACGTACAAAAAGCCGCAGTAATGATTTAATATAAATTTTACAGCGATATAACGGATCATTCAAGAACCAATTTTTTAAGGTGTGAGATATAATTTTAGGTGCATATATTTTTCTTTACTCTCTATTACATACTATGTAAAAATTAATTTACATTAAATGTACACAGCTCAGGAATAGTTTATGTTAGAAAGTTGCTATTTTCTGTAAATATTCACAACGAAAATACTTTGAAAGTAGACATTATTGTGACACTGCTGTAAGAATTTCAAGCATTTTACAGAAAATTATATAAATTATTCAGTGACTTTTGATAATTAAATAACATGTCTTCTCTCAACATAACTAATCACAGAAACGCCATCATAATAGTCTAGATTAAATATTACCTTATTAAAAACTATCAGTAAAAATGAACGGTGATTAGCAATAGTGATCCAAGCGCCAAAAACCTGTTTCGAGATACTGGCCATTGAAATAAATCTGTTTTTTTTTTATAAAACATTTTATGCAAGAAGTATTATAACATTCATACTATTACAAAAAAATAGCACAAATAATACCACAAAAGGTAACAGGTTTTTAATAAGAAACCAGCAGTTGAATTAATATTTAAAAGCAAAATAAATAAATGACTTTTATGCAATAAGCGAATTTTTGCTTATAAATAGCAGCAAAATTCAGATATCGCATTTTTTTATTTTTTTTTTTCAGAGTTAAATTAGCCTGCCATCAACAGATTTGTGCAAATATCTCATTTGTCGGTTGGTCTATTATTGTGTAACTCCGTCCAAATCAAGCTCTTTACATAATTTGTTTTTGAGATATGTGTACTAATACTCATATTTCTCAAATCGAAAGAATACATATTATTTTTGACATAGTATGCAAAGAAAAAATCATGCAGCTAAAAGTTTTACCTCGTATCTTAAATTGTTCCTAAAAGGTCCATTATATCGCTGTAAAATTGCATCAGATTATGACTGCAACTTGTTTTGCGTCTGCAGTTGAAACATTAGCAGATTTATAAATATTTTTCCAAGCGTTCATGTACAAGTCCCCTTGCCACAGCGGTGGATAAATGTGGTAGTTTAAACGAAAACTTCAGGTATTACAGTTTACTATTTGTTTATGAAAACATAGTCTACTCTTACGCTTTTTGCCCAGCATGGAAAGCTGCCTGAATTGTCCATATTTGGCAGCAGACTTAATCGCCCCAGGTCCTCGGAGCTATTGATGCTATGTGGCATGTCCCGTAAGACGCATTTTTCACTTGGCTCCGTTTACGTCAGGTGCGCATTCCTCTTCTGTTACTTTGCGGATCGCTCAGGGCTACAATTTGCATTCCGCGCCACATGTGACCTACAACGTTTAGTGTCGAACACACTAGACGAGAAGCGCTCATATAATTTCATTCAGCGGAGTTCCGTCCATTCTTAAACACATTATAATGCGGCAAATATATACACGACCTCCTGAACTTAACTGACCTCAAACCAAGGTCTCTAGGTCATACGTCTGTTACTGTAGCACTAATACGTAAATAAAGACAGTAGTTTTTCTTTTTTTTAATGGAGGCATCTTTTATCCCCTGGAATAAGATTTTAGGCCGGTCTATTCATTAAAAAAAGGAACTTGGACCATAATTTTTGTGAACAGTATCTGTCGCTCCAGGGTCCAAACGAACTCACGCACAGAGAAGCGGACCGGATAAAAGATTGGAGAACAAGAGGGTCACTTTATTATTCACCGTAGCTGGTACTTTACTCTGCTACACAATGGCTTCACTGATTTTGCGATTAACGTATGACAGAAGAATTTAAAATTCACTCTATCAACCGTAAACAAGGACTAAAGAAGTACCTTTCTTCCCTTAACGATACAGCAATAAATATCTCTCACCCACGTAGCCACTCGTAGCTCACTCACTCACTCACTCACTCACTCACTCACTCACTCGCTCACTCACTCACTCACTCACTCACTCACTCACTCACTCACTCACTCACTCACTCACTCACTCACTCACTCACTCACTCACTCACTCACTCACTCACTCACTCACTCACTCACTCACTCACTCACTCATTCACGTTAGTAATTCTGTCTGTAAGTAAGTTAGTCAAACAATCAGTTTATTAGACAGGCAATAAGCCACCCAGTAAGGAAGTCAAGTCATTCCGCCTGTAAATCTATCATAAATAAGTAAACAAGTCAGAGATTCTACCGCCTTGATAGTCAAGCTGGGAAAGTATTAGCTTACCATGACTGTGGACCCGGGTTCGAATCCCGATGATGACGGAGTCATATGTTTGGTGGATAAAGCCAAGTTTCCTAAGGGTCTTGATGTAGAGCTACATGTTTCTCGTCATTAGGTATGGCGGGTAAATAATTTTGAAATTGACCGTCACGTAAAAATGCAACTCCCTCCCTTGTTCTCCTTGTATTCCCTTTGTGATTTGAATGAGTGTGGTTAAGAAGTGTGTATATCTCTTGTGTACGTCTTCTGCAATCAAATTTTATCATAATCGGCAAATCAATGCTCTCATTTGTCGTTAAAAACAACTTATTTTATGTTGAATTCATCAATAAAACTGCTTTCGTAGCACAGGAGCTGGCAAAATGCATTAACAATAAAATTGTTACCATAGTAACAATAACCATACTGCTTCTGTATAAAACAAATAAAGTATTGCGTAAAAAGTATGCTCTTTCAGATAATATTAAATACTTAGCGTGCCATTTAAAATGTTCTCGATGATGTCATAACTTGCACAAAAATAGCCACAAATATATGTGCAATTTGGACTGAAATTTCTATACGTCATTTTGCAGACGTTACGCGTTCTTTATCATTGAGTGATATCTACCAATGTCCTCAAATTTCCAGCATTTGACAAACTCTTAGATTAACCATCCTAGAACTTCGATACATCCAGTTCAAGTCACTAATCCCGTGTAAGTGTTTCCTTAAAAGTAGAGAAGCTTTTCGTAAGGTTCCATTTTTCTGAACTTCCAACTAGCAATTGTTATACCAAAATATCCACACAATTAGTTTCTACTTGCCTATTGCCTACTTGCTTTCGACAGTATGTTTACGAGTCATAAATATATCAAGTTGACTGGAATAATTCAAAATTAAAATGCCTTGTTAAGCGACGCTGTGGGGGTTTTTATAACAAGTGCATTCCTTTCTTCATTGCACCGTTATGATAGGAGGAAGAACGCACGAAATGTTTCGGAATGTCCTGAATACGTCAGGATGGTATATTTATCTAAACAATTATTCCATACATTTAGAAAGGAATATTAAAACGAAATAATGTTGTCCTGATCGGGTGTCGTAATAATACGTACAGATATATCTGATTGAAATCTTTCACATGCTATAGGAGAAATCGAACACTACACCTTAATCAAACAGTTGAATTGATCTACAAACACCTGTCTGACTTAGAAACGTTATCTTCAGACTGTATCCCTCCTTAGTTTATGTTGGTATCGCTGTGTTTTATCGACGTTTCTCTTACACATACAACAAGATACACATCTCGATTCTCGTGTGATACTTCTATCTTTCTTATTAATATAAATGGTACATCTTGGAAGACGTACAGTGTTGTACACAGGTGGAGCCTGCAGAAGCTTCACAACTTTTAGTATTATAAAACAAAATCCATTCGATATAATTCATCAGTGTGAAGATTAAACGATTTAATTTTGTTACCTGTTGTACAAAACGTCATCTGTTGTTCTCTCCTTGCTTTCTTGAGCTGACATTAGACATTTAAAAGTACAGGATTTCTCTAGCAGCTCGTATCGAGCTCGTGTAGTTATGAATGTTTTTTTTAAGATGCAGTTTTAAAATTATCATTACAAAAATGTATCACATGTTTATACACTTATCAGGACACGCTGTACAAAAGTTTAACTATGTATAGTAAGTTTACAGCTTCACCTTTTAATTAGTAGTCGATGGGGAGCAAAGGATACTTTGGAATTTCCTGGTCTCTGGTCGGGTCATTTTTTTTATAATAACTGCCTCCCATTGGAGGTAGCCCAGAAGGATTCAGTATACTCTCCTATATGTATTTTACAATATTAAATGTTTACATAAATTTTGTAGAAAGAAAATTAAAATAAACATATATAAATTATAAAGTGAAGAAAAAAAAATTAAACAGAGTGAATATGATGACTCAGAATTTGGCAAGAGCGTTTCAAATCTGAAGTTATGATGTCAGCAGTAAGTGTCTGTGGTAGTTCAAAAGTTTTCCTGAAGCTTTCAAAGAACTTGGGAATCACACCACGAGCTCCAATAAGAAGACCAATCACTTCAATGTCTTCAAGCTGGTATTTTGCTTTGAAGTAAGAGAGAGAGAGAAGAACTAATCCGGCCTTAATTAAGGATGACCACGAGGATCCGGAAATGAATAGCAAACAAATACAATTAATTAAATATGAATAGTGTTATAAAAATAAAGTGTAATAATTAAGCACCATTGATTACCAATTGTAAAATAAAATCTTGGAAGATGACTAAATTATACTGATAAAAAAAGATTTTATTTAAAATTAGCATATCCTTAATTAAGGCCTTCTGAGTGGTATAAATGAAATTGTATAATCTGCAGGGAATCTTTGAGAATTTGCGAGATGATTTTTTGAATTTCAAAAGATGATATTGATAATTGTTTTAAAAATGATATGTAAATTTTGGTAAAGAAGTCCGAGCACCAAAAAATAAATTGAAGAGAGGGATGTTATACTTGGCACTAAGGTAGGGAATACAAGGTTCATAAATGGCCCTCTTTTCCTGATCAACCTGATGAGCTTGGTTTAGATCTCTTTCCATGCGTATAGTTGGATCCATGATAATAGCCTTTTGTTGTTGCCTGTTTATTGCTATTATATCCGCTCTTCTGTGAGAGTCGTCTTCAGAAATACAGTGGACCTCTTCATGAACTTCCCAACCCTTGTTCCGAAGAAGACAGGCGATAGCTCCACGGACTCTATGATGCCTGTTGTTACGCAATAACTCTCCTTTCCGACAAAAGCCCAACACGTGACCAAGAGTTTCTGTCTCTTTGCAGCCTGGTTGACGGCAACGGGTCGTGCTGAAAGCTCTGCCAGGAACGGAGCGCACTGCAGTAAGGTTGCAGGACATCTTGATTGCATTAATATATTCTGAAGATGACAAATTCCTTTTGGTGCTGACCCATGAATTGGCTCTTGGATATTCTTCATAGATGACTACACCTTTCCCCTTATGAGGTAACTGACACCAGGAGTCAAACGCTCTCTTTCGCAATTCATCACGTAGATGTTGAAAGAACTGATAGTTAACCTTAAATTGGCAAAACTTCATTTCTCACACTAGTTTATTAAATCTTGTCGGACTGTAAAGAAAACAACTATAGCAAAGTTCATATTTTATATGTTATACATAAATAAATAAATAATTCAATCTTCCTCAACTTGGTGAGGTTGTCAAAGACAAAGAATGTTAAACAGTAACATTTAAGATGACATTAAAATGTCTTACAAGAAATTTGTTTACAAGGAACTAAAATTTGCAGTAGATAATATTTCACATAATGAAAAATTATAAAAAAAAATACAGATAAAAAATAGACTGAGAAAATTCAACTGTAATTTGAATTGAAATACAAATGTCGCCGTAAAATCTGCAGAGAACCCTTCAAAGCTATAATAGAAATTTCCTTAATTGTTGTTGTTGGGACTCCAAATTTATGACAGAATGACACAAATTGTTTTGTTATGGTCCCTCTAGTATTGTGAAATTTTAATTTTCCTACCAATTTTTTTTCTATTGTTCTATTAAAATTATAGCATATAGCCTTTTCACTTGTTGTATCCTACAGGATACCTACTTAGTGAATTTAAGAGTTGACCTTGCGGTGAATTTCAGGTACGGAGGGCCTGATTAGTCAAATCCACTGTCCTCACCTCCACGCTGGGATTCCCTAGGATCTTTTAAGATGCGAAAGAAAGAGTGGTGTGCGGAAAGCAACGGGACGCTACAGCATTTATCTTTCCCCCCAAAAAAACTGCAAACATGGCATGATGAGTCTTTACACGTAAAAGATTCCGAACGTAAACAAGATACTGTATGTCGATAAGAATAAAGAAGTGTATGTAGTACAGTATTTGTCGACCTAGAAAAGGCGTTTGACAAAATGGATTGGAATAAACTGATGGGGATCCTGAAGAAAATAGGTGTAGATTAGAAAGATATGAAATAACGAGTCAAACTCAGAATAGGGGAAGAAATGTCTGAAGGAAGTGAAATAGTAAGAGAAGTAAGACAAGGATGTTCTTCATCACCCTCTACTTGGAAAATTTAATGAAGAACTGTTTTCAGAACTTGGGAGGGTGATAGGAAGGAGAAGAATAAAGAGCATAAGATTTTCTGATGATATGACATTATTAGCAGAAGAAGAGACGATACTAAGGGTTATGCTAGTAAGAGTTAATGTCAGCTGTGAGCAGTATGAGGAGAAGATAAATGCAAACAAGACGAAGACCATTGTTAAATAAAAAGTAAAGAAGGCAAACGTGCGAATTCGAAATGAGGCAGTAGAGCAAGTGGACAGCTTCAAATACTTGGGGTGCACTATAAGTAGTAACGTGAGCTGCTGCCAGGAAGTCAAAAGGAGGATAGCAATGGCCAAGGAAGCTTTTAATAGAAAAATGACAATATTCTGAGGACTCTGAAGAAGAGAAAGGGACTAGTGAAGTGCTTTGTGTGGAATGTGGAGCAGAAATATGGACATTACGACGAAGTGAAGAGAAGCAGATAGAAGTATTTTAAATGTGGATATGGAGAAGAATGGAGTGTGTGAAATGGACAGACAGAATAAGAAAAGAAGCTATGTTGGACAGAGTGGGTGAAGAAAGAATGATGCTGAAACCGATCAGGAAGAGGAAAAGGAATTGGTTGGGACATTGGCTGAGAAGAAACTGCCTACTGAAGAGTGCACTGGAAGGAATGATGAACGGGACAAGATTTCGGGACAGAAGAATATATCATATGATAGACAACGTTAAGCTATATGGATCATATGCGAAGACAAAGATGAAGGCAGAAAATAGGAAAGATTGGAGAATGCTGGGTTTGCAGTGAAACACATGCTATTTGACAGAACATTGTGTGTATGTATGTATATATGTATGCATTCATGTATTTATGCATGTACCAGTCGATATAAAAATATAAATGTTTTAATCTGACTGTGTTGAAATTTTGCAGAAATATGCATCTCACGTGTATAGTCTACAGAGTGAACATTAATTAAAGTTATTAATGTCAGGGGATTATTCTTTGAGATATTTCAAACAAAGAAGTTAAAAAAAATACTAATTTTTACTTCCTTTTCGAGATAAAAATTGTTTTATATGAAACATTTCATAGCGTATTTTGTGAAAGCCATTGATTTAATTCCCAATATGCTCAGTAAATTTAAGAGAGCAGTGTATTATGATAATAAATGATTGGAAGAACTCTAGTTTTGTCCTTTAAATATGCAGACATTTGATCCGAACAAATGTAACATTGTAAAATTCCTTTACAGAACAAAAAGTTACATTGTTGATGATGTTGATTACGGTATTATTATCACTATCATTATTTAGCACTAGATGGAGACATGCAAAGATTGTGTGAAATATTTACATACTTCTCGCTGTGTGAATCTTTCCTCGAAGAACCTTTGCACCCCTAGTACTAAGAACTTGTTGCTACTAACTTGTCGGCAACGTTTGTTGTGTTACATTATTATCCTGCACATAGGTTTTCGTTCGGCCGTTGCAACAAAAGATGTGAATGAAGGTAAAGGAACGGAACACAATCTCTGCCGGTGTCAGGGAGAGGTGACAAGGTGCTCCGTCCATCCGTATAGTACACCAACAGACAGCCTACATGACTTGTCCATTATCTGCCCGTCTCCCTCACTGCAGTCCTACATACGTACAGGTACACTCACTTCTATCCAATAATTTCAACACAGCCAAAAATTAAAAGAAGCTGGACAGTAAGCGGGCTTGCTTCGTATTTGGGATATTCGAGGTTCAAACTGTAGCATTCTTGTCAATTACAAGATACCACAATCACGACTCGAACAACAAGACAACAAATTTTTTAGTCGGTTTTAACGACACTATATCAAATACTAGCTTACTTAGCGTCGTTGAAATTAGTGATGGCGAGATGATGCCACATATTACCTGACATTCGCCTTACTGTTGGGGAAAACCTCCGAAAACCCCAACCAGATAATCATACAAACGGAATCGAAACCAGCTCCCGATCAGCAGGAAAATGCACTTACCGTCTGAGCTATGCCGGTGACTACGAAGGATTATAATCGAAGTGGACTGGAGGTTGATTCCAGGTAGATTATGCGTAATTTGTGATATATAAAATTAATCTGGTAGAAATGATTACAGAAAATATTTACACGCAATAAACATCTTCGAATAAAATTAAATCTATAGAATTATGACGAAGATAAATAAATCAAATCATTATGTTCTCGAATCCATACTTTTAGCTCACAGAAGACATAAACTCTTAGAAACGCAGAAGAAAAATTGTAGAAAGCAAAGTTTTTTTTTTTTCAAAGAAGTAACTAATTTATGTTGGAAATATAGGTAACTAGGAAAATTGTTATGAAAACTTCCATCCTTCCGTGTATAGGCCTATCTCAATGTAGTACACAAAGCGATTGTGAAAAATGTTGACGTATAACGTCTATGTTCAACATACATTAACAGAAAAAAAATGAAAGAACTTGGTGAAAGAAATTACGACGTCATTCGATTTCGGTTGTCATGGATATGCTTATGTCGTATGCGATAAACTGAACAATGTGAACGAATCTATTTCTATATACAACAGTAAATAACATACTTGGAAAAGTTTATTGTGATCCGGGGGGAGGGGAAGGTTGCAATACATTTAAAAGAATGTTACTCAGTTGTGCTCTGACACAAAACAGACGCGTGCAAAATATATGCGTAACTATAATAAGAGTTGATAACTGACATTACATACATACAGGTGGATGAGTAATAACAATATTTACAGGATATTCTCATGTGATTATATACGGTATATCAGTTAACTGCTGTCGCTCAAAAACAGTTTTTTACTCCTATTCTCTTAATAGCACATTTTGATTTAATGCATTATTACTATTATTATTATTATTATTATTATTATTATTATTATTATTGAAGGATTGGCTATTATTTATTTAGTTCATTAGACATACTTCATTCTTCCAGAAAACTGTTTTTATTTATTCTAATTTCTGTATAGACTTTACACGCAGTCATAGGGATTTCCTCAAATACTCTGTCACTTTTTTCTCTCGAATACTTCGCTTTATCGGTTAACCTTTTTTTTTTAAGTGAAAAGTCATATCTGGACTAAAGAAAGTCAAGAGCACCCTTTCTTCTACGCATACAAAAAATTCCACCCAATGAAATTTATTACCTATAAAACTATAGTACAGCGGAGTATTAAAGAAAAAATAAACAAGAATACTAATATCGAGTAGTGTAAATTTTGATATTGATAGCTTATCATAAATAACTGGAAGTTAGTTTCTAAAACTAATCGGTAATACTATGGCAGCTTCTGCAACATTTATATCTGTTGAACTGTAGTCCAATTCAGTATTTAACGGGAAACTTGTTATTACCGGGACAGCGAAGTCTCGCTGGCCGATAACAAAATCTGCAATTGTCAGCCATGAGTAAAACTCTGAAATTATCACTTTGTATTACTTCTTAATAAATTTTAAGTTCTAAATTACTTTATAGAATTTAATATGCAAGTCTCGTCCAATCTAAAGTTTTCGCATCAATTATTATTTTTATGAATTTTAATCTTAAAAAAAAAACAATATTCGGTTCTCTTTCATCATCCTCGAACACATGATAAACAAAAAATAAGTATAATTTCATCATTTGACCACATACTTAGGCTTATTCCAAGGATTAGGTGATTTTTGGCCAACATTAGACATTCACAAATAATTAGATTTCTTGATCATATAGTCAGCAAGACGAGGACCACTTCTCAAGGTAAAACAGAAAAATACAAGAGAAGGTAAATATACTCAGCTCCTATGGAATGGAAATTAATGTTAATTTCCCTAACGGGATTCGAACATGTGTCCTCTGGGAAGGCCAGCATTTGGGTCACAGCAAAAATTGAGCCTAGATATGTGTGGTGTTTTGAAAGAATACTAAGATTAAAAGTAGTAAAATGCTTAAAATTTCAGTGGCTTACACAGAAAAGAGACTTGATAGACGTTAATGAAGTAACGGTATACATCTAACGGTAATTAATTAACAGATCTCTTACTTTAAATCACTTTAGAAAGTATTCCTTCATGAAATGTGTTTTACCGCTTCCATTACAGCTAAGGTTTCTTTATTATGAGATCAATTCTTCAACATTCCACTTTAATCCCATAATGATGATATTAACAAACTGTACAACGTTCGAAACCCATTACGGCTGTCTTAGCTACTCTTAGAGCCACTTTATTCTACAAGTGACTGTATACGTCCATTTTCTACCTATGTGCGTGTGCCTTCTTCTGATCAAACATTCCCCTCTCTTTTTTATTATTATTATTCTTCCTGAGAGCTTTTTATTTTGTATCTCCTTGCCTTTCCAGTTCCCTTAATCTTATGAGCCTATTACTTGGGATGTCTTCGTATGTATGTGAGATTAAAGACCATATTTGAAAATTGGGTGGACTGGGAATATGATTGAATGATGGTAAAAAAGATTCTACAGCTTTATAACCTTGTTAAAAATCAGACGCATGTTTTTTTTTTTATTATTACGAGTTGAGGCATTTAAATAAAAGGAAGAGAGTGAATATTCCACTGCTGATTACCCTGATATCAATTGTTACAGAGCAGTGTTGTTAATGGCATATATAATTTATGATGGTGGCCGTGATAAAAAGGTAGGGATCAAGTAGGAAGTGGTCTTCGTGTATCCGTGTATGGAGGCAGTTAATTGCAAGTAATTAAATCACACATGTTGTTGGTTGTATCTAATTATGTTTTTACAACGCACCAATATTCGCTTAATCAATTAGAATGCGTCATTTGCCTAACGGTGTTCTAAAGTTCAGTTATTTTATTTGTTAGGATTCTAAATATCTTGATCTTTTTATGAGCTCACAACGAAATTTCTATATAATTCTTTAGTTCGAAATTCAATTCACTTCAACTTTGTAAAACATGAGTAAACTAATAGCTAATGAAATGTAGTAATCTCCCGGGTAGGAGACGCTACTTTCCTTCCAGAACTAAGCATTTTTTCGGACAACAAAATCCGTAATTATGTCACACATAACTTGTGGCATATAAAACTGCAAACGGCCCTTATGCTATCCACCTATAGCTCCTATTTTCGAGTGAAGATACCTCTGCCTACTAACCCCTCTTGTATCAAAAGATAGAATCAATATTAAAATTTATTTACTGTTCATTAAAATTTTCTTATCTCCTTTTCCTTGAGATAATGAATTTCACTTTACTTCAAAAATTAAATTTAAAAGACTAGGAGATTTCCAGAAAAATTTTAACTCACAATATCTAGACATATTTGGAAACCCGTAGAATAATAATTTTTTTTGGAATGTCATCAGATCTACTTCGAGTTTACTTACCATAACTGTGTTTTCAAAATTATCTTTTCCTCACAAATACATTCGACATTGGAAATATGTTATACGTGTATAATTCTGTATCTAACATTCTTTACAACCCGAGAAGCTATTGAAAGATGAAAAAATCATGATATGGCGATAACAGAACTGATGGAATAGAATTGCAAGATGGAAATATAGTACAGCATCGATTATCCGAATACCGATCAACCAAAACATCGGTGAACCGAAAGGTTCCAGTCGGCAAATTCAAATTTGCGCCCGCCATGTAAAAGTTTTGCTAGCGTTATTTGCGAGATTTAGCAGTAAAAAAAGAGAATCTGTTCTGAAGGGGGAAAAAATTAGGCTAGTCAGTTCTCTATGCTATTTGTAAGGCGTGTGATACAAAATATATGCTGTATGTACAGTTTTGTGTTTAATATCAGTGTTTCTTTGTTTCATACTGCTCCTATGACACCGGTACAATTTGTTTTCGTAAATGATCGGTTATCCGAAAAATCAGTTATCCGAACACCCCCAGTCCCGAATTGTTTCGGATAATCGATGCTCTACTGTAGAAATCTTCACAGGAAAAATTCTTAACTACAATTTTTAGTTACATAGCATCTGCTGAGGATAAAATCCTTTTATCTTTTGGTGAGAAACTTAACCATTTATAAGTCATGATCACTGTATTACTGTAATAATCGATGTTAGATATCCTTACCAGTTGATAAATCGTCATAAAATTAATAATATATAAAATAAAAAGTAAAACATCAGTGGTAGTCTCTATCATGTGTCCTATTACATTTATATTTCACTTGTATTCAGCACAAATGGCTGGAGAGAAATGAAGACAAAGATGATCAAAGCTTCGCTATACCGCCACATGTGATATATCTTTCCTGTCGCCTGAGCAATGAGTAAAGGCAAGTGATGTTACAAGAAAGGCACAGGACTGTACAAATAATAGGTTATATTTTTGTACTGTGCGCTCCGTCAATAAAAATACCTGTATACAGCACTTTTGTTCATCAGACAGTATGTTACACTGTTTCCTGACTCATAGGACGATGACTATAGCAATTAGGCCTAACACCACAAAACATATTTTGAATCTCGTACGATCATCAAAATAGTTTAAAAAAACGCACAACGTATGAAGTCAATATAAATTTCTTGCTGTTGATAAGTATTCCATTGAACTATGTCATACCCTGGAATTGAGTTTGGTAACTGCTGACATTTCTTTACCCTAAATAAGAGTTGTGACTAACAAGTGGTCATGTTTCGTTTTAGCAATTGCTAATGGGGATTATATACTGGATAGAAATGCGAGAAATGGGTGTGGCAGAGATTTGCTGTGGGAATATGACAAAGTTCCTGCCCCCTCTAATGCATTTCCCGTTCCAGAGCAACGGGTTTTGAACAAGTTGTAAATTAAGAGCAACACACCACCATAACTCTGTTCGTTTCCGCCACATACGTTAACTCCTTTTAACGTGCTAAATTAACTGCATGGTAGATGCAAATATTGTCGATTCTTTTAAAGTATACATTTTTTTACTTGGTTATTTGACGACGCTGTATCAACTACTGGCTAAGGTGTATTTTCTACGAGTAGATAAAAGTTAAGTTGATTTAATCACTATTGAAAATATAAGCTGAAAAATCGAAACTTGATAGAATACTAAGAGAACAATGCTATAAAATGCTCAGAACTGTAAAGTATAATCACGTATAATGCCAGAGATAATAAATTATACTAACAAAATTACTCAAGATTTTTGACTGCCGTTGATTGAAATTTAAACGAAAGTAAAATAGAAGTGAAAAGTCTAGTTCAATGAATGGATGATGTAAGGTTTGAACAGAACCTTACAAAATATTTACCTGAAGGAAGCAAAATTATAGAAAGATCGTGAAAACCATTTGAACATGTTAATCTTTTGAATATCCACATTTTAAAATATGGGCATTACATTACATTTGCTTTATTCCATATCTTATATTGTAGCTTTGAGACGTAAACAAGTAAAATTAATTTAAAAATATACAAATATTATTATTAATATATGACAAATAAATTATTTAATTTATAAAGGTAAACACTTCATTGGCGGCCGGGTAGCTCAGTTGGTAGAGCAGCTGGCTACGGACTGAAAAGTCCGGGGTTCGATCCCAGGTGGTGACAGGATTTTTTCTCGTTGCCAAACTTTCAGAACGGCCCCAAGGTTCACTCAGCCTCCTATAAAATTGAGTACCGGGTCTTTCCCGGGGGTAAAAGGCGATCAGAGCGTGATGCCGACCACACCACCTCATTCTAGTGCCGAGGTCATGGAAAGCATGGGGCTCTACCTCCATGCTCCCAAGTGCCTTCATGGCATGTTACGGGGATACCTTTAGCTTTTAAACACTTCATTAGTTGCGTAGAAGATATGAATATGGGGCAATATATTAATTCTTTTTTCTCTAAGCCTTCCAGAGCTTTAAAATAATTAGATAGTGCATTGTGGACTGTATTATTATCTCTCAGATGTTTGTAAACTCAGCGATTGGTAGTTACTAACATTTTAATATGATTTACAGATTTGAATTTAACAACGAAAACATTTTCAATGCAAAGCAGGATCGAAAATAAAAATGGAGAAAAACTGTTTTTAAACGCTATGATAAAGTGATCCTCGGAATCTCCTACTAAAGACGCACTGGAATTTTCACTTTCCCATACGCTGAGAATTTAGCTCTTTTCTTTGTCTTTGCAGGAAAAGCCACTGTAATAATCATCAACCTAAAGTGACTGAAATCTTTATGCTTTCTGATCCCCACTTTTGTGAAAATGCTGATGTTCGACCTAGATACTGACAAGTGTCAGGACTCATTAGCCACATGGTTAGCATAGCGGCAGACTACAGCCTAATATACAGCAAAGAACAAACAAGTCAAAAGAAACACTCATGATACAAAGACAATCTTCATATTCTTCGCTCAATCGAAAAGAGGTTCACTATATTTATAGCAAGATATGCAATACTAGGACGAAGTCTTTACGCATATGTAATAATACTCGTACCTCAATGAAGGTCGAGCACATACAGAACTGAAGATATTTCTTACCTTGTCACAGAACACTTTGATCTGGCAGTAAGCTCTATGGAAAATATTACTATCTCTTGGATCCTCGTATGTGTCTATCTGGAGGTGAAGAGGGAGGCCCTGGAAAGCAAAGAAAAAATTAGTTATTAGTTGATAATCGTAATAAATTTGACTTAACTTTAATTTAAGCTGCTTTGAAACATTAAGTTCCATTACAATGTGACATTAAGTCAGACGATTACTTCCATAATTTTTTGTCATTACTTGAATTCATTCCTTGTTCACTACATTAGTGATAAAAGAAAACGCAACTGATTTGAGATCTAATTAATACTAAATCTTGAGTATAGAAATATTTCTGAGTATGTACAGGTGACTCAAATTCTATGCAATACTTACGTAAATGTAAAATAGTTGGTTGATAATGATGAGTAACTTTTAATGATTTGATCATGAATAATAAAACACACATTCACTTTCACAATATCACGTTTTGCATGACAGTGTTTTCTGCTGTATTTACAGCTATTGCTGTTAGACCTTGAAAGTTAGATTTCCCACAGAGAAACTTGTTGCTATGGAAACCATTCTTCATAACATAAAACTATACTGAAATAGACCCATTACAGTGCACTTATTGTTACTAGATGAACACCTTATGACGTAAAATCTATACATGTCTAAGATAACAAAGACTTCTGAATATTCATACCGTAGGTGAGAGAAAAAATTCAGTAATTAATGTCTTAGACTTGCAAAGAGATGCAAGGTTAGATAATGACAATTCATTATTTAATATACCCTTTAAGCTAAAAAGACTATTGAGGGACGATGAAAAGACAGCATTAAAGCTATAATGGAGCTCTGGTGAAACGAGACTGACAGGGAAAAAATAAAATAACTTGGAGAAAGCTTGCCTCCAGATAGCTTTGTCCGCCACAAATTTCACTGGGCTTGTCAGGCATCGAAATCCGGTCTCCTTTTGTGAAAAGTCATCATCCGCCTGATTTATGGCTTGACTCCAGATAATTTAAAGACATAATTTTTAAGTTGTTATCTTGTTGTGTGGATTAAATGCCCATCGTGAAACGTGCGAGGCAAGCTATAAAACTAAACTTCCAAAGGACTAGTAATAAATAATATATCAGTGGTGTGTAATATACGACCACACCTTCATATTTCTCCAAAAATTCGAAGCAAATAAGACTATAAAACTCACAAAATTTTTATAACTGACCACGTCTGCCGCAAGAAAACCGAGTATCCTAAAAACGCTCTGATATATAACTGCAGTAAAATAAATTATGTCACAGATTTTTAAAGAATTTTTGTGCAAATTTTATTATAGAAGCAGGCCAGGAAGTAAACCTCAGAGAATGAATGTTACCCGACAATGGAACAGCTGCCCTCTGTATATGCGCAGGTGGGTGGGTGGATAGCTGGGGAGATTTTTTTAGAAGATAGAAAAATGGAGGAAAGCTTTGGGACGTGGCGATTTAAAACGTTTTACAAAATTATTTGACAGGACGTACCAAGTTCATTCTCGTAGTTATGATGTACGACACGTTGAATAATGGAACAATGGCGGTTTTTTCCTCTCTTCCTCTTGCATGGTGACCTTCTCCAAGGAGAATAATGCGAATGGGGACAAAATTCCTATGTAGTTCATATGACTTGGCAACAAACATTGTGAGAAACATAAAACTGTCAACTGATTTGTTCAGGTCTCTGGATTTTTAATACGTTCATGTATACAATAACTGTTCCTTACCGCACTGAAAACTGCTTAAACTGTTTTATGTTTTGCCAGCCTTTGATTATTATGACCCCATGTTGGTTTGGGATTTTCCACTGTTAGTGTTAGTGCTAACAATAGAAAGAAATATGTAATCTTTGTATACAAATTCCAAATGATTTACGTATTTTCTTCTTAACACTTACAATAGCGGCGTCAAACAGTATGAACTAAGACACATAGAGGATGTCATATAGTAGATTTGTATACGGTAGATGCTTAAAGCGATTCTGAGAAGTATTGAATTGTAAATCAGTCAATGTATTACAAAAGGTGTGGAATAAATGTCTACTTATTTATAATTCAGTATCAGTGAGCTCTATAAGAAAAGTTAAAATTTTCTTCTGTGGAGTACAACACAGTCCATTGATAGAAAGGATCATCTATTGCATTTTAATCTTAAGGGTATATGTAAGTGAACGACCACAAATATTATCAGAAAATTCAGGCTCTAAATTTCTAAAATTTTATAAGAAAATAAACCCATAATTGAACAAAAATTACAAGGTACCACAACAAGACTTATTAGAACTTAAATATTTAATAAAAGTACAAAAAGGTTACTAATAATATTTTTCAAACCAGTTTTATCAGAGTATGAAAAAACAAAAAAATTCTGCAGTTACATCATTTGGTAACCATAACATCGTTACGGTCTCTCCGACATCTTCAATATTTTCCTGCATGTAATAAACACATATTTCTGAAAAGTAGACTACTCTCAGACATGTAGGGTTATTTATTTTAATACAATTAATTTTTTATTTGTTCTATATAAAATATATTCAAATTTACATAAAGTTTTGTGACCTAATTTTTCTATTTTAAAGAAATGGGCATTATTGTAGTCTACCTTTTGCTTAAATACATGTTAAATCAGTGTACAAAATTTCAGAATTCTATCTCTAATGGTTCTGGAGTTATGAAATACTGTAATATGTGTGAAAATTTTAAAATTTTGAAAATTTAATTTAAAGTAAAAAGTGAATTCTTAAAAATATTATTAGTAAGCTTTTTTATACCTTTATCAGATATTTAAGTTCTAATAAGTCTTGTTGTGGTACCTTGTAATTTTTGTCCAATTGTGAGTTCATTTTCTTATAAAATTTTAGAAATGTAGAGCCTGCATTTTCTGAGAATATTTGTGGTCGTTCACGTACATATACCCTTAATGTTTGGGCAACGGTAAAAAGAAAACAAGCTAGCACTATGTCCTTTGGATACGTTGCGATATAAATTAGAGTTCTTGCGCTCCAGAATTTAGAAACTCCGTTTCAATGGACAAAAACATATCTTATAGTTGCCAAATGAATAAAAACAATACATTAATTCTGTGTTTATATATTTTCCTTGCAGCAGGTCCTCTTAACTGAAGGCAGACAGAATATCAATTGATTTTTTTTAAGTTGCTTGCCCCATTAATTAATCATAAGAGCAATCATTGACACAAAAGGTTCCGAAAACCTTCCAGCATACCGAATTCATTAAACGCCAATCAGAGTGGATAAATGATCGAGCGAAAAATAAGTAATTATTAGCACTAAATGAGACAGACGCATACAAATTATCTACAACGATCTAACAGGACTCTGTGGATGGAATCATAACGATGGTAAAACGGAAACCAAAAACTCTCTCTACATTAAATTTCTCGACTACTTTAATTTCTGTCCTTACCTTCACCCTGCCCGCCAAAGCTGCTGCCGTTATTCGATGCACCAAAGCCTTATTAAAATTCCTTCCACGAATATTCCCCGTCTTTTGTCTACGGAAGCGACCAGAGGCTGAAAGCCTGCCTCTCTCTGCTCTAGTTCTTTAATAAGAAGTTATAAGTATGAGGCATGAACAGGTGTCGAATTACTTCCATCTCCGTCACTGTTTGGCAGATGCAAAGATTTCACTTTCTCATGACATCGAGACACCCAGAAAGTGGCTTTGAGCATATCACTTGCCTCTCTATTTGTGAAGAGCGGTACGGTACAGTATGTCTTAAGGCTGGTTCACAATAAACCGGAAACGAGAATCGGAACGAAAACGAAAACGGTAAAATTGTTAAAATGTGTATATTTAAATCTGAGCATTCACAATTAACGAAAAGCTTGCCGGAGCCCGGGATCGGGAACGGAGAGTTGGCCAAGTTTCAACGTTGGCGTTCACGTTTCCGATCACAGCCCACTAGATTCATTCTATTGCCATCTAAAAGCTATTTTGTCGTCGTATATTTTGTAGCAAGAAGACCGTGACATAATCTATGCATTATTTTGTTCTGTGCTGTGCATCATGGAGCAAGTTTTATTTGATGAGATTCTAATATTGAGTGTTGAGGAAAATCCTCACGTTTACGATAAGCGGCGCGCCTCGTATAAAGATGAGAAAATGAAGGAGAATGCGTGGCTTTCAATAGCTGCGTCTTTGAACACCGATCGTAAGTGAATCATATTTTATTACTGTATTGGTTGTATTACACACTATATATTCATGCTTCAATTCAATAACTACTGTTGTGTTCATTTTTGTTCTATTACAAACGTTTCTTCTCTAATTATTTTACGTTATGGTACACTTAAAATAGGTTGTGATAATAAAGATGCATGGGCATATTTATAGTACTGTACCTAATGGTATGTTTCAGTTGAAATTTCGAAGTTTGTTAACCTGTGTTTATGTTGGCTGCCTGGTACTCATGATAGAACGCCATTGGTCAATTATACACAAATAACATCAGAATGCGTAATATCGACTTTACATATCGTTATTGACCTGCATATCGGTATGCATAGTCGTCTACTTTCTCGGTTTATTGTGAATAAAATTTTTTTTCATATTCACGTCCTCTGCTTCTCGTTTTCATTCTGGTTCTCGTTCCCGGTTTATTGTGAACCAGCCTTAACTCTACGGTACGGATTTTTCACATTTGGTAATTCTGAACCAATATTAGGTTGTGAAACACAAGAAATGCAAGAAGTACTTACTATACGTGACATTAGATATACTCGTTACTTACAAATGACTTTTAGAGAACCCGAAGGTTCATTGCCGCCCTCACGTAAGTCCACAATCGGTCCCTATCCTGAGCAACATTAATCCAGTCCCTAACATCATATCTCACCTCCCTCAAATCCATTTTAATATTATCCTCCCCAAGGGCGCCCGTAGGGTCCAATTCCAGTGGTAGCAAGTTGGTTAAAAAATTAGAGGAAACGAATGGACGAGGAGAGAGAATATTGAACAAAAATGGCCTTTTCTGAAATTTAAATTACCCTGCGCATGCATTCATAGTTTGAAGCAATCGCTTTTGTTAAATTGTTTACTGAGGGTTTGAGAAAACGTGTATCGAACTCATAAAGAAATATAAAACAAAATTCGTAAAAAACAAAAATCCCTTGCTACCACTGGCTACCCCTGCGGGCGCCCTTGATACTGCCATCTACGACTCGTACCCCCCCCCCAAAGGCCTTTTTCCCTCAGGTCTTCCAACTAACACTCTATACGCATTTCTAGATTCATCCATATGTGCTAGATACCCTGCCTATCTCAAACGTCTGGATTTAATGTTCCTAATTATGTTAGGTGAAGAATACAATGCGTGCAGTTCTGCGTTGTGTAACTTTCTCCATTCTCCTGTAACTTCATCCCTCTTGGCCCCCAAAATTTTCCTAAGCACCTTATTCTCAAACATCCTTAACCTCTGTTCCTCTTTCAAAATGAGAGTCCGAGTTTCACAACGATACAGAACAACCGATAATATAACTGTTTTTCAAGTTCTAACTTTCAAATTTTTTTTTTAAAAGCAAACTTGATGACAAAAGATTCTCAACCGAATAATAGTAAGCATTTCCCATATTTATTTTGAGTTTAATTTCCTCTCGAGTGTAATTTATAGCCTATTTCTGGCCTATTTGTGGCCAAGACTCTTGGAGCTCACAACCTCCCTTGCAAAGACCCGTTTTCGCGTACGTTATAAATGTTTGTTCTCTCATCTCTCCCATTGGCATTGTGAAGTTGTCATGATGAATGAATGATTAATTAAATTTTCACATGTTACAATCTGAAGATGTCGGAAGTTCAAGAAAATATTGTAGTTTGAAAAGAATATGAAGATTGAACAGGCATTAATTCCTAATTCCTGGAGTGCCGAAGGAGGAGGAGAAGAAGAAGAAGAAGAAGAAGAAGAAGAAGAAGAAGAAGAAGAAGAAGGAAACTTTATTACGAACACGCTGAAGAAGAAATATGTTTCTGAACGAGCAATAATTATGAATTTGAAGTGATGCACCACGTACCAACCAATGAGAGGCGATCATCTATCATGCTTTATTTAAAGTGGTTACAGGAGATTCACAGCTATACTTCTGAATAAAACTCTTAGGATTCCAATAATGGAAATCAAACGGAGGCGAACAGTTGGTGGATAAGTTCTTTGTGTGATATCAAGATGGAGATATGTTGTGGTTACAATTTTTGTTCTAAGATATAACTTCAACCAACTGTTTTCTCCTACAATAAATACATGTACCTTTTATGCCATACTGTAAATCATACCTAACAATGGATACGTTAAAGAATGGATCATAGCATGCTGTCATGACAACTTAAGTTTATACAAAGAAGTTTCGTATTCGTCATTGTTGCAAAAGATGTTTTCTCTCCATTCAAGTTCCGAGAACGTAAATTACCGTCATGAATGAATCTTAGGACTTACTTTGTTGTTGTTCTTTTTACATTAAATAAATGTTCCGTATTTGCATTTCATATAATATGAAGAAAAACTGGAACAACCAGGCAGTAAAAGAAACAAAAACTATGAGAGAATTTCTGCTGACATATCGGAACCGGAAGTAAAGTTAAAAAAAATATATAGGCCTACGAATGTCTTACTTACATACAATATGGACAGAAGAAATATTTAATTTAGATCCAAATTTTCTTCGGTTCATCAAGGCGGATACATAACGGCTCACATTTCAATAATAATAGTCTTGAAAGACCGGTTTCGGATGCTTGCAATGAACGGCAGGGAGATGAGACAAAGAGTTTACAGGATTCATAGACCATTGGAATGATTTATACCCCATGTTCCTTACGGTGTAATATGTTACTAGAAGGTCTGCTATTCAAATAATATTCACTATCGAGTAATTAAGTAACCTAGCAACGACATGACGGATGGACTTACGTCTACATACTCCGTTGGTGGAACGGTTAGCTACGAACTGGAAGACAGAGGGTTTGAAGCCGGGTAGAGGCTAAAATCATCATTATCATGGTAGACCGGTATGGTCCGTTCCATTCAAATAGGAAACATTTATAATTCATCTTTCCATATTCTTCTTGAGCGTCCCACATTCATGATCCAATCGTAAGAGAGTTTCTGCCATTGTTTCTTATCGTTCCTCTATCCTTTTCATACTAAAACTTTGCAGTTAATCTCTTACCCAGCTGTTCTCCTCAGAAATTTCATTTCGCTGTTTCGATTTTCTCTTCGTCTGCTCTGATCAAAGCCAAGATTTCGCATCCATAAATTAGCACTAAAATCACCGTTACTTTATACAATTTCATCTGTGTGTATTTCCTTGTTTTATTTGTAAGTTTTGTCCTTATTAGGGTGACCAGACGTCCCTCTTTTATCCGAACATGTCCTCCTTTTTAGGTCTTTGTCCGGGGCCCAGGTGGATTAAAAAAAATTAAGAAATGTCCTCCTTTTCGTAACTTGTATGCCTGATATTTTCAAATTACCTGATTTGATGCTTTTTTCAAGTAATTTGCCTGTATGTGGCAGCAGCATCGACGAAATATACTCTTTGCCAACGATCACAACTCTCTTTGCTCCTCCTTCTTATGATCGTTGCTCAGAGGTAGCTAGTAAATCGAGAAATCGAGGTGCGAATGTAAATCTAATTAGATGTTTTCTGTCCTTTTTAATAATTATAGGCCTAGTTTCCTTGACTTTCATATGTAGCTACGTTATTGTAAAATCATTATTATTAAGTTTTTCATAATTACTTTGTAATAAAATAGATACTAACATACTTTTAAACATGATATAAGCCTTAAGGCCTGTAACACAATATACCGAGAACTATACTATGTAAAGTTTTTGGGTTTGATATGCGCTGATAGAAATAAAGTTACATAAATTTAAACATCTGACTTTCTATTAATTGTTCAATTTCATTCAACTAATATACATTTTATAGGCTACAATTAGGTTAGGTTACCTGTGGGAGCGGGAAACATAGGTGGTGGAGTAGCTATGTTTTAACAAAATCGCTAGGAGACCAATGTCAGCCAAGCCTTATTTGGAGCGTTACTCCATGCTAAAGGGAAGCATTTTCCATAGCTCGACAAACGCATTACATATTTCTCGCTGTAGTGTGTTACGGGCTTAAATCTGTACTGTAAATATTTTGTAATAAAATAGATATTGACATAATTTAAAGTATAATATAGGCCTAAACCTAAATCTAAGTACACATTTTCTGTCGTCTTTTTTTCGAACAATGTCCTCCTTTTTGAAGCTTTGTGTCGTCTTTTTTTTATCGAAGAGAATCTGGACATCCTAGTCCTTATGGTGCCGTACATAAGTTTGAATTTATTATCTTATTTTGTAGATCGTTCTCTTGGTTATATGATACGTCACAACCTATGTGATTAAAGTTGGCTAGACTTACTTATTCTATTATCTTGCTGTTAATAACAATCTTTTATCTAGCAGGTAATTTTCTTTTAAAAGATTTTATAATGGAGATTTCTAAGCTATTTTAAAATTGTGTTGTAGAGCATCTGGGTGATCATTTTTGTAGGTTATTCTCTTTATCATCTCATAGGACTTAATAATCGGTAAACACCACCGTATTTAAAAGCATATTCCTCAAGTAAAATTAATAGCTGCATCAATGTATATAGCCTACTCAAAAGAGAGTCTCCTTGTTTGGTACATTCAAAGACAGAGATACACTCTAAATATAATCAATGTAGCATATCTGCCGTTCGTACGACAGCATTCATTTGAATGTATAAATGTTTTCAATTTACGTCTGATACAACAAATTCCACAATTTGGGACATCTGGCCGAAATCTACGGCTGACCATTAGGATCCAGAATACAAAGCAGAGTTTAAATTAAAAATACAATATGATTGCGGAGAGAATACGAAACAATGATACATTTAAAAATAAAGTACAATTTGATTTCGGAGAAACATGAGATGAAAATACATTGAAGAGTAATGAAATGAAGTTAAAAAAAATTACATAGTATTATACAAGTGATTGTGTAAAATGGATAATGAATCTCTCAATACCATTAGACAAATTTTGTTAATGTCCTCATTAGAAAATTTAAGAGAAAGGAGAATGGTTTTGGTTAACTTAAATGAAGTTCCTCTAGCGCCAAAAAGAAGTTCTTTCACTTCCCATGTATTAATATTCATTTTGTATCTCTCACTGAAGTGAGGAATACATGGGTTGTAAATAGACTTCTTTTCATCGTTAACGTTATTGGCTTGTTGATCATCCTTCTCAAAACGGACAATGGGGTCAAGAATGAGGCTTCTTTGATTCCGGCGATTGATGGCTATAATGTCTGCCATAATAAGGGATTGCAGTAACTGCAGACTAGTAAAAATGTAATGGTAATTCTTAGAAACAAATACAGCCTACTTTTATCTTTTCCAATTGACAGGGAATACATGACAAAAGCAAGCAATATATCTCAAATAAAAATGATTATAAAAGTGAATCGTAAATATAGCACGGAAGAATTTAAAAAGTTGCTAATGAGATGCATTTCAAGTATGGACTAACACTGTGGTCAACTGATTTCGACATGGACTATACAATCTGCGCGTCGGATGCATTAAGACAGTCTGCATGTTGTACCGTCAGCTATTTTAGAATCAAGTAGGCGGGTATTTATTTACGCATTACACGCGCCGTAAAATTTATTTTCTAAAACGGAACAAGACAGAAAAATAACAGTGACACATTACAAACAAGTGCTTTAGTTATGTAGTCTAACATTATATACTAGAAAGTCTTTCTTCTTTTGTAAAAAAAATAATGGTTAACATTCCAAACTTATCTCTAGATTTGTTTTTTTTTATTAAGAACAGGATTGAAATCAGAGCCCTCATTACAAAGACTGACTGACTGACTGTGTTGCAGCACGTCTCTGCAAAGGATTCTTCGTATTGGATTTCATAACTTCTTTAATTTCTTCATGCAAATAATCCCAGCAGACAGATACTGTGAGAAATGTATCAGAAATCAAAGGACATTTTGAAATAAAAGAAATAGGAGTGGAATAATCTGGCTATTAATCCTGCATGCTTATATGGAGTCCATAAATTATAAATTGGCCTAACTTTAAGGTTGCTGGTAGGGAGATACAAAAGTTAATGTAAAATATGAAAACAAAAGTTAATGTAAAATATGAAAACAAAAGAATTTCGTACAAAAGTTTAGAATATAGAGAGGCTAACGAATATGTAGATAAAATGCATGCAAAAAAGATTTATTCGATACAAGACACATAAAAAAAACATGTAGGCCCTATTTCAACAGAAATCTCGCAATGTACTTTTTTTTACAACGTCTGAATTATACACGTTGTGTACTAAGAAGGAAATAAGAAGTAACAAATTAATGTAAGAGTGGTATTATGTACATGAAAATAAATGTAAGAATGCAATTAAGAAACGAGAGTAAAAATAAGCTTATCGCATAGGGACATTTATTAAACCCTATAATGAGAAGCACGACGTCGAAGTGAAATTGCGATAACGTGTTATGTGTACGGAAAACAAGATTTGAAATATAGGCCATGATTCTGACTCGTAATTATTTTATTCTTTATATAGTAAACTTGCATTAGTGAGTCATTTTTGCGACTATAAATTTGAGAAAAGACACTTTAGAAATTTGTCATCTCCATCTTATCTTTGATCGTGGTGTACGCAAGGACCAAAATGCAGCTTTGATGCCGCACCAAGACCACAAACGCGGCTTTGACTCCAGTATGAAGTATAAGTGTTTATCCATTGCATATAATATTTGAGTGGTAGATCGACTTTGTATTGCCTCCACGATATGAGAGTCGCATAATGTATTCGTTTATTATTAGATCGAGGAAAACTCTATGCTCTTAGAATATTACATACTTCCACAGTGAATGTGAAAAACTTGATAGAAAATATAGTCACGTGGCATAGATAGATAGATAGATAGATAGATAGATAGATAGATAGACAGACAGACAGACAGACAGACAGACAGACAGACAGACAGACAGACAGACAGACAGACAGACAGACAGACAGACAGACAGACAGACAGACAGACAGACAGACAGACAGACAGACAGATAGATAGATAGATAGATAGATAGATAGATAGATAGATAGATAGATAGATAGATAGATAGATAGATAGATAGATAGATAGATAGATAGATAGATAGATAGATAGATAGATAGATAGATAGATCTGGTTTCTGGCAGTCAATTCTTGTGGAGTATTATATCGTTGAAAGAAGCTTCATTCCTGTGATATATTGTGACGATTCTCTATCGAAGACAACCCAGCAAACTATAGCGTTAATTTTCAAGCATTCTCTCTCTAAGCAAGATTAGAAGGTCCAACTTTACTGTGGTTCCCTTGCAACATCAAAACTGTTCTTTGGTATAGAACAACTAACGACAGAGGACACTAGATTTGGTGATTGCATAAGAGCGGTTGGATCAAAATAAAATGACCGTCGAAAACATTACCATTTATAGACGGAACTTTTGTTGCAAAAATGTCATTAGAATTCATAGTGCTGTTGCTAAATTTGTTGTAAACAAGCCTTCTGAATGAACCATTCAATTAGAAACAGGTTACTGAGCTATGTTAATTGCATGAAAATCAATTCAATGTAACAAATAAGCACATGGACACGGACAAAGGTTTATTTATATCCCATAATAACACACGAAGCAGAAAAAGAATTACGTATAAGCCATAACGCGGCAAATGACATTCAAACCTCGTCTTATAACACAGAGCTAATAATAAAAAAAATAGCCTTTCTCCCGTGTTTAAAAAGTTTCACTTTTTACGATCGATCAAGTTTAATTAGGTGGCAGTCTGGTTGCTTGGTTACGGTGTTAGATGCGGCAAAGATAACAAGCTCTTGGAAAATGCCATGTGAACATCGGGGTGACAGCGGCCAGATGAAGCTGTTCATCTGAGACTTGGTTCGAGCGGATTATTTTCTTTGGACATAAAAATATCAATTTCTGCCAAGAAACCTGAACCATAAAGACTGACTTCCGTACTGCTGGCTCGTCACATTGTCAGAAACATCTTAACTCACAGAGCAGGTGGTGCTGGCTTTCTTCCTGTTCCAAGTGCTTTATAACCAAAATATATTTTTTTTTTGTAAAACAATAGTAGTCATTAGTGTGACTTCGAACCCGGGCCACCTGGTTTCGCGGCCAGACGCGCTGACCGTTACTCCACAGGTGTGGACACTAACTAACCAACGAACCAACCAACCAACATAGTAATTATTTTGCTTTGAATTTACGTTTCTTAGTAGAGTTTTTACTTATTTTAGAAATTAATAACTGTAAAATGATATAAAACTAACTAACTAACTGACTGAATGACTAACTAACCAACCAATCATAGTAATTATTTTGCTTTGTATTTACATTTCTTAGTAGAGTTGTTACTCATTTTAGAAACTATAACTATAAAATAATATAACAATTATTATTTCTTTTATTTGAATTGCTCTTAATTACCTATTTTCGGAAACACTACGGGCTACATATTGTGGTGTACATCCTCTTATTTTCCAACTTCTGTTCCTATTTAGTCCGACACTGGCATTTGCGACCATATCAGATAATGATATGTGAAACGTATAAAAAATGTTTGAAATTCAGACACAGTTTTCAAGTACCTACAGGAAGGTCTCTGCTAGTAAAATTACTCAGCTGCAAGCAAACGATCTGTACAGATTTTGTTACTTCGATGTGTTGGTAGTTATGTTTTAACCCGTAATTACATCAGCTCGAGGATATGAGTACAGAATTCAGCAATGTGTCTTTATGTACGGGCGAATGTTGTAGAACACTTATTATCTAAACTCATATTTTGGCTGCGGCCAATCTGTTACATTTAAATAAGGCTGTACCAAACAGCAAAATTGCATTATTAAGTCATGTTAAGAGACAGAACTTTCATGTCACGGATATAACACATTACGCATTACTTCCTTCAACATAGGAAATGACAGAGCGACCTGTAATTTAAGCAGTGTCATGTAACGCACAAAATACTTAATTGTGTAATGATCTACAAGTCGCCTATTTCCATGGTAGCAAATAACAATAATTTTATTAACTCAATTCCTCACATTACGAAAAGGATAAACAACTGTCAATTATTTCCGCTTTCCTCGTTAGAACCCCAATTTCGAAACCAGGTTAGCTTTAATGTATCTGTAGCTGGTAGGAACGGCGTTGGGAGAGGATTTCTCCGAATATGCTCCTTTATCTTCCAATATTCCATCAATTTTTCATTTATATACAAATTATTTTGGATGATGGTCTCCTTTATAAGTCTCTTATGCTTTGTTGATTACATCTAGCGGAAAATTTAAAGAAATAGTTATCACAAATAATTGTTATTAGATTTATTGTATTTGTCTTTTTTATTTTTTAATAACGAGGTCATACTAAGAAATTGGGTTTTTGTTTTAATAGATGTTTACGATTTATGATCTAGTTTATCTGATGATTCCTGGGATAATAGCATAGTTCTATACTGGGTGAACCGTAAGTAATGCCATTAAATTCAGGGGATTATTTTTTAGATACTTCAAACAAAAATGTTTAATGCAAATCAAGATTTCAGGTATAACTCCCTGTAAAGTTGATTTGAATAATTTCGAGGGAAAAATTGTTCCGGAGCCGGGTATCGAACCCGGGACCTTTGGTTTAACGTACCAACGCTCTACCACTGAGCTACTCGGGAACTCTAACCGACACCGATCCAATTTTTCCCTCTATATCCACAGACCTCAAAGTGGGCTGACAACCGTCAAGCAACCAACTTCGAGTGCACACTAACTCCGTGTGACTTAAATTGTGGCTTTCTGTTAACGAACAGTGACGTGTATTATGCAAATCAAGATTTCAGGTATAATTCCCTGTAAAGTTGATTTGAATAATTTTTCCCTCGAAATTATTCAAATCAACTTTACAGGGAGTTATACCTGAAATCTTGATTTGCATAATACACGTCACTGTTCGTTAACAGAAAGCCACAATTTAAGTCACACGGAGTTAGTGTGCACTCGAAGTTGGTTGCTTGACGGTTGTCAGCCCACTTTGAGGTCTGTGGATATAGAGGGAAAAATTGGATCGGTGTCGGTTAGAGTTCCCGAGTAGCTCAGTGGTAGAGCGTTGGTACGTTAAACCAAAGGTCCCGGGTTCGATACCCGGCTCCGGAACAATTTTTCCCTCGAAATTATTCAAAAATGTTTAATACACGTTTGTTCTTTTTTGCTTCCTTTGCGAAAAAAAAATTTCATATGAAACATTTTGTAGCGTAATTTCAAAGGCATATTGGTTCCGTTAAGTTCAATGTTAATTGAAAAATGAGTTCTATTCAGTCAATACTTAACACAAACACAATAAAACATGTTATATAACATTACACAGATTTTAAAAACAAACGTTTTCGCCAATTTTGATTGGCATCTTCAGGTCGTGTAGGTCGAATGGAACATGTTATAAAAAGTGAACACTTGGTATATGACGTTAAAAACCAAAGTTACAACTGTAACGTCATATACCAAGTCTACACACATCGTGGAGGCTTTTGCTATATTCTATTCTCTGTTTTAAGTGATATTACAGTTGTAACTTTGGTTTTTAACGTCATATACCAAGTGTTCACTTTTTATAACATGTTCCATTCGACCTACATGACCTGAAGATGCCAATCAAAATTGGCGAAAACGTTTGTTTTTAAAATCTGTGTAATGTTATATAACATGTTTTATTGTGTTTATGTTAAGTATTGACTGAATAGAACTCATTTTTCAATTAATTTTGTAGCGTGTTTTGGGAAAGCCATTGACTTAAGGGGTTTAGGCACAGCTTACACAGTAAAATTTTTGGAAATATTCAACATTTATTCCCTTCATTATTGTATCTTGTACAATGATGAAAATAAGTATGTGTAAAACACTATCCTTTTGCTATATGAAAAAAAAAATTAAGGTTAAAAAAATATACATTATTTTAAATGGTGGCAATTTATTGTGCAGTGATGAAGCGTTTTCCCCATAACTCATAAACTTGTTAACTTTTTCATGTTCTCTCTCTTTCATTTTTTTTGCTGAAACTCATGTTTACAATATCATGCTCTTTCAACTAAATTCCTTAATAAATAATATTTTTTTTTATTTTGTGTTAGAAGAAAATACTGATACTGTATTTGATCATTTTTTAAATGAATTTATTTTTTATTAGACAATCTATCAAAGGTAGGCTAGAGAAGTGTTCTTGCATCATATTGTAGATGTGTCATGCATAAATACATACAAAAAATTTCATCACAGAATGTTCGATAGTTTTTTCTAGGTATGTGAGAAACGCTTCATTACTGTACAGTGAACTGAATGTTGAAAAAATAATGTAAATAATTTTTTTTAAATCGTAAAAATATTTTTTTTCATATAGCAGAAGGACAGTTTTTTACACATACTATTTTTAATTTTTGTACAAGATACATTAATCGACCCACACCTGTGGAGTAACGGTTAGCGCTTCTAGCCGCGAAACCAGGTGGCCCGGGTTCGATTCCCGATAGGGGCAAGTTACCTGGTTGAGGTTTTTTCCGGGGTTTTCCCTCAAACCAATCTGAGCAAATGATGGGTAACTTTCTGTGTTGGACTCCGGACTGATTTCACCGGCATTATCACCTTCATCTCATTCAGACGCTAAATAACCGAAGATGTTGATAAAGCGTCGTAAAATAACCTACTAAAATTAAAAAAAATTACATTAGGCCTAATGGAGGAATAAAATGTTGAATATTTCCAAAATTTTACTGCTGTGAGCTGTACCTAACTCCTTAAGGAACGAAATTAAAAATATATATATATTAGAACGGCTCCAAAATATAATCACGACTCATTTTTCTGTCAATATTAATTTTTGGATTGATATGCTCATATACATATATTATGAAACAGATTTCTACAGAATTTTACATAATAAAAAAACATTCTTGTGAATATTTAATATGATCGTTCTATCTTCACCGTCAACCTCCGAGTACTTCTTTAATATGTTACATTATTACTATCATTAAAGTGCGTATGATGTTGGCGTTTGAACTTAATGAAATTTACAGCTACGATGGCACCTTCATGAAATAAATTAGTATTATTATTCCAGTGTTTACATGTCTTCAAAAGGAAATGGGAGGACCCTGTAATTTGCGGTTAACCCGAGGCGATGTTATGGTAAGTTACACTGATGAGAACACATGGAAGGAATAACACTAGATTATGCGATATACAGGCTTCAGTTTTATTAAAGTCTCAAATCTTTACATAAGAACCCACATTCCCCTTAAGGTAACCAGAGACCGACACTTGATTCTAGACTTATTCGGGCTTCTGTACAGACAGCATATGGAACAGTGTTTAGCTTATATTTACAGTGCACAATCTTAATGAGTAAAGTGCCTGGATAAATGCTTAATGAATGTAGATTCGATCGTGAGGGGAAACAAAGGATTTTGTTCTCAATGAAACTTCTTGAATTGTTGTGAGACCCTCTCAGTTTTTCTTTAAATGACAGCTGAGGTTTATATCTTACGGGAAATTGAACAAAATTTTAGTTCCTTATTTCTTTGACGAGAAACTTACAGGTGACCGCTATTTGAAATTCTTGCGTGAAGTTCTAATACCATCCCTTGCTGTCTTGTATCCAAATCATGAAGACGCAGTCGTTCCTAATTATTCAATCTGATATCAACAAGATGGCGCTCCCCCTCATTATGCTGTACATGTTCGAGAATATCTGGAAGATGTTTTACACATAGATGGAGCGGAAGAATTACAAAGTGGCCTGCAAGATCACCAGATCTCTCTCCACTTGATTGCTTTTTATGGGGATTTTTTAAATTTAGAGTCTTTGTTACGAGGCCTGCTAATATGGAAGAGTTAAAAATAGGGATCAGGAGAGAATGCAGAGATATACCACCAGCAGTGATTGAAAACGTTCAACAAGAATTCACACTTCGGCTTAGTCACTGCCAGATTGTAAATGGGGAGTATTTTGAATAACACCTTATTAAAAAATTAGGATTAAATTTGTTGCAGTAGTTGTGTAAATTGTGGAGAAAAAACTTTAAACACGCCAACAATGAAACTGTTCCTATAGCAACCAAACGTTTTGTATGAAACAAATGAAACTAAATAAATAACTAAATAAGATACCAATCTTCCAGAAAAAAAAAATGAAAAAATAATATGTTATCATTTTAAAATGTTGTCGATGATATCACATCCTGTACAATAATGGCTGAAAATTGCGTTTCATTGTTGTAAAATTTTCCTTTCGAAACATTAAATTTGACGTGTCCGAGCATTAAAAAATGAGTTAATTTTAGTTTTATTTGCATTATTCCTTACTTATGAAAAACCCTGCGTATATAATATACAACAAACTATTCTAAGAATATATGGAAATATTATAGATGTTCGTCGTGCTGTGTCTGCCAAAGAATGAAATAAATGTCGTGGGCATTACACAAGAAATGAGGATTATGATCCTAGATAAATATAAAAAGAAAGAGAAAATATGCACTGAGAACATAATAATTACGATTTATGGAACTGGCCTACCAATATAATCCGAAAGCTAAGAGTTACAGGACGTCCCATAAAATATAATTATTGTGAAACTGATATACGTCGAAAGCATAATCTTTGTTGGTTTCATGATGTTGATAAATAGGTATAGCAGGAACGTTTAATGAACATATTAAACAAAAGTCACTGAAATGCTATAAAATAATGAGTATGTCCGTTTTATATGTGGTTATAGACTTATATATAAGAATATCGATCTTCAATTCAAGTATATCTATAACAATCCATATGAGAGGAAAAAAATATGTTAGTAATATTAAGGTTAGTATAATCCACATAATCAATTAATCTGTGATATTTCTGTTAACTGTTTGTTCACCATACTGTATATGCTCTAAGCAAATCCAATTTTCTGGTTCCCAATTCTAGCGTTAAGATTTCCTATCGGTATCCGACAGATTTATTAACTTTGTGATTTCTTGTAGGATAGATTACATTATTACAACCTGCATTAATAAGCACAGGACAAATTAGTTGCAGCATATGAGACTGAACAAGACCAGGGTACCTAAAATTTCTCCGTTATATCCTAAGGGGGGGGGGGAACCACTTGTAAGACCAAAAAAAGATGATGGCAGGTCGCAACACCACCTACAGGCCTATATCTCGAAAAGATGATGGTTTTACACTTGAGGGAAGTCTGCTTTATTGCCTTTCATTCATCACAAACCTTAAAGGAAATGCTATTTGTGCTAGATTTTTTTTTTTTATGAATTTCACAAAGATAAGTCAGCTTCGCTCATAGGCTTCTCGGCTGTTTAATTTGTATTCGTTAGATAAAGTTTAAGGAAATTTAAACTGTTATAAAACTATTCAATATTACCTTGTTACGAAACTTTGATTATTATTTTATTTAAAACGAAGGCCGCATGGAAAATATTTAAACGCTATGCTCTATAGAGTGACATTTTAAATAAATATAAATAAGAGGGTACACTGAGGGGTCCACACCTTTGGAGTAACGGTTAGTGCGTCTGGCCGCGACACCATGTGGCCCGGGTTCGAATCCCGGTCGGAGAAAGTTACCTGGTTGAGGTTTTTCCGGGGTTTTCCCTCAATCCAATGTGAGCAAATACTGGGTAGCTATCGGTGCTGGACTCCGGACTCGTTTCATTGGCAGTATCACCTTCATCTCATTCAGACGCTAAATAACCTAAGATGTTGATACAGCGTCGTAAAATAACCTATTAAAAACACACTGAAGGAATTTACAGAAATACTGCCTTGTAAGTTTTCTACAGTTCGCTATTGATTTAATCTTAACAAGGAATTTCAGCGAAATTCTTTGGTAACAATTTTGATAAGGAAATCTGACTTTTCTATGAACTAGAGATGTCGTGAAACCTACTGAAGACCTGGAAGTAATACTTTTCTTTAAGTTCGTGGAATTAATGATTTTTGTTCTTTTACAATGCGGCGGAAAAGCTTGTCACAGCTAGACTATATGAATGTTGCTAATGAGGATATGTCCTCGTATAATTATCAAATTAAAAAGAAACGTTATAATTATTCTCATGTCGTGACTGAAGTATATAAATCATTTATACTTACTTTGACGCCCTTTTGACTGCTAAAGTCTGTGCTGAGACATTGGACCGCTACGTTTATCTGTAAACAGAAGAAAATCACAAGTTTCACAAATGATT
The DNA here is from genome assembly GCF_040183065.1 of Periplaneta americana. Taxonomy (NCBI): domain Eukaryota; kingdom Metazoa; phylum Arthropoda; class Insecta; order Blattodea; family Blattidae; genus Periplaneta; species Periplaneta americana. The sequence goes on along the minus strand of NC_091121.1, from coordinate 41,030,931 downwards.
TATAATTAAATTCACTCGAATCAAATGTTATCAACAGTGATCTCACTAGAGGTTTTGATTTATCTACAGAAAATCAAAACTCGAGTGGGATTTAATTGACTATTACATAATTAGAAGAAAGTATATAAAGATTAGAAGTAACGAAGTACTCCAATACAATAAAATATTAATTGACTTACGAAAGTATAATTGTCTTCAAATGTATTATTGTACCATCTCAACATTACAAATATTACGCTAGATGGCAGTAGTGTGTTATGATTAGTTTTTTCTTGTTATCAGGTGTGCCAACTATGGAATATTCATTGAACTCTGTGGATGGTTACTATTCAAGAAGGCTTTGTTGATTCAGTTTCATTTTTATTAAAACAGTTGCATTCCACTTCAATTATTCGGATCTCAGTAATCAACGTCACTTGACAGATGATTTTCAATAAATCTTAGTATTAAATGATCTCTGATACGTGGCTATCCATAACATAACCAAAATAATATAAACAAGTGTTAGAAAAGTTTTAATTAGGGATGATGAAATAAACAAGAAAAGTTTTAATTAACAATGATGAAATAAAAAAAACAAACATGAATAATTTTAAAAGTAACAATTATTGAAAGTACAATTTTCAAATTTAAATATTTTAGTGATTGGTGGTTCAGTTGATGTTGGACATGTGCGTAATAGAAGTGGAACTCATTGATGTACCTAGTGTATTCCTCAACTTATTCAGGATTTCCGAATGATGCTCTTCGTTTATTTGTAAATAGGGTTTCAGGGAAGATGCATTACTATGACCAGTGACCTTTATTAATTCTTGTTCTTGAATGCCAATGCGAGTCATATTTGAAACTGCTGTGCGTCGAGTGGTTTGTAATTTTCTGTTTTTTTTTTTTTTTTTTTTTTTTTTTTTTTTTTTTTTTTTTGACGTCCAGACCAGTGCAGTTTGAAATGTTGGCAAACAAAGAAACAAATGCTAGGGTAGTGATAAAAATAAACAAATGCTAGGGAAGCGATAAAATTAAACAAATGCTAGGGACGCGATAAAATTGTGCGATAAGCAGCCATGATTACTTGAAAGACATCCTTTAGTACCGTTTTATTGGTCAAATGTAGTATGACGTAGTAAAAGTGTAATAGTCATCATAATCAGTTTTCAAGGTCTGGGTCGTATTTTTTTTTCCACCAATCAGTATAGAGTCGAGCTAGTTATGCCAGTATAGACTATGGATGGTCTGGATTAAATTCTGTGATATTTCACTTCGCTAAAATGTTCTTTACATTCAGTACCTATTTTTCCTGAAGGAGAAGACAGGCGAAGGATGAAGCTTGCTCCTTCTAATGCCGAGATTGAAAGAACATGGTTGTTCCATCTCTTAGATTTCTGCGTATATCTCTAGAGTGTATTAATTTTTTTCTTTTACAGAGCACAACGCCGCAACCCGGGTATGAAATTTCATGAATATATTCAATATTTGAAGACTTGCTTTACATTTTACGAAAATTGTCGATTTTATATGTAGAATTTTTCGTAGACATATCCTAAGATAAATTATTATCAGTGACATGAGATTCGAAAGATTATTGTCACTATAAATTTGTGAAAATTTCATTGTGGTATTCTGAAGTGGTCGACGACCCAAACAAAACGCAACCTAATCTTCAAGTTGGAGCCATTTTCATCCTACAAGCAAAATAAAAGAAGGCAAAGTTACGACTAAGTACGAGTTCATATTGTCAAAATCCTTTACGACACGCGTTCTTTTGTTACACACCATCTCTATGCACGATATGAGATACGGTCTTGGCCAACTCTATTCTGGCCATTACTTGAGTGGGTGAACACTGTCTCCTCGTTGATAATAAAGTAGGTGGAGAAGTGCCGCATTATGCATTCGTCTCTTGTTATTGAACTTTTTGGGCCTTTATTTATGGGTCATCACACTACTCAACTACTGTAATAGGGAATTCGGACGCAACGCCTCTATATATACACACATGAAAATATCCAATTTCCATCGTTGTTAGGAGGTGAAGGTTGTGTAACTTTCTTTTATTTTTATTGTTCCAGTCTATAAGGAGCTGAAATATATTAGGGTGAGGTCTTTCGCGAGAAATAGTACAGAGTGGTTGAAAAATATGTATCCGGTCTTTGTCCTCCTCATAGTAGATTCAAATTAAGGTAATCTATGCTCCGTTCAAGATCAGAAATGTACGTAATTTGCACTGGAATTCTTTAAGCTAGACCAAATTGTGTGCTCACGTCTTAAGAAGTAATGGTTTGAGTACAAGGATATTCCCTTTATCATATCATATCTAAAGACATAGACTACATTATTTCTAGGTTCAGTGTTCTCAAATGACAAGGTTCTCTTGATAAGAAATAGCCTACTTGTTTCATATTAGAATTTATATATGCAAGTCAAATTGAACGACATTGTGGAGAAAATAACAACACAGGCTTAGAAAAAGGCCACCAAACATACAACGCTTTTCTACATTATAAGCGGATTTTGTCTGATTTTATATGTGTATCTGATAGGATTTTTATTGTTTGAGCGTTTTTTCTTAGTTCTAGCATTTTGTGTATTGCGTCCTCTTTCACAATAACATCCAATTTTGGACATAAAGTAACAGGATGATTAGTCGTTGTGTACGCAATATCAAATAGGCCTAAGTCATTTTGACGTATAATTCACGAACATCAGTTCAAATGCCGCCAAAGCCACAGATGTTGTTTATGTGGCTCTCTGTATTGTCTTACGGGACCAGGTACCGTCTGATCCTACTTCACGACGCACTCACATTGTACTTGTTTAGTATGTAGATTGAACCTAATTCAAAATACAGTAATATATCACTACAATGAAATCCTGGGAACCTCTCAAATTACTTCGTTATAGTGAAATACGTTATTTTTCTAAAGGAAAAAAGCATGATTTTCCATTTACCTTCACTTACTGTACGTCGTAAATACTACATATTTTGGACATAGATCTGGAAAACATCCATGAATAAAATAAATAACTGAATTTGCGTTGCATTGATCGAAAAGAAAATGTGTAAAGAAATGCACAGGAAAAGTAAACATTTAAGTTTTATGAAGCACTTTGTAAGGCAAGAGATGCTATGCTGTTTGAGAAGCCATTTTGTGAGATTAGTTGAGCTGTGGTTGGTAAGAGAAAACTAAATTGATAGAACAAGGAAGCAACTGCAGGAAGAAACTAACATAAAATCAAGAGACATCTACAAGATAATAGACATACCTTAGCTAGATACTGAATAACCACGTGGCCATTATGCAATTGTATTATTATAATAATACTTTCTTACAAATGGCTTTTAAGGAACACGCAGGTTCATTGCCGCCCTCACATAAGCCCGCCATCGGTCCCTATCCTGTGCAAGACTAATCCAGTCTCTATCATCAGTCTATCTATCTAGATATTTAGGCCGAAATACCATATCACGAGTCACAGCGAGGACAATGACAAATATATGTATAGTGAAAAGGTTACTTTATTTTAAGTATATGGGATATGATGGTAGAGACTGGATTAATCTTGCTCAGGATAGGGATGAATGGCGGGTTTATGTGAGGGCGGCAATGGACCTCCGGGTTCCTTAAGTAAGTAAGTAAGTAAGTAAGTAAGTAAGTAAGTAAATAAGTAAGTAAGTAAGTAAGTAATATACTACAGACATTTTCTTCACTCCTACATGAAAAAAACGAAAGAAAAATTTAATCAAAGACTAGAAGACTTTTAGTTACAAATTGCAATGTTTGTACTCGTGATCATAAACCTTGTATCGATTCAACAACGTTGTAAGGGAATACAAAAAGTAAAACAACATTATCAATAAAGAGTGTAACCTTGGAAAAAGATTTTTAATTAACAAATTTATCAAACCTCATTACATCAAAGTATATCTGGAAATCACTTCTACTTAACTAGAAAACCTTATCACTGATAATCCATCGAGAACACTCCTTCAGTCTTGCCCTAACCAATCTCCCCCACCCATAACATCATCTTCATGTGTTAGTAAGCTTTTTCTCTCCACCCACCTCCGCCTCCAAAATCGTGATCATACGTGCTCTGTGTAATTGTAGAGTACTAAATTAACCACGGGAGAAACCATCTTAATGTATATTAAAAATATATATCCACAAAGATTTAGAGTTATGATTGTCTTAAAGAAACTTCATTCAACTTCCATTACTTGTGTAATCTTTATACAGGGTGGTCCTCTCAGAGTTTTAATGTTACCATCAATTAATATACCTACTAAGATGATTTTTTAAATAGAAATTCTCAGCTTAGGCACTAGATATAACATTTATAGCCACGAATTTAACGAATTAGAGTTTGTTTCTTGGAATAAAAGCAGTCATAAGCGGTACATTTTCGCCATACTGATCACATGAAGAGATAACTTTTGCTTGTTCATAGTACTCACAGGAAATGGCTCAACGGGCCAAGTCTCTGAAGACAGATGATGATGACGACGATGACAATGACTGTTGTACATATCTTTAATCACTTAAAAGGGCATTCAAAATATAATATGAAACTTCAATCACAGAGAGAATATTTGAAACGGGCAATTGTTAATGCGGATTATGCATATTGAAATACAAGATTGAGAAAAGCATCATATGTTGTTACAATTTTCTTTACAAAACACTTTAATAGACAATTGCGGTATTGAATACCGGTACATTCTAAAATTAAAATAAAATATCTATGCCAGATTGCAAGAAAACTAACCAATAAATAAATTATTCCATCATCAGGTAACGGATCTCTAAACTTAGTAGGCCACTAAATGATAAACCGTTGGTTAAGTGATATTTAGCGGAGTGTTAGTTATTGTTCCATTAGCCATTAGATTCTGTATTTTGATGAAATCACTTACACGACTTCTACGACGGATGGCACTGTAATATATGTAAAACTGAAGGCAGAATAGCCATACACGTTTTCTTCCATAGCCTAAACTATCTAAACCGATATAACAATTCAATATTGTCATACATTTCTATAATATTAGATCTGGGTGATATTCTAGTTTAGCCCTGAAAAATGGCTACCTAAGAAACATCTGATCGTAATTCATCATTTGCGCTAATAAGCGAGTAAACAAGCGTTTTTTTCTTAAGTGTACAATATATATGTGCGTGTGAGTATGTGCGAGTGTGATGATAATGTACTGTAATTCGTTTTATAACTTATGCTCAAATGCCATTTTATTTTCTAGTTCACTTGAAATAGGTACATAGGATCCAAGCTTTTTTTTATTATTTTCTGAAGCTGGTAATTTATTTACAATCTAATATCAAAGCGTTAGCTCCTTAGATGACCAAATCATATCTATAAGTTAGAGGACTGTCTAGCTAACCATTAAGAGTCGTGAATATATTACAAAATTAATGTACCATTACATTAATACTTAGGCTATAGGACCATTAAGGGTTCAAGTACAAATAAATATATTGTTGCAATCCAGGCATTAGTTATGATTTTAATTTAATCCAAATTATTATATTTATTATTATCATTATAATTATGATTATTATTGTTATTATTATTATTATTATTATTACTATTATTATTACAGTATTTGGTAACATTTGTTTGACTGGACACATTTTTATTCATCATTTAAATTGTGACTAATATGAAAGTGGAGTACGAAGTTTATGGTGTTTCAAAATGTCATCCTAGATTTTTAAACATTTTGTTAAAGACTGGATTGTTCCTCTTGAAGGCGCGACAGATTAGAACTTCAGCTGTTGAAGTTTGTGATGCGAACTGACGAAGGGATAATGGTAACTACTCAATTATACACTTTTATGCCTGTTTTAAGTTAGAATATATTATATAATGTGTCTTGTTTGTGCCATTTTCATTTTAATCTGTGTGTTCTTTTGGAGAATGGGTTGGATCTAATCATAGGTGAGGGGGTGAAACCTACAAAGTAGGACTTGTTTTATACAGCACGTATGGTCAGTAGGTATAGTACATCTGTATTTATAATATTGCTCAATAAAGCCATCTATCTATCTACACAAATATTTTGTTAATCTTATATCGGCTATCGAGAATAATTTGTAAAATATTATTTTACAAAAATGTACCTTTTCTTTTTTTAGTTTGACTTGCAACAGCATTGGTGGTTGAATGCAACATTTGTTTTAACTCTAAGAGTGAATGCTCCTGTTAGCAATTTTGCCTTGAGGAAGTGTGCTTCATTTAAGAATTAGTATATTTATGGTAAATGGTGTTTCGTCCATGACTTAAAGAGATTATGGGCTGTAATTTTCTCCGTTCTTTTGTGAATATTTGCATGTTTTAATAGTGACTTACACGAGAAATATATGTCACAACATTAATTCAAACACTCTGTATAAGACAAAAATCGTTAGAAGATCAAGTCAATACAGTTTAATAGAAGAAATCACAGTTATTAAAAAGAGATCGATTATTAGAGGAAGAGGAATTACGTAAGTATATAATCAGTGGTTTTTTGAAGTGGTGACCCACAAGAAGAGTTTTCTAATAGATACTTGGCATTAAAGGTTTACCTGTGGGGGGTCTTCCAGAAAGATGATACATTAGTCAGTCGTATGCTTCTCTCTCTTTACGAACAGACAACATAGAACACGTAGGATAAACGTGGAGACAGGATGAAAAATGATCCACGGGTCTTCTAGTCTAGTCAATCCATCATTCAAAAGTCCGCATATTATTTTAGAACCTTCCGCCATGTGTACCTTACTAACCCCCACTCCCTTCAGACTCTCTCGTACTTACGGTAGTCATTTTGTTTTTCTTGTACAATGAAAGTGATATGTAGTAGAGATAATCAGACTATCTTCATTTTTTATTTGTAAGGAATAATAAAAAATTAAGTAGAAAAAAAAATAAAGAAACAGCAAACGCTATAGTCAATCATGTGTAACTACGGGTAGTTAATGCATGTGGTAGCCGTGGTAAAAAAGAAGATGGAAATTACGCGGTGCTTTATCTCTTATTATGCATTTTCTAAATACACTCTTTGACAATGATAAATGAATCATCTCGTGCAGCAAGAAGCACAATGGAGAAATATTACTGCCAACTAATTCGCCATTATTTAAACTAATAAACAATAAAGTATATAACTGAAATCATTTCATGGTAATTCTATTGCTATGTAGTATGTTAACTATAATCACTTTCCAGTGATATGCTAACCAGAAGGAGTGACTTTTATTCTCTTTACTATCGTAAATTTAACAGCAATAAGATACTAATAATTCTGCTGATATATTGGCCATGGTATAAATTAAACTTTACATAGATTGTTTAGATATCTGTAAGTGACAAATTGTGTGTCCGTACTTGCGAAATTCCGAAAGAAAACCTGATCTAAGGCTTTTCTGTTCACTAAAAATCTCAATATGTCTATTCAAAATCGATCTGCGGACTGGAGAATCGGGAAATGAAAAATAAGAGAAGATAAAAGGGAAAAGGAAAAAAGAGAAGAACAAGGGAAAAGAGAAGAAATTGTAGAAAAGAAGAATGAAAGAGAAGAGATGCAAAATGAAAAAATAAGTAAGAGTGAAAAAAGATAAGAAGAAGGAATTAGAAGAAAAAGAACACAAGAAGGAGAATTTTACAAGAAAAAGTGAAATGAAAAAGAAGATAACTTAGGAGTAAGAAGAAGAGAACGGAGAATAAAAAAGAGGAGAAGGGATAATGAAAAAGAACAGAAGGAAGAATGAAAAAGAAGAGAAGGGAGAATGAAAAAGAAGAGAAGGGAGAATGAAAAAGAAGAGAAGGGAGAATGAAAAATAAGAGGAAGAAGAATGAAAAAGAAGAGGGAGAATGAAAAAGAACAGAAGGGAGAAAAAAAAGAGGAGAAGGGGTAATGAAAAAGAACAGATGGAAGAATGAAAAAGAAGAGAAACCAGAATGGAAAAGAAGAGAAGGGAGAATGAAAAAGAAGAGAAGGGAGAATGAAAAAGAAGAGAAGGGAGAATGAAAAAGAAGAGGAAGAAGAATGAAAAAGAAGAGAAGGGAGAATGAAAAAGAAGAGGGAGAATGAAAAGGCAGAGAAGGGAGAACGAAAAAGAAGAGGAAGAAGAATGAAAAAGAAGAGAAGGGAGAATGAAAAAGAAGAGAAGGCAGAATGAAAAAAGAGGGAGAATGAAAAGGAAGAGAAGGAAGAATGAAAAAGAAGAGGAAGAAGAATAAAAAAGAAGAGGAAGAAGAATAAAAAAGAAGAGAAGGGAGAATGAAAAAGAAGAGGGAGAATGAAAAGGAAGAGAAGGGAGAATGAAAAAGAAGAGGAAGAAGAATTAATAAGAAGAGAAGGGAGAATCAAAAAGAAGAAAGTAAGAATGAAAAAGAAGAGAAGGGAGAATAAAAAAGAAAAGGGAGAATGAAAAGAAAGAGAAGGGAGAATGAAAAAGAAGAGAAGGCAGAATGAAAAAGAAGATAAGGGAGAATGAAAAAGAAGAGAATGTAGAATAAAAAAGGAGAGGGAGAATGAAAATTAAGAGAAGGGAGAATGAAAAAGAAGAGAAGGCAGAATGAAAAAGAAGATAAGGGAGAATGAAAAAGAAGAGAATGTAGAATAAAAAAGGAGAGGGAGAATGAAAATTAAGAGAAGGGAGAATGAAAAAGAAGAGAAGTGTGAATGAAATAGAAGAGAGGGTAGAATAAAGAAAGAATAGGGAGAATGAAAAAGAAGAGAAGTGTGAATGAAAAAGAAAAGTAGGGAGAATGAAAAAGAAGAGGAGGGAGAATGAAAAAGAAGAGAAGTGTGAATGAAAAAGGAAAGTAGAGAGAATGAAAAAGAATAGAATGGAGAATGAAAAAGAAGAGAAGGGAGAATGAAAAAAGAAGGGAGGATGAAAGAGAAGAAAAGAAAGGAAAAGGAAAACGAGAAATGAAAGAGATGGAAAGGGAGAATAGAAAAGAAGAGAAAAGGAATGAAAAAGAAGAGTGAGAAGGAAAATTAAGAGAAGGGAGAATGAAATAGAAGAGGAAGGAGAATGAAAAAGAAAAGAAGAGAAACTGAAAAAGAGAAGAAAGGAAAAAATAAGAGAAGGAAAAAGAAGACGAAAAATAAAACAAGAAAAGGGAGAATGGAAAGGAAGGAAGGTAGAATGAAAAAGAAGAGGAGGGAGAATGAAAGAGAAAATTAAGAAGGAAAATAAGGAAATAGGAGGACAAAGGAGGAAGTAGTATAGAAAAAGGACACAAAGAGGAAAAGGAAAAGGATGGAAGCAATGAAATTAAGGAAGAGGAGAAGAATATTGTATGCAGAATAATATACAAAAGAACAAAAAGTTGTCAACTGGTGACTCTCAGAAATGTAACAATTATAACTATGTAACCTTACAACATCTCGTGATTATTATAATATTTCGAGGTCCACTGAATATTTTTCTAGCTTCGAACTGAGACTCTTACACCTACTCCACCTTAGTTGGCAATGGGCAGAGCTTGCGAACCCTCCTCATGCATTACCGCAGTGTAATTTACATCATAATACCAACAGCAACCACGACGGTCCTCAGCATCTCGGACCACTCCCATCCACTAAATCCTCACCCTGAGGCTTAATAAAATATAAGACTCCTCTTATTGGCGGTTCCCGCCCGGAAATGCTGAGCGTCGAGTGGGGCCCGGAGGGACACATGTATGATTGACCCTGAACGTGAAAAAAGAGTTTCGTATGCAACAATCGCGTGCCTGGCGCCCCCCAAGGGACTGGTCGCTGCCCCGGGCACCACAAACATCTTCGATAGCCACTATTATGCATTTCAAAGCGGAGTGGGCATCAACGCACGTAAGTTGACGTCAGCCGCAAATGTGGTCGAGAAAGAGGTCAGAAGATAGTTGAGGAGGCTCAAACCAGTACCTGCATGTTCACAGTATGTTCTACAGCGAAGATGGAAGACGGAGGCTTTTTGGTACTTTCAACGTGACAGATTTATTCTGCCGTCACTCATGGTACCATGGAAACAGAAGTTTTCTACGCGGTCCGTCTCGCTTCATTCTCTTTTTCATGTGTCACAATAGTCATAGAAATATTGGGTATATGGGTAGTCAGTACTAGTATTAGACTGTCACTCATGGTACCATGGAAACAGAAGTTTTCCAGGCGGTCCGTCTCGCTTCATTCTCTTTTTCATGTGTCACAATAGTCATAGAAATATTGGGTATATGGGTAGTCAGTACTAGTATTAGACTGTCACTCATGGTACCATGGAAACAGAAGTTTTCCACGCGGTCCGTTTCGCTCCATTCTCTTTTTCATGAGTCACAATAGTCATAGAAATATTGGGTATATGGGTAGTCAGTACTAGTATTAGACTGTCACTCATGGTACCATGAAAACAGAAGTTTTCCACGCAGTCCGTCTCGCTCCATTCTCTTTTTCATGTGTCACAGTAGTCATAGAAATATTGGGCATATGGGTAGTCAGTACTAGTATTAGACTGTCACTCATGGTACCATGGAAACTGAAGTTTTCCACGCGGTCCGTCTCGCTCCATTCTATTTTTCATGTGTCACAATAGTCATAGAAATACTGGGCATATGAGTAGTCAGTACTAGTATTAGACTGTCACTCATGGTACCATGGAAACAGAAGTTTTCCACGCGGTCCGTCTCGCTCCATTCTCTTTTTCATGTGTCACAATAGTCAGAAATATTGGGTATATGGGTAGCCAGTACTAGTATTAATAGGCCTAATATCAATTGGCTCGGTGAAGCTCGCACACAAGTTCTGTTATCAAGACAGCTAAACAGTCTGAACTAGTCACTCATACAAACTTGTATTATTATTAAGTTTTAGCAGGGAGCTTGCGAAGAGTTAATTTAATACAAGGTAGGCCAGTCAAACGGAAATATTTGATGGGAGTATACTGTTCATATGGAGAGGGTAAGAACGAATACAACTGTCTCTTCTCTACCTACTTTTTTTACAATTTATGACTCCTTAGGCGGTGACGTCACTAACTCCGCGTTCCCTAGTAACCAAGTTGTTTGTCTCTACATGTTTTGTTAAATGGTGCTCATCGTTACTGCAAACTGCAATTAATTGATTTCAATTTCTCCATGCCCAAAAGGTAACGGTATGGTGAGCGGTTTCATCAACTGGAATAATCGGCCCATTCTTTTTTGAGAATGACGCCGGAAATGTAATGACTGTTAATTCAGTGCTATGTTGAAATGATACAGAACTTTTTCACACCACAACTCGCCCATTTTCCAGTGAATGAAAACACACTGTTTCAACAGGACGGAGCAACAAGCCACACCGCAAGAATTTAGATGGATGCTGTGAATGTTTTGTTCCTGGGCCGCGTCATTTTTCGAAAGGGGATATCGCTTGGCCGCCTAGGTCACCTGATTTAACGGTATGTGATTTATTCCTATGGGGACACCACAAAACGAAGGTGTTTGGAGGCAATCCACCCAGAACAATTCCAGCCCTAAAACAACGTATACGAGAAGGGTCGCTGCGATACCTGTCAATATCCTGAGAGGGGATCTGCAACAGTTCGTGGCCAGACTCGAAGAATGTGTGCGTTTCAATGGAGGTCACTTGGCTGACGTAATTTTAAGAAATATATTTTTTCTTCTTGCATAGGCTACCTAATGGTTATTTATGTACTTGTCATTTCTACACATTAAATTGATATAAAAGTAACTTTTCATTCTTTTTCCGCGCCTTGAAATCTTTCAGTTTGACTGATTTATCTGATATAATTATACTTTTTTTTAAGGGGCCGTACAGCTGAAAGATGAGAAGCACTGGTTCAGTCTATTCAATGAAAAAAATACGAAGGTTAAATATGCAAACAATTAAAATTTAGAAGCCCATAGGATGTATGAACCAGGAAGACGCTCCTAAACATGGGATTAATACGATTGCATTAGACTATAGACGAAACGTTTTTTTTTTTTTTTTTTTTTTTTTTACTATTGGCGAGTACTTGACTGTTCGTCATTTATTCATATGAAGCCAGTTGTGTAGATCAATTTACCGACAGAGTCATTGCTCAGGTTGCGCCATAGGAGGCTGGTCTACGCTACATCCGCGATGAGATGAGTTTGTTGGATGCCACAGGAGAACAGAAGCTTCCAGAGAAAACCTCGTGTTGCCTGAACCACAGGCACAAGTTATAAATCCGGGTACGCAGGGAAAGGAACCGGGGATCCATAGGATTATAAATCCAGCTCTAGCCACTAGAGTACCGTGGCGATATCAGTCGCAACTATTCAGTGAATAAATTTTGAAGGTTCTATAAATGAGCAATTGAAGAATTTAAATCCGAGGGACGAAGAAACTTTCCAAAAGGTATAAAGAGCGAGCTCAAAAGGGACTATAGTCTCATTTGCGCATTGAAGAAAAGCTGAAAATTCAGTACCGTCAACGCGGGCTCCTTGGACCCTTAAGGTATTACTTGAACCCAGAAGAAAAAAAATGTTTATTTACCATTGGAGTAACTTGGGTGAAAATATTTGTACAGATGAAAGTTTGCAGAGAAAAAAACTACAACTTTCGACACCAAACTGTTATTTTACATCTACGAAAACATTTTTTTTCTTCTGGGTTCAAGTAACACCTTAAGGGTCCAAGTAGCCCGCGTAGACGGTACCTAATTAATTAAATGTTGAAATCTAAAGAGACCAAGGAAGAGCTTAAAGATAGAACGCGTGATATTTATTTATTTAATATATTTATTTCTTTTTATTTTATTGGGTTATTTTACGACGCTGTATCAACATCTAGGTTATTTAGAATCTAAATGAAATGAAGGTGATAATGCCGGTGAAATGAGTCCGGGGTCCAGCACCGAAAGTTACCCAGCATTTGCTTGTATTGGGTTGAGGGAAAACCCCGGAAAAAAACCTCAACCAGGTAACTTGCCCCGACCGGGATTCGAACCACGCACTGACCGTTATTCCACAGGTGGGGACGATTTATTTCTACTGGCAGAGTTAAAGCCATAAAACCTTCTCTTCCACTCAACCAGATGGGTACAGATTGCACTTCAAATTAAGATTTGAAGGAAAAATTAAAAAGAAAGCCTAATAAACAAATAAATATTAGAATTACAGAACCAATAGATGATGAAATATCATAAAGGTTAATGACATTGAAATCAGCTGAATTCTAAACTGTGCACTGAAGAAAAATATGAAGACAGTTGAATAAGAAAGAACATAACTTATTATTGAAAACTAAAGACGAAGAGATCAATGAGCGCCTTTCAAATTATTGAACGAGTAATGTAGGAAAAGACTATAATGATTGCGATGATGAGGGTTCAATAAACAAACATACATAAATGTAGGCTGTAGCTGAATAAATGCTGCAATAGGTTTGACCCCGGAACTTGATGGTCAAAGGGGCAACAACAGCTATTTTACTTAATAGTCCGATAATTATTTAGCGCGATAATACAGAACCCGTTACGAGCTATTTGAGAGTAATGACGATTAGGTAGTACATGTGGGATGAAATCACAGAGGCTGAAGACGGCAGAGAGGAGCTACTTAGAGCGGGTCGTGAAGATAAGCTGATAGCATCTTACATCGTTCCACTGGCAGAGAATATTGAAGTTTATTGCGGGTTGTGTATGCATAAAAATGCGTTTTCTATTGTACAAAGCGTTCTGCTTAAAAATGATGATTCTTAACAATTTTCTGAGGTATATAACAATTTAAAGTTACACACGGGAAGTCCTAATTTAAGCATTAATTTGGTATCTCATATAAAAGAGAAGAAGGAACCAGATAACGTCTCTGGTTATGTTACGCACCGAAATAATTATCCAGTAATGTAATTAAGGGTGAGGGAATTGTGGCAGATCCTGCGGCTTAAAAATCATCGTCAGACGCAAGTTATTGCTATTCCCATGGCTGCGGAAAATGAACTCGGAAAGATATGGCAGCTAGACATGCAAGTTCACAAGCCAAGGGTTGTTTGTTCTGTCTCCAATCTTGTGAGTCTCTTCTCACTATTTAACTTCATTTCGTTTGTTATTCTATACAGTTTTCTCTGTCTTCATTTAATTCAATTTATTTTTCTTTGTGCATCTTTCATCACTTATGCTTTTCTTTTGTTTCTTACCCTTTTTGTCGTTCTTTCTGTTCCTTGCTTCATTTTTTATTTCTTTATTTATTTAATCTGTGAAGACTAAGGCCATGGGCTTCTCTTCAATCCTGTCAGATAACACATACAAATACAAAAAAATACAAAGAGTGACAAAAATAATGCAAATTACATTAAAGTTCAAAAGAGGATCAACAGGATCAAAAAAGAACACTATATATCATGTTGCCAAATTTCTCTTTCTTTTCTTTCTTTCTCAATTTGTTCCTTCTTTACTGTGTTCCTTTCTTTATTACTTTTGCCATATTGCCAAATCGTTCTTTTCTTTCTCTATTTCTTTCTTCTTTATTTAGTTTATTTCTTTATTCCTTTATTCAATTCGTTCCTTCTTCATTTTGTTTCTAACGTTGAATATCGTTATATTCGAGGGTCACTAGGACAAAACGGACAGATTTTCATGTAACACTGACGCAACTCCGTCTTTGGATCCCTAATAACTTAATATCTATAGCATATTTACAAGAACATGTTATGTGCAAATACTTGTTTGTTTTGTCTCCAATTTTGTGATTCTCTTCTCACTATTTAACTTCATATCGTTTGTTATCCTATACAGTTTCCTCTGTCTTCATTTAATTCAATTTATTTTTCTTTGTGCATCTTTCATCACTTATACTTTTCTTTTGTTTCTTACCCTTCTTGTCGTTCTGTTTCTTGCTTCATTTTTTTATTTCTTTATTTATTTAATCTGTGAAGACTAAGGCCATGGGCTTCTCTTCAATCCTGCCAGATAACACATACAAATACAACAAAATACAATGAGTGACACAAATAATAAAAATTACATTAAAGTTCAAAAGAGGATCAACAGGATCAAAAGAGAACACTATATGTCATGTTGCCAAATTTCTCTTTCTTTTCTTTCTTTCTCAATTTGTTCCTTCTTTACTGTGTTCCTTTCTTTATTACTTTTGCCATGTTGCCAAATCCTTCTTTTCTTTCTCAATTTCTTCCTTCTTTATTTAGTTTATTTCTTTATTCCTTTATTCAATGTTACGATTTTTTTTTAATTCGTTCCTTCTTCATTTTGTTTCTAACGTTGAATATCGTTATTATTCGAGGGTCACTAGGACGAAACGAACAGATTTTCATGTAACACTGACGCAACTCCGTCTTTGGATCCCTAATAACTTAATACCTATAGCATATTTACAAGAACATGTTATGTGCAAATGAAAGAATAAAGAGTGATTTATCCAAACATTATGTTTATTTTAATCCCACACAAATTCCACAATTTGGGACATCTGGCCGAAATCTACGGCTGACCACTAGGATCCAGAATACAAAGCAGAGGTTAAATTAAAAATAC
This sequence comes from Periplaneta americana, assembly GCF_040183065.1. Taxonomy (NCBI): domain Eukaryota; kingdom Metazoa; phylum Arthropoda; class Insecta; order Blattodea; family Blattidae; genus Periplaneta; species Periplaneta americana. Next base: position 41,015,440 of record NC_091121.1, on the reverse strand, counting down.
AATATGATTGCGGAGAGTATACGGAACAATGATAAATTTAAAAATAAAGTACAATTTGATTTTGGAGAAACATGAGATGAAAATACATTGAAGAGTAATGAAATGAAGTAAATTATTTATCCAGCATAAATTTAATTTTAATTTAATTTCTTCCTGTAACCACTACAGGTTGCCATCGACAAAGAGTACCATGATACAATAGAAGAAAAGCCTTGAGTGACAAATTGGCAAAACTTCATTTCTCACACTAGTTTATTAAACCGTGTCGGACTGTAAAGAAAACAACTATCGCAATGTCCATATTTTATATGTTGTACAATATTATATTATTATTTAATTTTGGTTATTTAATTTTCCTACCAATTTTTCTATTGTTCTATTAAAATTACAGCATAATATTAACCTGTTGTATCCTATAGAATATTTTGTGAATTTAAGGATTAAACAATAACCCAAAAACATTTAATACTTTTCCTAATTTTACAGACTTTCAACCGCTTTCTACGACTGAACCGTAAAAGATGAATCGGACTTATGTGAAATACATTAAGAGATGCGTTTTTAATACAATCCGTTTTGATCCATCTGTCTCGGTTTAAGATTAGGACCAATTTTGTTTGGTTTACGCCACTGCTATGCTGAGAGCATGACATAGTAACCTTAACAACTGCAAGAGTGTGATGTCACGCACAGTCTGTATGAAGCGGTCGCGAAGAATATTATTATGATACTTATAAGAGGAGAAATATAATTCCCAATCTAGTAGGCCTAATAATGTACCCCAACTAGTAGTAATATAATAACATAAGACTAATAACATAAATACTTTGAGTGCTGTAAATAATGGTATTCGACGTTAATTATAGAACCAAATTTCCCTGATAATTTTTATACCTCTATATTATCGTAAGTAGAAAAGGGATTGGTTGGGTCACTGGCTGAGAAACAATTGCCTACTGAAGGATTCACTAGAAGGAATGGTGAATGGGAGAAGAGTTCGGGGCAGGAGAAGGTATCAGATGATAGACGACATTAAGATAGGCTATATGGATCATATGCGGAGACAAAGAGGAAGGAAGAAAATGGGAAAGACTGGAGAAAGCTGGGTTTGCAGTGAAAGACCTGCCCTTGGGCAGAACACTGAATGAATATTATCTTGCCAATTATCTGTCTGTCTGTCTATCCATCGATCCACCCACCCACCCACCCACCCACCCACCCATCCATCCATCCATCCACCCACCCATCCATCCATCCATCCATCCATCCATCCATCCATCCATCCATCCATCCATCCATCCATCCATCCATCCATCCATCCATCCATCCATCCATCCATCCATCTATCTATCTATCTATCTATCTATCTATCTATCTATCTATCTATCTATCTATCTATCTATCTATCTATCTATCTATCTATCTATCTATCTATCTATCTATCTATCTATCTATCTATCTATCTATCTATCTATCTATCTATCTGTTTCACTTTCACCTCGTCTTTCTTTGTCTCCCTTTCTTTCTGTAATTTTTCTTTCGGTTCTTCTCTCATATCCCTTGAGTACTGCATTTCTATTAGTTTCTTGCATCATCTTCTCTATCATTCTTTCTTTCTCTTTAATCGCTTCCTTTATTTTCGTCGCTTTAATTATTTATTCTTTTCGTTTCTTCAGTTTCCCCTCATTTTACTTTCTTCATTTATTTCCTTTCCTCTCTTCAATTTCTACTCTTCTTTCCTTCTATATTTGATTTTATTTTTTCCTTTGCTCCTCTGTCCTTTCTATCCTTTGCTTCTCTTCCTTCTTTCCACATATATTTTTCTTTGTTTCCTGATAATGTTGATCCCTTTTTTCATTTATTTTTATATAGCACTTCAGCCTCTTTTTTATCGTCGGTTTTTAATTTTTTCTCTTCTCCTTTTCTCTAATTTTATCACTTCTTTCTGTTTCTCTCCCTGCTTGTCTTTTTATTTTTATCACCTTTTCCCCAGTTTCTTCATTAATTCGGCCAATAGCACACAAGTATGTTACCTATAACTAAAGAAAGCCAGCTGACTGACTTATTAGCAGATTTTCACAGCAATCCAATTGATTGATCCTCCATTAATCACGTCACGGATCTTGATGTTCTCGCCTGAGCGCATTTTGTACATAAACCAATTATGAGGGCGATTCGCCCAGCGGCCGTTACAACAGAGCCTATTAAACCCATATAACGTGAATTACGAGCCCGTTTATTGAGCCAATCCGTAATGCCGCTGCTTCTGTTCGGCATCGTATCTATACTGATTGTTTGCTAACTCAGCTTATTTCGCCTTATACGAAAACGTCGATTCATCTAGACGATAATAACACTTCAACGTCACTCTTTTATAATCATACATTTATGTTTCTACCTCTTGCGGGAACATAAATTATGCTATAATTTTGACTTTATGGCCGTGATTGTTAACTTGGCAATTACAACTTCAGGAAGTCAAAATAAAACAGCCGGTGCGTGAAACAGTAATAAAGTAATACTGAAGGTTTATGCGATTGTCTTACTTTACAATTGCAGTGTATTCTTTTGTCTTTGTATGGCAGTTTAGTTTCAGATTTGTTCACATCTACCAAATGTACTTAATGTCTTCTCTATGTCTGGCCTTGCCAGTGAAACTACTTTAATATTTAAATGCATAAAAGTAGCCTAAATGTTGACATCCGTACTAAAATGAAAAGATACAATTTTTGTTATGATTTGTCCTTATATTCACTAAGTAAAGTATGATTACACTGCTTCGCATTTTTAGTAGAATGCGTTTGAGTCTAAAGAAAGCAGCAAAATAGTACAACATGGTCTGTTGTGAACGAGAATCAAGTTCCCGCATACCGGTAAGGCATCATGTCACAAAACGTTCACGTCTGAGTACTTCGAACAAAGTAAATATTATTCAACGCATTTAAAACGGTGTAAATATTAATGATATTTCTGGAGACTTTAAGGTAATATTTATTTACTTATTATTGTATTTATTTTAGGAAATTACAATTTGTATTAACGTTGTATCTGACTCACTTTTTATAATGAATTAACAAAACAACTCTTAAAAACCTATTCCGGAATGGTCGATTTTTTACTTTTCTTGATTTTCATGCTCTACCTAAACATGATGCTACCGATTGTAGGGGACTTGCCCCGCGTGTTATGTCGAAGTAGGTAAACATCGGCTTTCTCCTATATCGACGGCACAGTGTATATCTGCACATATGGATAACTTATAAGCTTGGTATTAAATTCCGTAATAGAATACGGCAAGAGGGTTCCTTAAGGTCTCATTTATTCAATCACGTTAGGAATGAAATAATTGGACATTATGTAACACAACGAGGTTACATAATGTGAATAAATTAATCTTAGTTTCACGTTATGATACAGTAATTATTTACAAATGCTCCTACGTACATTTGTAACTGCTTGAAAAATATACACGATACAATGAACGTGAAAAAAATAATTCTTCACAAAGAAACAAACTAGAAATTGAAAAGAAAATCAATGAACACGTAACTTCATAATTATTTAGGAATACTGGTAACATTTTACACTGATCTCTGAAGAAAAGAATACAACAATGAAGCATGTAGACTATAAGGGGCTTTGACATATGTTGCACACAATTTATCTGAGAAATGAAGCTAAAACGAGAGTTATTCTATAGAAATACATAGGCGATTGAAATAAAAAATGACATTGTAAAATAAACAATTAAAATACGAAAGGACATCAGATAAACTGAAGAAGGTACCATAAAGGAATCAAAATACCAGAAATTAGTGTAAAATACAACCAAATAAGGAATGGATAGATGTAAGAAATTAATGCAATGTTTGCAATACAATAGTGAATTAAAGCAGATTGTACAACTAACAGCACAGCAGATGGTTCACCTGAGGGACATATTTCGATGGCTAAGAAGTGATTACCTTGTATCTGTAAATTTGCAAGTGAACGAAGCAACTGTTTAATTTTTTTTTTTCAAAATATACCAATTTTTATATATGTTTCTGCTCTGCACGATCTTCTATTCGAGGACAAAATATGAGTCCAAATTTATGAACATAATAATAATAATAATAATAATAATAATAATAATAATAATAATAATAATAATAATAATAATATAGTTAATCCAAATAATAGTGCAGACAAACTAAATCACCATTTTTGTAGCTAGAAGGTATAACTTCTTAGTCATTGTTGGTCGATTAATACAGACATGTACAGACAGTAGATTTAACAGACTCTAGATCTAATTTAAGTTTAAACTTACTCTTACATTCAAAAATAAAGTAAGAAGATAACTCATATAAATATTTAAAGTTGTTAGTCACAGATTAACACATTTTTTGTAATAACAGAGAAAATTGGTTTAACACTATTTTTTTGAGTAGGGAAAAGTCCTCATGGCTTTCTAGAACTAATATTAATAAAAATATTATTTCTTTCTTTGTCATGGATAGGCATATGACTTTAGTTCTCAATAGAGTGTCTATCTTTTTAGTTACTATTACTCCTTCCTGTATAATTTTGGCACTGTTAATTAGATCCACCCTGTATTTTCCGCTTAGTTTATATATGTACATTTGAAAATAATCTTTTGACTGCTCATTATAATATGAATGCAAATAGAAACGCCCTGAGTAAGCATTAAAACATAACAAACGGGAACCACAAACAAATTTGATCAGCAGCTTTGTATAATAGCGGCACGACATGATTCGATAAGGAGCAAGATGTATTATAATGTTAAGCAACTTGTAGAAAGATATTGTTTAAGTTTCACTTCCGTTGTACGCGTTACAGAATTAGCAGGAAATACATACAACACCGGGCTACTCATGTAATTGTTTGAGTATTACGGTTACTTGTAATTCACGTATCTGATTCAGCAGAGTTGAGCCATTTCTACACTTTGCACTTTAATGAACAAATCGGTTTTATCTAAAAAAAATCTGACATTGAGAAATGTGTGTCTTCTTTCAAAAGCGAACCATAAACTCTCTTGTTCCAATGAGATCCCATGAGATTGACATACGAGACCAATTACTCTATTGTTTATTCCTAACCTGCTGAAAATTTACAACGCCTGCGTGTGCGCAGTCTACACAATTGTTTCGTAAAGCGTCACTAACTACAGAGATTTAGATCACTTTTATGCGTAAAGCTTATTAATTAATACGTTAGCTGTGACGAAAAATGACATAACTGACTAATCATCGCATATCAAATGAGACTTGCAGCGTATCTTCACTCTTTTACACCGGAGTTAACTGTCAACTCCACCGGTTATAATTATATAACGTAATAATATTATCACAAGCCTTGTTATTATATGCCTCCTCACTCTTTTCTGATTGGCTAATAGTAGACAGAGCATTGACATTGATGAATTTCCGGTCATAATTTTATGAGTTTTTAAGTGGCCAGCCCAAATTATATGTATAAACATTTCCTGTAGTAAGTAACATAAAAAGACGCATGATGTCATTAAACGAAAAAAAAAAAGATTATCTTACGCCTGCAGAGATATTACTCTTACTAATATCATTGTGATTATATTAGTGATCTGACACATATAAGCTAGAAATGTTCACATAATTCTATAAGACTGTTACATGTTACAATTCATCTTATAAACGCATAATTAATATTTAATGTAATGAAAATTCATAGAAATGAACTAAAGGGCCACTTCTATAGGTAAATTGCGCACAGAAAGTTTTAATATGTAATCTACTCAAATATAATAAGAAAATGAAAAATGTGTTAATGCATTCAATTCAGGTAAATTTATAATGTGTATAAATCAATTATAATATCTGCAGTGCTCGGAAAAAGTGACATAAGGCAGTCTCCACAAACCTTTTTTGATAATTTATTGACAACTTACGGAACATCTGCTCGCTTGGAAAAAGGGACGTAAGTATTTCTCCCATTACAATAATTCATACAGAAAAAAAAAATCAAATCGACATAAACCAGTGTAAGTTGTCAATATATTATCAAAAAAGGTTTGTGGAAACTGACTTATGTCACTTTTCCCAGGCATTGCAGATATGTAACCCACTGAAATATAACCAGAAAATAAAACGTGTGTTAATGTCTTCAATTTAGGTAAATTTATAAAGTTTATAAATCAATTACAATATTTAATCCACTGAAATATAATAAGAAAATAAAAAATGTGTTAATGTACTCAATTCAGATAAATTTATAATGTGTATAAATCAATTATAAAGTGTAACCCACTGAAATTTAATAAGAAAATGAAAAATGTGTTAATGTATTCAATTCAGGTACATTTATAATATATATAAATCAATTATGTGTAACCCACTGAAATTTAATAAGAAAATGAAAAATATATTAATGTATTCAATTAAGGTAAATTTATAATATATATAAATCAATTATAATGTGTAACCCACTGAAATTTAATAAGAAAATGAAAAATGTGTTAATGTATTCAATTCAGGTAAATTTATAATATGTATAAATCAATTATAATGTGTAACCCACTGAAATTTAATAAGAAAATGAAAAATGTGTTAATGTATTCAATTCAGGTAAATTTATAATATGTATAAATCAATTATAATATGAAGAGTTCGCGGGAAAAACGATGAATGTCACAGTTTTCTTACGGTTGATGTCATTATCTAATTCAATGGATCACTGCGAAATTTAATGTTGTTCTTATGAAAAATGGTAAAAAGGAGAATTATCACCACGAATACAGCAAGCCTTTCCTTTATTTTCTATAGAAACAGCACTACATCTTGCAGTTATAGACTCAATTAGATCATTATCTAATCCTTAACAGAAATGTAACCCACTGAAATATAATAAGAAAATGATAATGTGTTAATGCATTCAATTCAGGTAAATTTATAATGTGTAGGTATAAATCAATTATGTATAGTATTTAACCCACTGAAATATAACAAGAAAATGAAAAATGTGTGAATGCCTTCAATTTAGGTAAATTTATAATGTGTAGGTATAAATCAATTATTATAATATGCAACCCACTGAAATATAATAAGAAAACAAAAAATATGTTAATGTCTTCAATTTAGGTAAATTTATAATGCGTACGTATAAATAATATTTAACCCACTGAAATATATAATGAATTAAATACATTAAACTTCGAAAATCATCAAGCTGCAAGAACTCTGAAAAACTGTATTATTATTTTTGTTTATAAATGTACTTCTTAACAAAGAGACTTTCAAATCTTTCTTGGCGTTTGAATAATTCTATACAGATTCAAGAAATGTTTGTCGCGAAGTCATGACAAGTGCAAAAGAATTATTTATATTTATTTGCGCAAAATACTTCTTCCCTTCCTTGTTTGTAGCTGTTGTTAGTTGTTTAGATTCTTGTCTCATGTGTTACGAAAAAAATATACATCTCACATATAGGAAGTGTGTAGATTTTTAAAATTAATTTAAACCTCTCAGCATTGCGTCTGCTGGGCATGTTCTCGAAGCAGTAAAACCCGATGATTTGTGGATATGTGTTGTTCAGAGTCGTTCGTCATTTTCACAATTGACAGCCAATATAGAAACAACAATGCAATAAAAACGTTTGACAGTTTGATGCATGGCCATACCTATTGTTCAATCGCAGAGTGGCTCTGTTCATTTGTTGCGATCGTTACGTCGATAGTATTAATGCGATGCAACGGTTCTTTTATTCCTAATAATCTGTCCCAGCAGTGTAAGTATGGATTTTAAAGCATAACTCAGAGGTTCTTTTGTTATTGCGGTACCATAACTACAGAAAAAAAAGAAAATCAAGTTTAAAAAAGTGACTAACGCTATCCGAGTCGTAACTCAATTATCGAAAAATAAAAATCGGAACGTGAAGATTTTTAACTATTAATTAATGTGAAAAAAATAATAATTTTCTGGATGAAAGATTTTCTCCACCATACGTAATTATAACAGAGCATTCGTTTAATTTGTAGTTACATCTTAAGCAATAAGGGTTCTTGAAAAACGACAATCTTATCGCTTCGTTTCAATTATAAAACAGTATCTATTTACTTAGGGAAGTCATCGAATAGATCTAAAGCTATTTGTCTTGAAATACGGAACAGATTTTGAATGAAGTATGTTTGAAGGAGAAAGAAGTGGAGAAGAAGCAGGAGTATAAAGAGAAGGATAGAATATGGAAGAGGTAAAATATGAAGAATAGAAACAAGGACGAGAAGGACTTAGAAGAGTGGAAGATGATTGAGTAGGATCAGTAGTAGAAAATGAAGATAGCAACAAGGGCGAGAAGAATATTAGAAAGAGAGAATGACGAGGAAAAAGAAGGTAGATATGAGGAGATTATTTAATTTGAATATTATGTAAGATTATTTTTAATTCGGCTTGGAGGAGGGGAAGAAACATTGACTGTAGATGTTGAAAATCTTACCTTCTCTGTTATATCAGGTTTCGAGGATCTACATTGGCAATCTTATGCGACTTATCTTGAGTATTTGATTGCATTTTTTACGAAACAATAAGCAAACTTCAATGCTATGACATAAATTATAGCCTACTAATCTTAATTAAAAATTTGTTTGCTATTTGTCTAATAATTACAAAATTGTTTATGATAGTATTCAGATTATGATAGTATTAACAAGGGCGTTCCTCCAGGCTCTGTCTTTGTATCTTTACTGTTTGCCATCTAATATTAACTCTAAATGTACTTTATTTGCCCATGATAACATTTCATTTTCCGCCAATAGGTAATAGTTTGGACTTAAATGCTTCTATGATCCAAGCACTCGAGGAGGCAATTAATTGGTTTCAAGTAAATGGCTTTATTAAATATTAAAGATATTTTTATTAATTTATCCTACAGAATAATATCTGTAATATTGACAATTAATATTTGAGGAGAAAAATTCGCTCCGACGCCGGGGATCGAACCCGGGTCCTTGGTTCTACGTACCAAGCGCTCTGACCACTGAGCTACGCCGAATTCAATCCACAGCACCGGATCGAACCCTCCTCCTTGAATGTTTCCCTTTTGGCCTGACCCCAAGTTAGGCTTATATGCTGACGTTTTATGTCCAAGTCAACTGCCATTATAATATAAGAAAATTAATGGTACAAAATAGAACGATCTGGAACATTTTCTATTTTATTTTACTAGGTTATTTTACGTCGCTTTATCAAAATCTTAGGTTATTTAGCGTCTGAATGAGATAAAGATGATAATGCCGGTAAAATGAGTAAGGTTCAGCAACGAAAGTTGCCCAACATTTGCTCATATTGGGTTGAGGGAAAACCCCGGAAAAAAACCTCAACTAGGTAAGTTGCCCTAACCGGGAATCGAAGCCGGGCCATCTTGTTTCGCGGCCAGACGGGCTAACCGTTACTCCATAGGCGTGGATGATATGCAAAAGAAATAGGAGAAAAAATAAGAGGAAAGAGGTGAAAGATGGAGAAGGAAAAAAAATGAAGGAAGTAAGAAGTAGAGAGGAAGTTTGTAATGTCTGTTTTTCAAACTAAATTTTATTATGAGATATTTTCTAGTCCTCAGTAGGAAAGTAGATGAAGAGTCGATACTAAATAGAAGCGCAAGTTGGAGGCAAGCAGAATCCATTCACGAGCTTGGTCTCGGGCAGTATTTCGATACAGTAATTGTGCACCAGCCTATCAAAATTCTAAACAAAAACTTCATAATATCTGTTGCTGATAACCAAAGGAATGAGATGTTGGCAAAGTTTAAATTGGCCATGATTCGCACTTGTTATTTCGCCTCCAATAAGCACTTCATTATTCCGGAGTCAAGAGAAGGCGGGATTCTCACAGTGGTGCACTACACACATAATAGGTTTCCTGTCTTCACTCGGTTCGTGGTGGCCCCTGAGTTGTAAGTTGCTGAGAATTACATTACCTCCGCCCACCCACTGGCAAATGAATCGAATTAAAAACTACTCAAATTGCAGGACCTCAGTGAAAGAACGGACTATGAGACAGTGCTATGCACTACAATTTTAGTGCAGTGCAGTCATACAATTCGGTGACCCGTGTCGGACTTCAAATTGCATTTCTATTCGCTAAAACTGTCTCCAGTTATGGAATGGACAATATATACAAAATTCACACGCAAATGAAATTAAATTAGATTAATGGCATAAGATTCCATGCGGTATTCCACGACAGAAAAATAATATTTTGCAGAGTACAGACATCTGTTTTTAAATATTGTTTGCTAATCAAGACAACGATACGGGTTACATCAGCTGCTTGTCTATGCGGATGACGTGAATATGTTAGGAGAAAATCCACAAACGATTAGGGAAAACACGGGCATTTTACTGGAAGCAAGTAAAGAGATAGGTTTGGAACTAAATCTCGAAAAGACTAAGTATATGACTATGTCTCGTGACGAGAATATTGTACGAAATGGAAATATAAAAATTGGAAATTTATCTTTTGAAGCGGTGGAAAAGTTCAAATATTTTGGAGGAACAGTAACAAATATAAATGATACTTGGGAGGAAATTAAACACAGAATAAATATGGGAAATGCCTGTTATTATTCGGTTGAGAAGCTTTTATCATCCAGTCTGCTGTCAAAAAATCTGAAAGTTAGAATTTATAAAACAGTTATATTACCGGTTGTTCTTTATGGTTGTGAAACTTGGACTCTCACTTTGAGAGAGGAACATAGGTTAAGGGTGTTTGAGAATAAGGTGCTTAGGAAAATATTTGGGGCTAAGAGGGATGAAGTTACAGGAAAATGGAGAAAGTTACACAATGCAGAACTGCACGCATTGTATTCTTCACCTGACATAATTAGGAACATTAAATCCAGATGTTTGAGATGGGCAGGGCATGTAGAACGTATGGGCGAATCCAGAAATGCATATAGAGTGTTAGTTGGGAGGCCGGAGGGAAAAAGACCTTTAGGGAGGCCGAGACGTAGATGGGAGGATGATATTAAAATGGATTTGAGGGAGTTGGGATATGATGATAGAGAATGGATTAATCTTGCTCAGGATAGGGACCAATGGCGGGCTTATGTGAGGGCGGCAATGAACCTCCGTGTTCCTTAAAAGCAGTAAGTAAGTAAGTAAGTAAGTAAGTAAGTAAGTAAGTAAGTAAGTAAGTAAGTAAGTAAGTAAGTAAGTAAGTAATCAAGACAAAGATAGGTTATTATTTTATTATTTGGAAATTTATCTTTTGAAAAAGTGGATACATTCAAATATCTTGGAACAACAGTAACAAATATAAATGACACTCGAGAGGAAATTAAACGCAGAATAAGTATAGGAAATGCCAGCTATCATTCGATTGAAAAGCTTTTCTCATCTCATCTGCTGTCAAAAAAAATCTGAATGTCAGAATTTAAAAAACAGTTATATTACCGGTTGTTCTGTATGGTTCTGAAACTTGGAATCTCACTTTGAGAGTGGAACAGAGGTTGAGGGTGTTCGAAAATAAGGTTCTTAAGAAAATATCTGGGGCTAAGAGAGATGAAATTACAGGGAAATTGAGATAGTTACACACCGCAGAACTGCACGCATTGCATTCTTCACCTGACATAATTAGAAACATTAAATCCAGACGTTTGAGATGGGCGGATGGATCCAGAAATGCATATAGAGTGTTAGTTGGACGACCTGACAGAAAAAGATCTTTGGGGAGGCCGAGACATAAATGGGAGAATAACATTAAAATGTATATGAGGGAGGTGGGATATGATGGTAGGGATTGGATTAATGTTGCTCAGGATAGGGTCTGATGTGAGGCTTATATGAGGACGGCAATGAACCTCCGGGTTCTTTAAAAGCCATTTGTAAGTAAGTAAGTAGGACCTAAGTAGTGATACAATTCCGTGGCCCATGTCGGACTTCAAATTGCAGTTGTATATGTTAAAACTGTCCCCAGTTATGAAGAAGATAATAATACAAAATCTCCACGCAAGCGGAATTAAATGAGATTAGTGAAGTAAGTTCTATGCCATAAAGATGCGATGCGTCGGCGTTCCAGGGGAGAAGAATAGTATTCTGGAGAATACAGGCGCCAAACTGTCGTCTTTATCATCAGCACTATAGTCAGAAGTTCGTCCAATATTGTCCAACAAGTATCCAGAAAATTTCTCATAAGATGACAAGCCCATGGCCTTCTGTATGTCAGAGATAAGCTGATGAATTCGTTTAAACCAAGGTTAATTAAGTACACATGAAGGCCATGCTGTACATCATCTTAAATTATAATGACTATTATCTTTAACTTTATTTTGGTATGTATAAAAGCTTTTTGACGTTAACGTGTCTAGCTGTCTCACTAACACAGCAATTATAACGACAGCTCTTCATTTCCACTGAGGTTTTCACTCACTGAATAATATACAGTAGGACCAGCACAACTACATGCTTATAATTGGAAAATTCTGTCCAAAGCAATTGTTTTACACTTGTGGAAAACAAGTTTTGAACAAATTCAAATCCTCGGGGTGAAAAGCTTTGTTTTGAACAAGTTTAAAAGAGAAATTTATTTAATAATACGTTTAATACGTTCATGATACCATCGTTGATTAAGTGCAATATATAAATATTTACCGCACCAGTGCAGTGCGGTAATGAATGCCATTACCGTACTCAGTGCGGTAATGATTGTCATTACCATGGTGATATGACGATAGATAAGTATTCATTATCAAACCAACGTGGATAAAATTTAATACATTATTGTTCCCATAGCAACCAGTTTCTTCAAAGACCATAATATCAAACTAACCATCATTACGAATTTTATGTTTTTTTTTTCTTTATTAATTGCTTTATAATGCTGTCATACAAAAAATAACACATGAAACACGTTTATAATGTAAGTAAGGGATTCAAAATACAACAATAGTAATATGCGTTACAAGAGCGGTATGTTGAAGTTTTCATGTTCGAGGAAAAGTTTGAAAAAGCGAAACGTAGTTGAGCTTTTTTAATTTCCGAGAATTGAAAGAAAACATACCGCTCGTGTATCGTACATTATTTTGTGCGAAGATCGTTTATTACATACTGAAAGAGGAATTTCTAATTAGTTGAAATGAAATCTCCATCTTGGTTTGTGTTCAATGACGGCAAATTTGCAAAACAAAAATATCTATCTTCAACATTGTTGCTTTAAAATGTTTTCTGTGTTTACTATACTTCAGCAGGCCGTGATATACGTCTGTCTTTTTTTTCCTCAGTCTATAAATGCGAACTTAAAACAAACGGTAAGGTTATGTAATGATTTATTTTTGATTTTAATATTTTAACAATATTATTTATATAACATATTGCAGTAATAACATCGGCATCTGCAATCTTGTTGATTTTTTCACGGCTTCCTTAATGTTATTTGCATCACGAATGCAGTAACTTTAGTGGAGTTGTAGAGTTTACTTAATTTTTGCAAATATTTAAAAACAATAATTAACAGTGCAATTTAAGTGAAATTGCGGTGGTAAGTTTCCAATTTATAATTATTACTATATTGAACGTCTCTAAAAATAATATGTTAAAAGCCTAAAGCAGTAAAATCAATATGTCACTTAAGCGGTAAGAAGAGGGAAATTGCTATGTGTGTTAGGTTGGGAATACTGAATGTGGAATTTTACACTTTCCGCGGATTGGTTTCGTGCGGAAACCAAGCAAATACGCACGATCTCGCACAAAAGTAACATTTTTTGACGTGTAAACATGATTTTTTATGTACATAATTTTTTTATCTTTTCAAACAATAAAAACCAGAAAAACGGAATTTGACGATTTAACGTAGCTTTTCTAAGGCAGCTTCACTAATTGCATTTCTATGTTAGCCGATACTACATTTTTTTTAGTAGACACATTTTGAAACGAATTCTACCACGTGTTCATTTCATAATAAGTGTTAAATAAATTACGGCACCCTTAATTCTCATTCAAACTGTTTCCTCTATCCTTTACGCCCATCTTACACTGCAAGCCTTCAGCACTTGCCATAAGAAAGCAAGGGGATCGTTGCACTTGTGTGGTCCAAGATAGAAAATAATTTCGCACCGGCCTTACTAGTACTACTGACTCCAACTGAATGGAATGGAGTTTATTTAATTATTACCAATGCAAACTACCGTTCAAATTAATTAATTAATTAATTAATTGTCAAACTAAGACAGGTTCTATGTATACTTGTCGCAATCAGCTTATCATGGCTGCACTAAAATTGAGGTCATTTTTTTCTCTCTGCTTCAGTCAATGAACGTAACAAAAAAGACGGCATCATAATCTGGTTTCCATCTCAACGCCTATCATTTATCTTAATTATTAAAATTATGTGTAGATGTCACTACAAACCACACTATCTCAAGATTAAGGCACACGAACAAGGAAGATGCAGGGAATATACTGTTGTAAGTACAAGATTTCTATCTTCTCCAGTGTTCAACCTGGTGTATAACATTTTTGGTAGTCATATCATATTAAGGAAGACAGTGTAGCGTTTCGTGCACGTATAAAGTGTATGAGAAAATACATCGTCATTGTTTATACATTTTTTTATACGATGTCATTTGAGTTAGTGTATAGCAAAGTCAATCATTTCAAGGACTATGGTTGAAATAAACCTGATACATAGGTGTAACAAATCCACAGAGCAGGGTCAGCTTGGATTGAATTGAAATGAAAGAGGAGGAGAATTGAGAGGACAAATTTAAATGGTACGCAAAACGCGTCCTTGCAAAGGGGTTCGGGGCTGTAAGAAACTAAATATGTGAGCTCCAAGCCTGTTGGCCAGTTGTCTCACTCCGGGTTACGCTGCTCCACTGAAGGAGCTCTAGAAAATTTTGAAGGGGAAAACCGAAAATGGACGTAACCTCTTAGGTACCACATACGCGAGGGGAGGGTCAGCTTGCAAATTCTACCTGCCCCTACATTCCTTGGCCAAACTAGGAGTACCGTATATATCGCATACTTCCTTCCCTCTTTTCTGAAATTTTTGGCCGAAAAATACCGGGAGCGAAATTCGAATATATTTTCTGAAGAGATGTATAAAGTAGTCTTAAGTGTCTATAAACATAAATATAATTTGTTCATTCAATTTCATTATGGATGTTACCTCTAAGTTTCGGATTCGTTTATCTGGTGGGAAATGTGAAGGGTAATGAAGACTGTATAAACAAATAAATATCAAGACGAAAACAATATATAAAATTACTATGACGCCAGAAACTTAAAAAAAAAATGTAGGACTACTTAGGTATTTCAAATAAAAAATGTTAAATTCAGCTCAGGCATAGTTAAATAGAAGATAAAAACATAACATTATGATTTAATATAAAGACATAAGTGGTTACAAGTAGGTCTTTATAGAGTTCTCAAAATGAGTATTATTACAAACAACAAAAAGAGAATACAAACTAAACTTTAATGGATATTAATTCCATAGCTTGTTCGTGAGTAAGATACCAGTTGAAAACAATTTAAGTTGAAATGTTGAATCACTTATATAAAATAAAAGAAATCAAACAATCTGATACTTAGAAACTGGCACAAGAGAACTAACGGGAATATTCATTTGTGCAATTTTACAACTAAAAATTTCCAGCAATATTGTGCCCAACTAACGGGAATATTCATTTGTGCAATTTTACAACTAAAAATTTCCAGCAATATTGTGCCCAATCGCTAGCAGATAACCGACAACATCGCCACTATTCTTATAATTCTCATAGCGTTCCACAATCCTAGAAATTCTGGCATCTGTATTGAGATACTTTCTCTTCTTCTTGGTGGGTGAGAAGCCAGACTGCAATCTCTCGATGTCTCGATCAATTTTATTACTCCTACCTCATTCTGTAGCTGTTGAAGAACATGAAAAAATGAAGGTTGTGGTTTTCCCATCAAGGTATTAATAACTCTATACCATGCTTTGCAAGTATTAATTGTTCTCGGTAAATTGTGAAGAGTACATTGATAACAATTCCAGATATATGGAGGGAAAACTGATTGTTGGTGTCCTCTACCGCGTCTACGACCTCTGATATAGTTATCTTCAACATAGTTAAGGATTACAGACAATAAATCACCTACATGTTCTATCAGCAGAAAAAAAACTTCTCAAATATCGTCCTCTGAAACGAAAGTCAATGTCAATAAGGTGTGGAACTGTGTTCTTAGTTGTTCATTTTCTTCCCTGCGATATTCTTAGATAGTCCTTTTAACTGTATGCAAGAAGTACTACTGTAAATGTCGAAAATGTAATGTGTGACGATGAGGCCTGTGTCGAAAATGTAATGTGTAACAATGAGGCCTTTGTCGAAAATGGAATGTGTGACAATGAGGCCTTTGTCGAAAATGGAATGTGTGACAATGAGGCCTGTATCGAAAATGTAATGTGTGACAATGAGGCCTGTATCGAAAATGGAATGTGTGACAATGAGGCCTGTATCGAAAATGTAATGTGTGACAATGAGGCCTGTGTCGAAAATGTAATGTGTGACAATGAGGCCTATGTCGAAAATGTAATGTGTGACAATGAGGCCTGTGTCGAAAATGTAATGTGTGACAATGAGGCCTATGTCGAAAATGTAATGTGTGACAATGAGGCCTGTATCGAAAATGTAATGTGTGACAATGAGGCCTGTGTCGAAAATGTTATGTATGACGAAAATTCCGCATGTCAAAAAATGTATGACGAAAACACCGGATCCCATTTTAAATGGTCTTAAACTTAGTTCGATATAGAGTCCACGAATTCACCTTAACTTTAAACGTTTATTTAATTTAAACTAATTTAGTATCACACGCATCCAAAATATAATAGGCCTAATTATATCGAATAAGTCTACTTATCAGTTGTAGATACGATTAATTTTATTGGCTGTATACTTTTAATCCATACTTTAAAATTCTATACGCTGACTAAGTTAAATAGAAGATAAAAACATAACATTATGATTTAATATAAAGACATAAGTGGTTACAAGTAGGTCTTTATAGAGTTCTCAAAATGAATATTATTACAAACAACAAAAAGAGAATACAAACTAAACTTTAATGGATATTAATTCCATAGCTTGTTCGTGAGTAAGATACCAGTTGAAAACAATTTAAGTTGAAATGTTGAATCACTTATATAAAATAAAAGAAATCAAACAATCTGATACTTAGAAACTGGCACAAGAGAACTAACGGGAATATTCATTTTATTACCAAACATGCCTAGAAAACTTGAGAACGAGTTTAATGCTTCAACTGGCTAGAGTCTCTGTGCCATTAACTGGAATAGGTGTAAAGACTGTGTTCTATAATGGCGTGCCCAGGGGATATGATACGTTTGTACTGCCACGGCCTCCTGAAAATTAACCGTAGACTACCTTCTGGCCAAGACTCATTATGCGGACTTGACAGGAAGACGAAAAAGAAGATATTGCCATGGAAACATATACACGCATTCTCAGTTCCAAAGGAGAGAGCAATATTAAGATGTTTCTTTTGAAGGCAAGATACGTCTAGAAAGGAATTCAGATATCTTACTGACTAAAAAGATTTGAAATTAGATGCTATAAAATAGATTTTATATTTTATAGGTGTAATTAGTTACAGTTCATTTAACCCAAATATACTTCAGCTGTTGTGTGACATATTCAAGGAGTATAGAAATAATTTGCCAGCCACTTTTATAGGTTTTATAATATATATGTATGTTTATATACTATACCCTAATAACATTCCATAATATGAAATCTCTGGCTTCAGAGTATGCATATAAATTTCGATCTCTCAAGGACACGTATGTTTGTTCTCATAAAGGAAACGTATTAAACATAAACTAACATTAACACAGAACAAAGTTACATAGGAAATTCTCGAAGGTAATTCATGCACATGTTTTTAAGAATTTTATGATGTTCTTCTGTAATTTTGTAATTCTGAAGTAATTATACAAAGGTTTCAAGAATCATTTTACCTTCAGGGTTTAAAACGTACGATGTAATTACCCTAGCAACGTCTCAACTTGTTCAGATTGTTGGGTAATTTAGGTCAGTTAATGATTATTTGGAGAACATGAGAAAAACTCTATGTTATTTTGAAATTTTATAACCCGACCGAAAGTTTAAGGGAATTCCTATAATGTTTCTTGCGTTAGAAAATGGTGATATCTGTAGAGAAATATGTACACATGAAACAAGAGTTTTAGAGTTATTCCACAGTCTGAAGGGAGAGAAATTAACAACAATTTCTGTTCGGAATATAGTCATTTAGAGGCAAATATGAAGAAAAATCGGTTAGAATTATTTATGATCAAACAAAAATAAATAAATAAGATAAAAGATAAATTCTTTGGTATTTGAAACAAATACTTGTACAGATAATACGAAATTACATAATTTTACACATTTTACTGCATACCGAAATTTTTGGCTAGAATACGCCTTTCCCCGGACCCAGAATGGGCACCCGTTTCGGGATCCATGATCAAACAAAAAATTACATAATTTCAAATGATTACTGTTACAACACTATGAGCCACAGTTTTGCTAATGTTATTACTAGTTAGGCCATGAACCGATGTAAGTTATGCGATCATATCTAATTACGCCACCTCCCCTCGTTACGGACACATGAGGTCGCCAAAGTTGCTTAAAAATTAGCTGCATTGCGAAGCCTCACTTAGTGATATCTCTGCATCGAGAGCAGATACAGACCTGCGCGACCTCTCGTTCGATTTTTAATTGTGAGTTCTGCAATATTCCAGTGATAATGGGCACTTTGAGCGAACCATGCAGAAAAAAGCATTTACAAACATATGTATCTCAACACATTCACGCACAGTATGTTTGGCCACATTTGATTAAAGGGCTATTAAAAAAATTAAATGAAAACATACTGTGGAACTAGGAGGTTAAAATATAATTGCGAACATGAAAACAAAAAAAGGGGATTTTCTTAATATTTCACCATAGTTTCCTCTTAAATAATAAACTGTTCGTTCTATGCTTCTATAAATTCATGTGTTTCTAGTTTAATTTCTTTTAATGACAGCAGTATACCAACATAGCATTGAAAATTATTTGCATACAAATTAACTAACGTCACATATAGAATTACTCTATATATCTTATACGTAATTGCAGTTTAATCATTGTCATAAAATAGGTGACTCCTAACTCCAAAGAAGGAATGACAGGGATACCAAACGAAATGACAAATGTCACGTATGTTCTAGGCATATTTTCCTTGATATATGCTGCTAATAACTAAACTAGTGTATTGATCCTTATGTTGTCCAGATAACAAGTGAATTCCTTTGAACATGTCCAGATAAAATTTATGACACAACGAATTGGAAACCAAATCCTTGGCTGTCACAGGAAATGAGGTGACACATACAAGCATAAATTATTGTAGAAAGATAGTAACCACGCGTGGAAGGAAATTCCGGACATTGCTAATGCAAAAGGAACGTTCGAATTGGTTAGGAAATTTCACATTAGAAAATAAATTTGAATTACGTGAAATATCTAACTCTAGAATTTGATCTTTCCTGTTTTCCTCGCTAGTCCACAACAATGGAGTATTTTAGGGTTAATGTTTTTTATATGTTTCGAAGTATGCATTGTTAAAAATAAATAAATAAATAAATAAATAAATAAATAAATAAATAAATAAATAAATAAATAAATAAATAAATAGATAAATAAATAAATAAATAGATAAATAAATAAATAAATAAATAGATAAATAAATAAATAAATAAATAAATAGATAAATAAATAAATAAATAAATAAATAAATAAATAAATAAATAGACAGACAGACAGACAGATACACAAACAAACAAACAAAACAATAAATAAATAAATAAATAAATAAATAAATAAATAAATAAATAGATAGATAAATAAATAAATAAAGTTGCGCAAATTGGTCTACTTAAATAATAGAATTAACCTAATTTGTGTCAAGAAAAATTGACCCAGAAGAGCTCAAGGACAGTCGTAACAAGAAATGAAATTACAGCTAATTATGGATAAGTAAAAAGTGTTTGAAAATAAACACGCATGCTTTCGTGGTGAAATGTATTTGCTTTGAGATCTGGCAACAGCTTGAGACTAGAATGCATTCTAAAGTATATTTGAAGAGGCTACGCAAACCCGTGTAAAATAAGACTTAAAATATGATAACTGAATTTAAAATATAGCGAATTATATTAATTCGATAGTGGCATTGCCAAAAATAGCTGATTGGACGGGAAAAGACCACCAGGAAGACCACAGAACAAAATAGAATAATGGCCTTATTGGAGATAGATGAATTCGTATAGATTCGAATTAAATCCTAATATTCAGGAATGAGTAAGATGCAAATATTGACTATAATGAAATGAAATGAATTTATATGACTGAAATATAATGTAGTAGCTCTACTTTTTATGATGTTTATGCTCCTTTTTGACAATCTTGTATCTGTATTTATCTGTCCTTTATTGTTTTCATTGCCACTTCTGCATATTCGTGTAACCACGACATTGAAAATGCTACTCAGTAGTACCGTCACGCAGAGCATTGAGGGTAATTAGGTAGCTTTCAATTGTCGAGAGAGAGCCATAATAAAAAAAAAACAAAAGATAAAAAATACGAGAGATGTACAAGAAAAAAAGAGAAGCGTTAATTGTTGTCATAAATCTAACCACACCTCCTTCTTTCTTTATATTCTTTTCCCAACTTTTGCTTCTTTTTTAAACCAAATTGCAGATTTCTCATCTGTAATTAACGCCACATTTCACTGTCTGTCCGATGAAAAAAGACGAGAGACTGTTGTAAAAACAAGAGAAGTTATACACTTGGTTATCATTACCGCATCATAGTGTATCATAGTTTGTGGACTTTTTTTTAATTGCGCTCTAAGACATTGTTAAAACCGTGGTCAACCAATTCAGAATGTTACATATAATATGCCATCATGCTATGCTTTGGTGTAAATGTTAGGCCAATTATATTTCCACCCTAAGTCAAGGTAATCTAAATAATGAGCGTTTACACCACCAACCTCAGCACCTACCACCGACCATCACGGTTGTTACATCTCGCTGTAACATCTGAATCAGCGTTACTATCTACTAATTTGAGGTCCGATTCGAAAATATAATCGACAGTTAAAGCAATCGTTCTTATTTCTTCTGCTGTTAACCAAGGAAAACTTTCTCACAGCAGCTACCACTAAACGCTAGAGGGTAAATGTTTGGATGATCGGTTTCTTCTGTGTGTTATATTACTGAAGGTTCTACGTGGTTGTTTATTCAGATTACTAAAATTTTATGTATAGAGACTAAATATTCCATTCTTCCCATTAGGTTTCAGAAAACATATAGAGGTTAAACATTAAACATCAAAATGTAAATATAATTTTCACCTGCTTGGAATAATTTCACATAAATTTTATAAAAATTGAACAAGCAAAATTACACTGACATTCTTCCAGGCACCGAAGAGAACAATCGAAAGTATTTTTTTTAAACATGTAACGTTTATATTCGATCTGCATTAATAAGAAAAAATGAAAGGATTGTGCAGAAAGGAAATTACACTAGTCATGAAAAATGTTTTACGTCATATGCGATAAACTCAACAATGTGAACGAGTCCATTGCTATACACAAGGGAAGTTCGCATACATAACCTACTTAGAGAGTTTATTATAATCTATGAGGGAGATGAAATAAATAAATAAATAAATATATAAATAAATAAGTAAATAAATAAATAAACAAATAAATAAATAAATATTACAGATGCATAAATACCAATAACAATATTTACAGGATATTCTCATCTTCTTATATATAGCTTACCAGTTACAGCAACTGTTAAATGTCTGATTCAAAAAGAGTTCCTTACTTCTCGTCCTCTATACAGGGTGTAACAAAAAGGTATGTCAAAACTTCAGGGAAATATTTATCACATGTAGAGGAATAAAATATGTTATATAAACATGGGTCCGGAAATGCTACCATTAATCAGACGTAAACACTACTACAGTCAGATTACAAGCTGTTTGCAAACATGCTCTTATTTGGAAGCTCTTGTTTGTAAACTGGGGGAGGAGTAATTGTATAAAATCAGCTTTAACACGGAAATAAAGCATTTCCGAACCCATGTTTATATAACATATTTTCATCCACTACACGTGAGAAATATTTCCCTAAAAGTTTGACATACCTCTTTGTTACACCCTGTATACATCCTGTTTTAATGTATTATTATTACTACCATAAAAACACTATTGAAATTGTACTTACTTTTGCCGTGCTTTCAAGAGGATTCCAATACACAGCGATTGCGTTATGCGCTACTTCTTCGATACACCCGACTAATCCAACGCTGTTTTTTGTATCTAAAAATGAAACATACAAGATCATAAACATAAAAAAAATTCAGTTCTGAAAAAGCGTTATCGATAACAAATAGCATTAAAAATAACTTTCAATTTCAATTTGTTTATTTGAACACCACGTTGCTAGGAATCTGCAAATCAACACTGAAAAAAAAAATAAAACGCTGAACACTACAACAAAGTTGTCTGTTTTGGTCTGTGACTTCTACTTTTCGTTCAAAAAAGAAATTCATACTACAGGAAACACAATCGAATAAAGCTATCGAACAGTTCGATTATTCAAAACTATCGAATTGTTCGATGAGTTGGAAACAATCGAATAAATTAGTTAATTTCACTCTATTAACACTGCGCTATAAAATTCTGAGCATGCGCAGTGAGATCAGCCTCTCAAGCCAATCAGCCACTGCGCAATTTTTTCCATAGGCCAAAAATGACAAAACTATGCGTATCTACTAAACAATAACAAAAAAACGCAAACAACTAGGAACTAAAACAATTTTCTAGTTATAAACATCATGCCTTACCACCAATTAAATTAATTAATTAATAATAAAGAATATTCAGAACAGAAAATATAAAAAATATATATATTTTAATTATATGCATGCTTATATATACGTCACGCCAACTGAAATGCTATTACTTACAAGAAAAACAAATCGTGTGTTAACATTACGTTTCTCACTTACCGCTATAATCCACTGAACAGCTGGACAAAAGAAAAACCCCATTAGTACTTGAAATAATTAGTTTATAATATCTTTTATCGCCGATCCTGTTTATATTATAAAAGCATAATACAGTTACATTATCCATAAATTAGTCATCATTCATCATAATAAAAGGAAGTACTCTAGAACATAGTAATTGAAAGCTATATGTAGAAAAAGAAAAAGAAGAAGAACAGATCCATTATGTGGAGTCAAATGGCTGTTGATTCATTGAGACCCATAAAGAAGTTTAGCTTAAAAGCTTCGGTTACATTTGAAATGAAATGCACCTTAAAATGAGTTTAAGCAAGGGGAGGGACAGAGGTTATTGTTGCGTGCTGCAAGGTGGGGAGATGGATACTATCTTCATTCCGTGTGGGAGAAAAGGTGCTGGAGTAAGGTCAAATATAGGACGTTTAACAAGTCTCTATTCGGATCTGGTTTGAAGACCTATTCAGGCGAGAATTTATAAAATTTTAACAGCTAGATTATCTTCACTATAGCTATTATTATTATTATTATTATTATTATTATTATTATTATTATTATTACTATTATTACTATTATCATCATCACTTTTTCCCTTTTAACGCCTTACTTTTCTGCGACCCTCTGGACTTAATGTTCCTAGGGTATAGTTTAGTATAGCCTGGAGGTAAATTCTCCCTGGTTCTATTATTCCTAGTGATTCTCATGACTGCAACATTTTTGCCATTTTCACAATTTTGTTCGAGTCATTTTTTTCATAATATAGTTTTAGATAGGGTTTTGTTGACGAATATCCGTATTGATCTGCGGATATACTAATTATATTAATTAATATAGCGGTTACTATGCCGATCGTTACATTAGAGGTCTAACTTCGTGCCGACTATACGCCATGGGAGTGTCTGTAAAGATATGTATGTGTCTATATGTAGGTCGCAATAATATCTAAGAATGAACTTTCAAGCTTCAATATAAAAATTGTTTCCTGTCATAGTTTATTGACCGCATTATGTAAATTCAAGAATTAATGTTCGACAGTTGTTATATTTTGGGTATTATTTGTTACAGAATTTACTATATGAAAGGATTTTTTTATATTTTAGTAGGTTATTTTACGACGCTTTATCAACATCTTAGGCTATTTAGCGTCTGAATGAGATGAAGGTGATAATGCCGGTGAAATGAGTCCGGGGTCCAACACCGAAAGTTACCCAGCATTTGCTCATATTGGGTTGAGGAAAAACCTCGGAAAAACCTCAACCAGGTAACTTTCCCTGACCGAGAATCGAACCCGGGCCACCTGGTTTCGTGGCTATACGCACTAACCATTACTCTACAGGTGTGGACATGAAAGGATTTAACAAGTGAAATCAATTATTTTCAAATTCCATATTCCCTGTATGTTTCATAGGAAAATTTTAAATAAAAAGTATATTAAGATAGACTACTAAAAATACATCGAAATGCATTAACAACTATTTTATTTTCTTAATAGATTTAAAGAAATCATTAAATAAAATAATAAAATATTCTGAACTGCAATTTGGTTTATTTAACGTTTTACTTTTGTTTTTCCTACACTCAATTGTTTATTTCTGTTGCATTTAATTTCGAGTACTATGAGGCCCTGGTAAAAATAATACAACATTAAACAATAACACTGTTGATGCATTAGGAAAGACAATATACAGAAAATCCATGCACTCAGTTCCTACTTTACATTGTAGGAAAATATATTGTTGACGATAATCCACGCATGTTCTGAGGCTTTTCATTTCCATTTTCCGAACATATGGAGAGAGTTTTACGATCGTTTAGGTTATGCTTATTGAAGGTGGCTTGTTTGAGAATCTACTTTAAATATTAATATTCCTTAATATATTCCTTTTGTTGAATATTATTTAGCTTATTTTATTTTTCTTTCATAATGCTTTCATTAATTTTATGCCATTTATTTTAATTAATTCCAATTAATTTTACTGATTTTGAAATGGTATTGTGTTATTTCTGCCACGGCCCCATGTAAAAGTGTAAGACTCGATCAAAAAAAAAATTGTGGATAAAAAAGTCGAAATATTTACTTACTTACAAATGGCTTTTAAGGAACCCGCAGGTTCATTGCTGCCCTCACATATGCCCGCCATTGGTCCTTATCCTTTGCAATATTAATCTAGTCTCTATCATCATATCTCACCTCCCTCAAATCCATTTTAATATTATCCTTCCACCTGCGTCTCGGCCTCCCCAAAGTTCTTTTCCCCTCTGGTCTCCCAACTAACATTCTATATGCATTTCTGGATTCGTCCATACGCGCTACATGCCCTGCCCATTTCAAACGTCTGGATTTAATGTTCCTAATTATGTCAGGTGAAGAATAGAATGTGTGCAGTTGTGTTGTGTAACTTTCTCCATTCTCCTGTAACTTCATCCCTCTTAGCCCCAAATATTTTCCTAAGAACCTTATTCTCAAATACCCTTAATCCCTGTTCCTCTCTCAAAGTGAGAGTCCAACTCTCACAACCATACACAACAACCGGTAATATTAAATACATATCATTATTGATCAGAACTTAAAATGGCCTCATCACATTACTTATCTTTGTAAGAGGCTTCGTAAAACAATTTATAAATTCGTTAATCTTCGATGCTACTTACCTATTAGAGTTCTACGAAATGTTTATTTGGCCATTATTCAGTCTATCATTCAATATGGTATAATTGTTTGGGGTGGAAGTACAAAAATTAATCTTAGTCCGTTAAATTTACTACAAAAACGAATAATTAAAATTTGTTTGAAGAAACGTTTCGTTTATCCAACTAAATTAATTTATTCTGAATTTAATGTATTTAATATTGAACAAATTTATAAGTATACGCTGTTAAAATGTTATCATAAAAATCGTAATAAGTTTGTATTACAGACACACAATTATGACACAAGACGAAATATTAATTCAACATTAGTAGAACCTAAATGTCTCACATCTGCTGGTCTAAAGCATAGCATAAATTTTGGCCCTCGGTTGTACAATGCTTTAACTAAATTACACCCAGAACTTCTAACATGTAACCCACTAACATATTACAAGAAAATTAGGAACGTGTTAATATCTTCAATTTGATTAAATAAATTTATAGCCTATGTGTATGAATTAATCAACCTATATTATATTTGTATTCTATAATTTTGAAATATATATATTAGTCCTACTTTTCACGTGCGATATTATTCTTCTCTAGTGTTAATATTATATTATATAATTCCATTGCTGCTGTAATTATATTTTAGTTCCTATTTTATTTTACTTATTTATTTATATTATTATTATTTTTTATTTCAATATTATATCTGAACTGCGACCGAGCACGAGCGCTGCTCATTCGGTCTCAAATTTTGTTAATACTACTGTATCTTCTTTTTATATTGCTTGTATTATCTTAGTTGTATTTCTCTTTGTTTTGTTTTGTAATTATATTTCTTTATTCTGTATATTTGAATTTAAATAAATTAAATAAATAAATATATTTTATAATATATTTACTTAATTTATTTGAATGTATTAAGAAAATAAAATTGTTGTTAGTACATTTCCATGTATTTTTAGTTCTTTAACATTTTTTCTTACAAAAGTTTCTTGTGATGCACGCAGGAAATAGGCTACTAATTGAGTTTCCATATTAAATTTATCTACTAATTGAGTTTCCATATTAAATTTATATGTATGGTAAACTATGTCACACACAGTATAACTGTTCGACAGGAAACGAAAACTCTTGCAATACGATGAACATTTCAGGAATCTATTAATCCCTTTAATAAATTTAAGAAAACAACCAATTAAGTATATACTTGTTTTTGTTAACGAAGAGTGTCCATTTGTGAAATGCTTTTAACAAGAATTCTCTACTAACTAGAACTGCAGTCTGTCGTTAAGCTGATAACCTGTTATTTCCAAATTTGGAGACTTTAATTTAAGAAGTTTGCTGGGTTTTAAAATCCGTCTTACAAAGCGAATCAACGGTCCTACGAGGAAATAAAGAGTAATATATTATTATGTGTTTTGATCTGGTCGATAATCTTGGGCAACACATGCAATGGAGCCGATTTCGAACCTCGTTTATCTGCGCTATGTGTGAGGTTCCTCTAGCCAAGCAATTACCTCCTACATATAAATTCCGACGCGCGAGTCTATAATTTTGTTTAATTGCGATTACCTGTCAGATAGCAAGCTGTAAATATTCACGAAACTGCTACCGTACGCGTAATTACGATTGTCGGCCAAAATTAACATACTCCCAGCACTGTTTCAGGCCCCTTATGTAAAATCACATAAGCCATTAAACATGGGCGTACTCAATTCCTCTCACTTTCCCATATTCAAAGTATAGACAAAGTCTTAAACAAAGTAGGTCACGTATGTATGAAGATACGCTGAAAATTCGATGATGACACAACTCATGATTACCAACATTTAGGAAACAATATATGATTTTTTGACGTTTTATATAGAACTGCGATAAATAAAATTAGGAAAAATGTCACTAAAAATCGAGTTTCCTTGGCGTCCGACATAATAGAGTGGAAATATGGGCTACCATTTTGTTTTTCTCATAATAATGGAAAATGGTGTGGCATATTACTTGGAAATTTTTATTGACATACAAAGTAATTATTCAGATGAAATTCTTTCAGTTTTAAGGGGTTAGGTACAGCTTACAGCAGTAAAATTTTTGGAAATATTCAACATTTTTTCCCTCCATTACTGTATCTTGTACAATAATGAAAATTAGTATATGTAAAATACTGTCTTTCTGCTATATGAAAAAAATATTTTTACGATTTAAAAAAATTCTTTATATTTCTTTTTCAAAATTCAGTCGACAAACTACGGCATGAAATCATGATATTTCAGTTATGAAAAACATATATATATATATATATATATATATATATATATATATATATATATATATATATATATTTTAAGTTTCCATCATAATGAATATAATTTGCATCTATATAACTTATAATATATAAAATTATCTCAATATCTTCATCTCCCAAAATATACAATCAAAGAAATAGTTTAAAACAGCCCTACTTAGACTTTTGCCTTCCTGAAAAAGACTATACTTAGCGAGTTTTTATGATATGGAGTCAAAATGATGCTGCACCTTAACTAAGACAAGAAAGGATATCACACTAACAACAGATAAATATACACGGGATTCGAAATCACGGCTGTAGCTTCGCTATATCGTCAAATGTAAAGTATCAGTGATTTAAAAAAAATCAGCGTTCACTAATCCACATAAATTGTTTCAGTTCTGAACGCTTACGTAACATAACAGAGTAAAAATGCCTACTCAGTGTTACATAATTCATAATATATTCCGGGAGTACTAGTAGGCCTTTAAGGATTACGCGAAAGAAGTTTTAAGCCCACTTTGCCGACGTCACGACTCCAATTACGTATCATGTTAAAGACAGAAAGAACCAGATACCAATCACCATCCATCAAATCTAGAGATATTGGGTCCAACCCGGGAGCATTACGTGAAGCCTTCATTATCTTATTATTGACATCTCAATTCTTTATGCATAAATGTTGAGAATAGGATAATCTTGTAATTCGTTGTAGCATAAATCACATTACAAAATTAAATTTAGGTCCGTTTAATACATAATAGAATTATATATTGTGTTATAAAGTTTTGGATTGCACCACAGGAGACACATATGTACAGTATCGTAAATATGTTTGAAAAAAAGTTCATTTTAAGTCTCTCGAGAGCAATGTAATATTCTTCTTTTAAACAGAAATTTCATTTCTAATCTTTGAACAATAATGTAACTCTCTCCTAACGTAAAACTTTAAATTTACTGATATTCAGCAATACCTTAACTCTATTTTTAAAAACCTCATTTACTAAACTTTGAACAGTAGTATATAACTCTCCTTTCATGTAAAGATTTAATTCACTGATCTTCAACAATAATTTAACTCTATTCCGCTTACAAGAATATATAACTATCCTTTCATGTAAAGATTTAATTCACTGATCTTCAACAATAATTTAACTCTATTCCGCTTACAAGAATATATAACTCTTCTTTCATGTAAAGATTTAATTCACTGATCTTCAACAATAATTTAACTCTATTCCGCTTACAAGAATACATAACTCTCCTTTCATGTAAAGGTAAAGATTTAATTCACTGATCTTCAACAATAATTTAACTCTATTCCCTTTACAGGAATATATAACTCTTCTTTCATGCACTTCACTGATCTTCAACAATAATTTAACTCTATTCCGCTTGCAAGAATATATAACTCTTCTTCCATGTAAAGATTTAATTCACTGATCTTCAACAATAATTTAACTCTATTCCGTTCATTAAAATTTAATGTACTGGTCTCTGAATAGTACTGCAACTCTTTTAACGTTAATATTTAATTACTGGTCTTCGACAATAATTAACTTCATATTTAAAAAGTTAGCTTATTTATCTTTGAGTAAAACGAAAATTTCTTTTAAAAGTTCATTTACTAACCTTTGAACAATAATATAACTCATGCTTAAAGTAAAGCTTTAATTTACTGATCTTCAACACTAGCTTAACTCTCTTAAGATACTGTCCGTTTACTCATTTTTGAACAATAACAACTACAACAACAACCACCAAGGCACCAACAACAAGAACAATTTCTTGTAAAAGTTAATTTACTGCTCTTCAGGCTTTACTGTAATTCTCTTGTGTAATAAAGAGTTCATTTGCTGATCCTCGAAAAATAACACGACTATTTTTCTTTGAATTTATTACTGATATTTGGATAATAATGTAAAATGGTCATGTTCACTGATCTCTGGAAAATAATGCCACTCTATTTTTGGAAAACAGTAAGTCACCAACTTCTTTTAAAATAAACATACATTATGATTTTTGTACAAAAACCATAAATTATTTGGGCATCAATACTACTCTCTTAAAAAACTATCGTTACTGATTCTTGAAAAATAATGTAACTGTATCTTTGCTATATAACTGTCTTTTAACATAGGACTTATTTTGACAATCCTGTTGTACGGAGCTTTAGTGGAATAAAAATAAAAGGAAAACAACCTGTCCCAAACAGATTTTGTTCACGGAAAATCTCATAAGGTTTTCTCAGTACTCAAACAGTGACCCGGCAATTTAGACGTTGTAATCATATGGAAAAAATAACAGCGAAACAATAACAATATATGAGACTGAAATTCTTGAAGAAAATTCGCCCCAATGCAGATGTATTCACAGCAAGTCTCTCAGAAAATTTCGGGTATCAAAGTATGATACCTCTAATCAGCGTCTTTTTATACCTACGGTTGAGTCTATTTTTGAGGATTTGCTTTGGCTTTATATATTATATATTCCATTAGTAGTTAGTTACAATGTGAAGGCAGATAACCAAAACAGCTAAATCTATACAAACCAATCTGTTAACACGTCTTTCCTTTGAGTGCTCGAATAATACAAATCAAACATATTCAACGCGCTATTTTTGTCGAAGAACAATAAATAATATAATGGTTGTAAAGTAATGGTATGTTGTGAAATAAATGGGAACTGTAATAAGCTGTTAGCTAGAAACCATATTTATTACAGCTCCATATTTTCGGCTTCCTGTTATAAGATAAGAAATCGGGTAGGTTGCTTCATACCTATTCACAGTTTGAAATACAGCCACCTCAATTATCCTAGGAGAACAAGTCTATTCAACTTAAATTATAACTTTTCTTACTCCGTTAAGTATATTTTAAGTACATTCTTTCTTTGAAATTCTGTAGAGTAAATGATACCTGAAGTATAACCCAAGTTCTTGAAAAAGGCACAAAAGTAGTCTACTTCTGCTGCATAGTGACAGTATGAATATGATGGCATAAAACATTTCACATCTTTTCTAACAGTGTAATAGGTACAAATAGTTTTATTCAAGTAAGTAACTCTACCGTGTAACATAGATTTATTTATTTTTAGACTTTAAAAGCTAAAACTTGCTTCTTCAAAAGTATTCCTGCAATAACGCTTAATACAGTCACACACTGGTTTATAAACCAATTATCATGTTAAATATTTTGCATCTCAACAACTCAATTTGATGAAACACTTCATTCTATCCATTGAAAACAAAGTGAAACTCACAACAACTGCCTACGATGGATCAGGAAGCGAATGTATAGGAATGAAAATAAGGTGGGTTCTCCTGTTATGGCCACCCCCCTATTGTGAGTTAGTTAAACAAAAAATCCGCTAAATTGCAGTAGCATCCAGTGAAAGGGCATCCTGGTATTTCACTTGATCGTTTTCCATCCAGTCAGGTTGAGCAATATGGCGTCAGTTGCCTATTTTGCGGTTTTCATGTGACCTCTTCTTATTTTTCTCTGGTACGTCTCCTTTGTTTTAAGTTATGCATGTTTTTCAAGGACTTGTTTCATGAAAACCATAGTCCTCCATTCAGTTTTTAATGTTCTGTTGATTGGTTTTGTCGTTGATGGCGTATCTTTTACGAGTTGTTCATAATCAAACGATTTTCGTGAAAGCTTACCTGCTCCTGATATGGCCATATCAAATGCACCATGGCCATATCAATTTCATTTCACTTTTTTTTTTTCACCTGGCAAATTTACATGCCTTATAGCTGGGATTACGCAAAAATTTTGTATTTTAAGAAAAACAACTTATTTTTTTTATGGAAAAACCTGTTTTGACTACACTTTTGAATTATAAAAAAGATTATTAAGTGTCATGTTTATTCATTTTACATCAAAATTATTTAATTTTAGCACAACTGCGCTATCAAACTGAAAACAATCACGATTTGTAGAACATGGAACAAGAGTGGCCATAACATGTGCACATGTTCCTGATATGGCCACTAGGTAGACTTTTGGAATTTGGGACTTTTTGGACAATTAAAGCTATTTTTATGGGGAAAGGAAATTGTTTTAAGAAAGTCCATTAGACTGAGAACGAGTAAGAAAAAAGTGGTTTACATTTTTTTTAATGGCAGCTAGAAAAATTCTCAGACCTTAGCAAGGCCATATCAGGGACACCTACCTTAATTATATAGATGAGCAGAAGGAATATGACGGAGAGATTGACACATAGGTAGGCAGAGAGATAGTCAGACAGACGATAGTAGATAGATAGACGAATCAACGGATTGATGGACGGACGGATGGATAGATCGATACATAATTCGTTGGCTACACTGGCGTTATTATTATTATTATTATTATTATTATTATTATTATTATTATTATTATTATTAGTATTATTATTAGTACTATTATTATGTCATTTTACTATATGACTTGCATTCAAACATTTATTAACACGTATAAAAGAGAGAAATATTTTCTAAAACACCCTGTATGACGATTATGACATATGTATTGATAAGTGCGAAGGAATTAGATTAGAACCTTTCTACCACTCCACAGCAACTACCAGATACAAGAGGGAAAAGTTATTCCACTGGCCACTAATGGAGATATCACCGCCACAAACCCGTCCAGTCACTATGTATAAATGAATGAATAGTCATTGAAACGGCCGGGAAACTTGTTAGAGGCGGTCAGGGTAGTGGAGTGAGGAGACGAAAGATTTCGATGAGGGAAGAGAGAAAGAGAGAGAGAATAATAGCAGACAGGCACACAGACAGACGTGGACTTCAAAATTATTGTAACAATATTAAACTAATTGTCTCACATCTATGTCACTGATTGTGTAGTACATTTAGAAAGCAAGGTTTAAATCAATTTTACAAATATACAAATTCAATAACAATGAAATCTCAACAACTGTGCCTCTGTACATTTTCAATCATTTTTTAAAATGCTTTATTATTATAATCCAAAGTTGCACTACAAAATCTGACTGATTGTTAAAACCTCCCGGTATTATCACTGAAGATCTTAACGGACTCGTGACAGTCTAGTGTACAAAACTCTGATGCTGGACTTTTTCAAAAATTAAATTCATAAACATAAATTGGCACCTAACTTCGTTTTGACACAATTTTTGTCGGATCGTGTTAAAATTTGGAAAGTGTCTTACAAGATCCAATATACAGGGAGAAAGAACATGTAAGTGCGAAGAAGAGATCCAAAACAGTGAGAAATATTGTAGTTGAATGCCCCTTTGGCAACAGAGACTCAAATTGAAGTAAAATATGGAATTTCGGCAATAGGGTAAAGGTTGGTAAGACTGTGATACGAGTAATACTGTGATAGTTCTTTTTGAGAATGTATTACAATTTTACTGAGCAACAGATGGACCGTTTTGTGCAGAAACTTGTCCACGAACATTCCCTTAATACAATGTCACAAAAAACTCGATCTTCCTCTCGCTCAGTAAGATTGTAATAAATTCTCAAAAAGAACTATCACAATATCACTTATATCACAATATTACCAACCTTTAGCCTACATAAAAATTGCTGTACAATCTTCACTTAAAACCCTAGTACAAAGGGCAATCAATAAGTTTCAGGACTGAATGTAGAAAACACAGGAAACAGAGAAGTATCTAGAACCAGGGAAACGCCTGGAATATATTCTAAATGCATCACTCCAAAGGCAGAGAAGAAGACTAGCCATAAGGCGTATATGGAGAATGTTCAGGAAAAATAATTGTAATAGGTCCTTGACATTTGCACAAAATCACGTGTAGAAGCTCAGTTCTTACAAAGACAATCTGACTGTGTTTGATAAACTGACTCAACAGGCATGGAAGCAATGATCTTCAGTGACATGCGCATATATGTTTAACAGTACAATAAATACAAGTGCAGTTCGGAAATATATTGATTGCACCTTATATACTTTCGGATGAAATAGGATTCCTCATACTGGCTATACAATAATAATAATAATAATAATAATAATAATAATAATAATAATAATAATAATAATAATAATAATAATAAACCACGACAATAACATGGAAATGGTGACTCGCAGATTAAAGTTCGTCGTAGATGAGATTTGGCCAGTAAATTTTTTCTATGTCATAATCTTGAAGAACAGAGATCTTTTATGTGACATAACATAGGATTCAATTAGAAAGAAATTTTGGGAGACATAAAATTATTGAGGCGTACAGGAAGCTGGGATGTGAACTTTCCCACTTCCTGAGTTTAGGCATTAGAAGGAGGAGATATTACCTCCAAAGTACCGCCTCTGTTCATCCCCTACCGAAAGAATCGGTGGGCCTATTAAATTTTATAAGAAATGAATTTTACAGACATTTTGTAAGCTGTATTGAAATAAAATATGAACATTGAAACCTACATGTGAACCCTTGCACTTCGTAATTTTCTCTTTACTGCTAGAACCAACACAAACGCTCAAATATATAGTTTTGGGAAACGCTTGTAGCCAAATATTGAAAACTTATGTAGGCCTATATTCTAGCTCTGTTAGAGATAATAAGTTACTTATGGCTTTTAGAGAACCAGGAGGTTCATTGCCACCCTCACATAAACCTGCCGTCGGTCCCTATCCTGAGCAATATTAATCTAGTCTCTACGATCGTATCCCACCTCCCTCAATTCCATTTTAATATTATCCTTCCATCTACGTCTCGGCCTCCCCAAAGATCTTTTTCTCTCCGGCCTCCCAGCTAACACTCTATATGCATTTCTGGATTCGCCCATACGTGCTACATGTCCTGCTAATCTCAAACGTCTGGATTTAATTTTCCTAATTATATCAAGTGACAAATACAATCCATGCAGTTCTTTGTTGTGTAACTTTCTCCATTCTCCTCTAACTTCATTCTTCTTAGGCCCAGAAATTTTCTTAACCCTTTCTAACCCAAATTAAATTTACAAGCAATCCATGTTGAAACAAATAGCTGTATTAGGACCAAGTTACGGGAGTGGCAACATTTGAAACAAAACTATATTGATGAAAATGTATTGAAATAGAAGTTATCCAGCAAAATTTACCTTCATATGTAACACACAAGTATATAAATGCTATAAAGTTAATTATTGCCATATGGTATCTACAGGTAAGAAAGGGCTAAGCACCATATTTTCAGACACCCTTAATAATAACAGGTACATTTATTTGTACCGTCGTGTTACTTACTAATCTCCATATATAATCGTAAGAAAACAGTTACTTATATGAAAATTAAATGGTTACTATTTTTCATTGTTCCCTTTCCAGTGCATCCAACTGAAGAAAAACTTATCGGCTGTATTTTAATTACATAAGAGGTGCATAATCACAATTATTCCCACATAAGAACAATTCTAATTAAAAATGCATGAGAAAAAAGTATTTTAACTTACAGAAGACTTAATTCTTGGCTATAATATGTGAAAATATAAAACAAATTACCGCGAAGTTACCATGGCCTAGATCAATGTAAATTGCATGGACTCGGTTTATTAACCTGAGACAGTGCGACATCTGAGAGGCGTGGTTAGTTTTAATCGCTAAAACAAGTGAGATCCCGGTTACGATGACAACGGAATGTGAAACAAAAGAAGGATTACATCCGCTCCTTACTAATGTGGAGAGCTTGCGAGAGGTGAATCAGAATTACATACAGCAGCAGAGTCGAGCACTTGTTATACCTAGGAAGGTCTAAAACTAGTTTGCCACTGACAGTGATTAATGTCAGAATTATGATAGAAACTGCTCAGTTTCATTATTAAGGTAGCCAATATGGAAGTAAAAATAATAAGTTTCCATCACTGAGATACAACTTGGGTCGAAACGTAGCTCTGTCAGATAGCCGACAACTTCTTATAGTGACAGGGTTCGATCACCGGAAGATTCAGAATTTTATAGTAAAGGACAAGTATTGAGGCCTTGTTTTTTCAAGACTATTAAAATTTCCATTCCACTACAGCTCCACTATTAGTCCTATCGTAAGTTTATCGCACCACATCTGCAAGTCTATAGTTAAAGACAGTAGTTAAGTACACTGAATTAAGAAATACTCCATACACAATATTTTCGATAATACATAGGTACTTATATAAAAAGCTGGATACATTAATACATTAAATACTATTTAATATGTTTAAATATGCATATTATAGGCCTATATATACAAGAATGTATAGGGTAAACTAGGGTCTGTTGGACAGTCGGGCATGTTGGACACATTGTAGGCCTACTTTAACGTGTTACCACGCCACTTGTGGGCACCACATTCTGCTAGAAGTCAATGACGGAAGTAGCCACGAGTGGGGCTATTTCCGTCATTGACTTCTAGCAGACTGTGGTGCCCACAAGTGGCGTGGTAACACGTTAAAGTACAGAGTGTCCAACATGCCCGACTGTCCAACGGACCCTAGTTTACCCTATAGAAGTCCGCCTGGATGGCGCAGTTGGTATAGCGCTGGCCTTCTGTGCCCGAGGTTGTGGGTTCGATCCCGGCCCAGGTCGATGGCATTAAAATGTGCTTAAATGCGACAGACTCATGTCAGTAGATTTACTGACATGTAAAAGAACTCCTGCGGGACAAAAATTCCGGCAAACCGGCGACGTTGATATAACCTCGACAGTCGCGAGCGTTGTTAAATAAAACAATATTTATTTATTCAGGATGAATGTGACAATATCGTCACTAAGTGGATTCTCAGGATAAAAGGAAGCAGGATTTCCCTATGCTATTTTGCGTTATTTTTTTTTATTGATGGGAAATCGACTTTACGTCTAGAAAAAATTGCAACATCGCAGTAAATTCAGTAACACTTGCCGACAAATGGAAACAAACCTTCTGTGTGTAACAGCAATGTGGGAAAAGATGTAATCAAGCACTGCCTACCACACGCTTCGGTCTGTAAAATGTTC
The DNA here is from genome assembly GCF_040183065.1 of Periplaneta americana. NCBI lineage: Eukaryota > Metazoa > Arthropoda > Insecta > Blattodea > Blattidae > Periplaneta > Periplaneta americana. The sequence goes on along the minus strand of NC_091121.1, from coordinate 40,978,457 downwards.
CAAGCCTCGCGGTACTCAGGCCTTAGGGTGATGCATACGTCTTCTTTTCAGTAACAGTGTTGCCAAAAATCCATTACTTATACTAATTTATTAATAATGAAAATATTAAAATATTCCTAAACCGTAAACGTGACTGAAACATTATGCAAAATATTTGTTGGAACTAAGAAGTGTGATATAAATAAGTTTATAAAATGTGCATTTCTAAATGTGATTAAAAGATAATGGGATCAAAATCATAATATAAAATAATTATTTCTATGAAATCTAAACGCAGAAGGAAAAAATAATAGAGGAATTTTCCATTCATGCTATGCTAATGTTTCGGTCCTTAGAATTGTCATCGACCCTGTATGTAGCTATACACGACATGTAGGAACAACACATACAATTTTTATATTTTGATGTTTTTGAAAAATAATTATGTAGGATATTCTCAATCTGATACCCCAAAAAGAATTTATTAACTCCGAGAATTTGACCTAAACTCTTTCGGCGTATTTCAACCAGAGACAAAGAGCCTAGAGTATCGTGACTACGCGAATATCGTGTTAGCTTTCCAAGCAAGCGGTCCATGATTCGATACCCAGTGTAGGCATTGGAAAAAAGAATTTATATTCTGTCCATGAGAATGGGGGTTAGTCCCTTGTCATAGCTGCCCCGTGTGGACACAGCGATGGCCCTGCACCCTGACTATTTTCATTTTTTAAGGAAGAAATCTAACCTTTCCACACTTGTAGCAAACTCCATAGCTGATTACTAAAAATGGAGTGAATAAGCTGATTGATCAATGCTATCAACTCCCAATGTTATGATGTAAATGGCAGTGGTGGACCAAGGTCCATCTGCCGCGAATTTTTAAGCTCAAGAGAATTTTAGACAATGACAATTTTTCTGAAAGAAAAAGAAAACAATCTGGAATACAATGCCTGTACGAATTATCACAAATTAAAAAAAAAAACAATAATTGCACAAGAAGTCTTTCAGATATGTTAAACTTTATCTCAAAATTCACTTATCTAAGTCAACCCATTCTAGAGTAATTATTTTTTTTCGGTTACCAGACATAAAGTCCAGCATTATAATGTCCGTACGTCAAAATGTCCATGGAATGATGTTCACGTTGAAAATGTCCATGTTAAATCGTCCACGGTCAAAATGTCCATAGTTCTATAATGTCCACTTCACTCTGATGTCCACAGTCAAAATGTCCATAGCTCTGAAATGTACATTATATCCATTGTTCTAGGTAGTTATAGTAATCTATGTAAAAATGTTCAAGTAAAGAACTAACCAGAACTGAAATTTTTGAAGATGGAACTAAATGCTCAGTTAGTGCCATCACATAAGGGTAAGCCACTTCTTTCTTTTCGTGGGTACCTGTACCAACACCATGACTTTAATAGAGATAGGACAAAAATATATTGGCGATGCAGGGAAAGGAAAATTTGTAATGCTGCAATGACAACTAACAGCAACCTGGATAACATTCGGATTTTGCGGGATGGCACAGATAAGCATTTACATAGTGCCGATGAAGCAGGTATAGAAATAAAGTGCATCTTGAATCGTGTTAAGATAAGAGGAAGGGCGTTGGTTGTACTTCATCCATCCATTTGGCGATTTATACAGTGTATAAAGCGCGAAGGAAATGAAATTTGGAGACAAATATTGCAAGCAAGAGGGGGCCATACACAAATTAAAGAGCTAGTGGATAAAACGTATTTAACGAATCAAAGACAAATTCTCCAGATTGTGAGAAACTATAACAGGTACAAAATAAATGGAGAAATTCTCATATAGCTACCTTAAAAGTATTGGTTACTATCTTAAAAGTGGGGCTCCGGTTCCCGATGATTAATAACTTATTTGCACGAGTTACAGAATAAAATTTATTTTCACCTTACAAACGTTTTATCATATGGACTTTCTGTCTTATGGTCATTTAGTACAATATGGACATTTTCACCGTATGGACATTTTGACAATATGGACATTTTGACCTTATGGACGTTTTATCATATGGACTTTCTACGGTGGAAGCGTTTTTCCTGCAAAATATGTAATTTTTCAATAAGTTTTCATAACAGAAAAATTGTTATATAGTCCATAGTTTGGAAGATAGACAGGTTGGGTTTGCAGTAAAAATTTCACTTTTTTTTTACAGACATTTAGTCCCTGTATAAACATCAGGAGATTTCACATAAGTATAAGGACAGAAGTGAAACATCACTCATGGAGGGGTGTCCTTAAACTTTTGGTAAGAGCTGTAAGTAACTCGCAAAACTGTATGATAAAAGAAAAGAAATCTTGTAATTAACATCCACCAAATGAAAACAAAGTCTGCCCTCGACAGTTATTAATGATACAATTTGAAACAGATAAATTCAGTTTATAGAGTTCTCTATCGTTGCGTGTTAATTACGTTGCCTAGAACACGATACATCAGATCCATATCGAGAACAAATTTATAAACTGGTAATGAATATATAATATTGCATTGAATGTCGGGTTTCCCAAGGCATACGTCTTCCAAGTGCACGCATCTTCCTCCCTTAAGGTCAACGAAGGTGATTGAACCTTTTGGTCGATGGACCACATATCCCAAAATCAAATGTCACATGTTGCGGTTACGTCAGTCATGCGTTCTTTCTTCTATTCCTTTTTTCGTCTACATTACCCAGAGGATTGATGGCATATTGTTTATCGAACGTCAAGCGACGTATTTTTTTTCTCTCTTACAGTTAACTGTTCTCAAGTCTCCATTTCATTGTCAAGAGCTGAACACATTTATCACGGGTTTGGGGAACGGAGAACCGTGAATAAATTCTAATTGTGCAATCAAACAAATTTGGCCAAGCTTTGTATGTCGAAATATATTTACAGTCACTTTCGTAACTGGCAAGTACACGTAGTACAGCGAAGACAATGAAAAACGTGAACTAGAGTTTTCCTTCTACATTTCCGTAAGGCCCATATGCAGACATATTCGATAGTTTTGCCGTCAACATGACATAAGTCGCCGTAAAATAAAACACAGAACACGTAAAAAAAAAAAGTATCCAAAATCTTTGGAAAGAAAATCCTCATTTCCTATTCAGAGTAAGAGAGCAGATTATATATATATATATATATATATATATATATATATATATATATATATATGAGCCGTTCAGAGCAGAAGTGGTGTAAGTCAAAAATGGGTAATGAGGATTAAAGTAAACTTTCTGTAAAATACAGCGCAAAGTAGAAATTAATATTCAATTTATTTAAACTATTAGTAGTCAGTGGATAGCACGAAAGATATAATTGAGGGGTTGGGTGCAAGAAAGGCACTTCTCTCAAATGCAAGTTTTGAGAAAATTGATGTTGAAAATTCAAACAGTAATAATGTTATCTATGCACGCCTTTACATTTTGGGTACTCCTGACATCTATGATCACAGTACTGAACTACAACTTGGTGATGATGTGTATAACAGATCAGAGAACACAATAAAGTATTTTACTCAAAAAGGGCATATCCTCTAAAATGCCCTTCTTGCACCCAGCCCCTCAATTGCACTGTATTTTACAGAATTTTTACTTTAAACCTTATTACCCAATTTTGACTTACACCACTTCTGCTCTGAAAGGCTCATAGGGTAAATTAGGGTCTGTTGGACAGTCGGGCATGTTGGACACTACTCATGGCTACTTCCGTCATTGACTTCTAGCAGAATGTGGTGCCCACAAGTGGCGAGGTAACACGTTAAAGTACAAAGTGTCCAACATGCCCGACTGTCCAACAGATCCTAATTTACCCTATACATATATAATTATAAAACTTAAATCCTAACAATACTTTGTAAACTTAACAAGGAGGTCTCATATAGAAAGAGTGATATTTCTTGAAGTTTTATGCTGCAGAATGGATTCTAACACACCTGCGTTATGCACACAGACTATCTTTTCTTAAAAAAAAGTGTCTTGCTAAGTTACTTTACTATAGACTGCATTAGGGGCTGAATGACGATCAGTCAAGTACCCGCCATTAATAAAAGCAAAATAATTAGTGAAGTCTAGATTCAAAGTGTACACAATCGATTAGGTAAAATCACATGCTGATACTCATTATATTATTATAGCAGCGAATCTCTGAATGTTCACTTTTTGACTAGAAACGTTAATGTTCGACCTACAAGGCGAAAGAAACTGTAACGTATTGACATAAAAGGTTTACTTAGGCATCACTCGTGACACCATGGAAACAAAAGTGTAAGATGAATTTGGTTCCGTGGTTTTCCACGCGGATCGATTCGCTCCATTCTCTATTTAATGCCTCGAATATCTCGCTTCATTATTTGATATCTATTAATTGGATGTAGTCAGTTTGCCTGTTATATTATTTATTTAAACAAGTACATCATTACTTAACCTAAAAATTATATATACCAAGAATAAAGATGTTTCATGCAAGCAAGGGATTTCACAAATCTATCACTTTTATTGTTAGCATAATGAAATGAAGGCACAAAATATTACTGAAGAACATGATTAATAAACTGGAACAAAGGAATTTGTTATTGAATTCACATTTCTTAAAACAAACTTTTTTTTTTCTGTCTTTGAGAAAATATTAATTGCACGTAAGCCTACAACCAGCCATATTGTCTTAAGATTTCTATGTAGTGATACTACAAAAACCATAGGCCTAATTTAAAACGAAAATACTGCATTAATATTTAGCTCACATCTATAGTAATTCAAGGGATTTTAAATCTCCATTTATGAATAGATTATTCAGTCAGTTTACAATGTAGGGTAAAGTTGCCTAATTCCGTGATACGTTTTTTTCACCGAATGTCACGGGGTTGGGTATCTTGCTAGAAAGTTCACCGATGTCTCAAAAGTAGGCGAAAGATACAATCTTTCGAGAAAAATGTCTGGCGCTATGGTCGAACGGCGAAGCTTAGACTGACATTCAATTTTTAAAAAGTATTACGGGATTAGGGGTATCACGGAAACTTTACCCTACATTAACATCTTCTAACAGACAAATCAGTATTTTTTTTCTATTGCAAGAAACCACTCTCCTCCATCCAAGCATTGTCCTTCCCTTCCCTTCTCCATCGCTTCCAGAATGTCCTTTTTCCATGATATCATTGGTTTTCCTCTTTTCCTTCTCTTTCGTGGAATACAATCATTTTCCATCGTTGGTAGGCCTAGGCCCGATTGTATAAACCATTTAATCTTAGATCAGAGGTTAAATTGATCCTTGTTTCAGCTGAACTTGGGATTTTGTGTTGTATAAAGTCTAATCTGAGATTAATTTGTCTCAAACTAAAGTCAACTTTGACTGAAGAAATTTCTCCGATTAAGTTACATGATCCAAGTTCAGTTATTTCTTTTCTGTTTGAAATATACGAGTGACAGATTGTGCAAATAAAATATCCATTATTATTAATATTAATAGATATGATAGGTACATTTATATATATTTCTTTCAATTTCTTGCCTTAATACACAATCTTATATTTTATAAGGCTCTATCGTGTTCAGCAGTATCAAATAACATTAACCTATAATTATATTATGTTTATAACAACCATTAATTATTAATGGATATGATAGGTACATTCATAAATGTTCAATTAACTGTATTACTAAACGAAAATTGTCGTTTTGTAAAGCTTTATTATGTTTAGCAGTATCAAACACCATAACATGATAACAACTTGGAGAACAGTCAACCTTCTTCTTATTGTCCGCCATTATTTACATTGCACAAAAAACCAGTGTCTCCAACAGAGTGTACGGAAAGTCGCCAAAAAGTAGTTGCAAAGTCGCTAGATTTCTCATTATCAACAAAGAAAGATTAAATTTTGTCACTATGGGGTGCTAAAAAGGTCACTAAATCCATATTTAAGCAATATAAAAGTTAAAAGAAATTGTTGTTGAAAAAGAGTTAAAGTCGCTAGATTGGCTACACTGAACAAACCTGTCCGCGCATCACGTATTTCACCTGTTTATGCGATGTTGCCAAATCCTTTTCACGTGAACTTAGATTGCATTTGAACGAAGGTAATTTGATCGCAAAAAAGTTTTATACAATAGAAGAAGTGTCTGAACTCGGTTCACTTTTCGATCTTCGATCAAAGTTGATCTTTAGTCAGGGAGTTTTATACAATTGGGCCCTAATCTTTCTTCATTCATTCGCATCACGTTCTCGTATCATAATAATTGTCTTGTTAATATATCCTCTACAATGTTGTTCTTAACCTCCATTTTCTTCATTATTACAACATTTATTATTCTATTTCTTCTTCAAATTCTTACTGATCTTCTCCAGTAGTCTATTTCCAATGCCAAAAACTTAGTTTTAAAAATATTTTCAATTGTCAAGTTTGTGTATCACACAAAGTTGTACGTACTTCTAACAACTGATTTATAAATTTTATGTTTAGTTTGTTTTGTGATTTTTTATCCCATAATTTTTTTATTAAAAGTAGATATTTCATATTTTCCTTCTTTAGACATTCTTTAATTTCTATGTAATTTCTTCATGTGTATCACCTATATATTTATATTTGTTACTACAGTATATTTAATAACCCCTTTGTCTTCAATTATCAAATTTTCTTTCTCTCCTCATATATAGGCTAGTCACATTTTTCAAAATTAAACTTTAATCCAGATTTTTCATATACTTCAATAGGGTTCCTGCTCAGGTATTATAATTTGGCCATCTACAAATTATAAAGTATATATATATTTCTATCACCAACCAAAACACCCAGTTAGATACTCCAGTTAAATATCTAGTACAGGATGAAGTTATTGATGCTGCAGTTAGCGGAAGGTAAAGTCAGCGTTTAAGACAATATAGGATAATCAAAGGAGCATATCGCTATTAAAAGTGAGAACAACTTCTTTCACGGTAATCGAATCCTATTCTACTGAATTTTCAGCTTCATTATATAAATCACAGTGGAAAATTATAATTAAATCTGTGAAATAAAACCGATGAAGAGAAAAATTGGTAACTCAAAACTGTCTTTATTTTATAAATAATGCTGGCTGTTTTTCTTGCAAGTGACAAAAGAAAAGAACTGTAATTTATTAGCAATAAATCTAACCGTATATTATGATAAGCCATTAAAGAATCCACTCACTGAAACATGATTTAATCCTTCATTAATTTTGCACACCCGGGTGACTCATTTAATAAAAAACAAGGTGTTCACACGGGAATGTAATATTATACTTTTTTGACTGAAAGAAGAAGTTGCTAGCCAAGAAAAAAAAAATGGATTTAAAACACCTCACTTATATATAATTAAAATTGAGACAACCTTTCTGGAAGGGGAAGTCATATTCATCAAAGTCGCAACATCAAAGATTCTGAACAAAATCTCTCGACGTGCTGCTTATCCAGGAAGTGCTTGCAGAAGCATAACAAGACAAAAAGCGATCCTGTTCAATAAAGCAAACAGAGCACATACTTCCCCTTATCTGGTGCATGAACTGCAGTGACAATCCTTCGTCTATGGAACTATATTCTTGTACATCCGCTCTCTGCTCTGTATGGTATTGTTTACGCTTCTTGAAACTTACAGATAAATGATGCCATTGCATTACTTTTCTTTAACTCATGATCCGTTCACAACTTTTTGTCGCTCCTGTTGTTTTATTTCTTTTTCAATATCGATGATAATGGTAAGTATAGGTTCAGTTTGAATTTAACCCGAATAAAATTTATGCGTAAAGATCGTCTGTATATTCTTTGGAGAGATCAGCTGTTTCTAAGTTTTTGAGATATTGTATATCCACTGTTGAATATCGGTGCTTAACTCTCCAAACGAAACATGCTTCTCTATATCTTTCATTACCGAAATTAATTTATTTAGCATACAGTAGAGTCTAACATCTATATTTCATAGGGCCGATTGTATAGACCATTTAATCTTAGATCAGAGGTTAATTTGATCCTCTTTCTAGCTGAATTTGGAATTTTGTGTTGTATAAAGTCTAATCTCAGATTAATTTGCCTTAAACTAAAGTCAACTTTGACTGAAGAAATTTCTCCGATTAAGTTAGATGAACCAAGTTCAATTATTTCTTTTCTGTTTGAAATATAGGCCTACGAGTGGCAGATTGTGCAAAAAGAATAATCATTATTATTAATATTAATAGATATCGTAGGTACACACACACACGCACGCACGCACACACACACACGCACACACACACATATTTCCAATTTCTTGCCTTAATACACAAACATTCTTATATTTTATAAGGCTTTATCGTGTTCAGCAGTATCAAATAACATAACCTATAATTATATTTTGTTTATAACAACCATTAATTATTAATGGATATGATAGGTACATTCATAAATTTTCAATTAACCGTATTACGAAACGAAAATTGTCGTTTTATAAAGCTTTATTATGTTTAGCAGTATCAAACACCATAAGATGATAACAATTTGGAGAACGGTCAACCATCTTCTTATTGTCCACCATTATTTATAATGCACAAAACAAACCAGTGTCTCCAACAGAGTGTACGGAAATTCGCCAAAATGTAGTTGGAAAGTCGCTATATTTCTCATTAGCAATAAAGAAAGATTAAATTTTGTCATTATGGGGTGCTAAAAAGGTCGCTAAACCCCTATTTAAGCGACATAAAAGTTGAAAGGAATTGTCGTTGAAAAAGAGTTAAAGTCGCTAAACTGGCAACACTGAACAAACCTGTACAACCTGGCCCGCGCATTACATACTTCACCTGTTTATGCGATGTTGCCAAATCCTTTTCACGTGAACTTGGATTGCATTTGAACCAAGGTAATTTGATCGCAGAAAAGTTTTGTACAATAGAAGAAGTGTCTGAATTCAGTTCACTTTCCGATCTTCGATCAAAGTTGATCTTTAATCAGGGAGTTTTATACAATTGGGCCGTAGTGTTTCCGGAAACTGTTAATGCTTCGTGTTGTCGAAGTTGCTACCAGAAAGAGTTGCTATTTATTTCTAAGAGCCCGAATATTTTTATGTTTTATACTGTGGTGTTTTAAAGAATCGCAGATGGAATTGATTTTAGTGAGCTGGAAGCCAATTTAGCGAGATAAGGCCGTGGATTCACCACGTGATTACCTGAAATCCGCCTTAAGGTGGAGAAAACCTTGGAAAAACCAATCACATAATCAACCAAGCGAAAATCGAATCCACGTACCAGCGCAGCTTTGAATCAGCAGGCAAACTCGTTCATATTAGTCTATCAAATGTAAAGATATATAACTAACACCTTTATTACATATGAAATTAGCGAACATTGTGTTCAATTCATGAAGAATATGCGAAAAGAAATAACTTACTGAAAGCTTAGCAAGGCAATGAAGTCGACTCTGTTCATTCACGCTGTATCTATCTTATCGCAACCGAATTCTAGAGCCGTAGTTTGTTTTTGTATTCTTGAAAACAGTGATAAGGGCAAAATATTCCTTTACAGTTTACAAGAAATGGAAATGAATATTATAATGACAATTGCGGTCATGTCTCCATTGCTAACCTATGTTATTTTTTTAAGAAAGATAAGGGTAAATTCATTCTACTGATTACAATGTAAAATATGTCCGAGCCGGACATATTTATTTCGCTTTTATGGAAATGTTAACTCCGTCATGCATATTATAAGACCTTATCCAATGAATTATCTATTGAAAAACGCAGTTCAACAAAATTGACTCTAAATTCTTAGGTTTCATTCAAAGGAACTTTAACACTGTTTCTCAAAGCATTTTACTGTTATGCGAGGTATGTTAGATTGAACATGGAAACGTATCAGACAGAAAAAATGCGAACTACAATTCATAGGAATCCTACAAACTTAGGCCTAATGTTCTACTTATAATTTATCGCAGAATTTAATATAATTTGGAACTCAACAAACGCATGGCATGGTGTTTTAAAATCAGCTAGCCCTAAGGTCATCTCAGATAAGTCTGAATTAATTATATACATTTTTTACAAAGTCGCTATCACAATGTCAACAAATAATACTCACTAGATAATGGATGCAAAAACTCCATGCATTTACGAAATACGGTAGGAAACTATGTTGCACATTAACGGACTTAAAGAACCAAATCAAATTACACGCCACTACACACAATTTTCTGGAAGAATATCAATATTATATGCGTTATTTTTTATTTTATATAATTTAATATTACAGACTCGCTCATGGTACAGCACAATCTGGAGTTTCAACCTTGTCTAGAGCAATGCTATTTGTTTCACGTAGAGTTTCCCATATATTGTGGGTCCCTATCACCACGGCATGGCGCGTCCTCAGGTTGCGGATCGAGCAGACGGCCTCCAGATATGTAGGGTAGCTGTGAATATATTGAATAAGCAGTCGCGGACAGCCGATGACGGGTGGTCCTCCAGCTTGGGGGTTTGGCGAAGGGCTAACAACCCATCACCGTAAAAAACAGCTTGTTACGAATCCTTCAAATAAGCCTCGGAATGGGACTGATTCGCTGGCACGACCACAGCAAAGGAATAAGGTTTTGTATGAAATGGAAATATAAAAATTGGAAACTTATCTTTCGAAGAGGTGGAGAAGTTCAAATATCTTGGAGCAACAGTAACAAATATAAATGATACTCGGGAGGAAATTAAAGACAGAATGAATATGGGAAATTCCTGTTATTATTCGGTTGAGAAGCTTTTATCACCCAGTTTGCTGTCAAAAAATCTGAAAGTTAGAATTTATAAAACAGTTATATTACCGGTTGTTCTTTATGGTTGTGAAATTTGGACTCTTACTTTGAGAGAGGAACATAGGTTAAGGGTGTTTGAGAATAAGGTGCTTAGGAAAATATTTGGGGTAAGAGGCATGAAGTTACAGTAGAATGGAGAAAGTTACACAACACAGAACTGCACGCATTGTATTCTTCACCTGACATAATTAGGAACATTAAATCCAAACGTTTGAGATGGGCAGGACATGTAGCACGTATGGGCGAATCCAGAAATGCATATAGAGTGTTAGTTGGGAGGCCGGAGGGAAAAATATCTTTAGGGAGGCCGAGACGTAGATGGGAAGATAATATTAAAATGGATTTGAGGGAGGTGAGATATGATGATAGAGAATAGATTGATCTTGCTCAGGATAGGGACCAATGGCGGGCTTATGTGAGGGCGGCAATGAACCTCCGGGTTCCTTAAAAGCCAGTAAGTAAGTAAGAGTTTCCCAGTCTTGCAGAGTCCAAGTTAAGAGATGGCTAATGTGTATCGTTAAATTTTCTTAAAGACGCAAAAACTACGAAACTGTACAAGTACAATTGTTTACACTTACCTTATTGAAAAAAAAGATAATTACATATCATTATAACTCAACAAAAACAAAAAATTATGCTTAAAGCATTTCGATGTTTTGTACGTGACTTGGAAGTAACAACTTGGAAACAGAAAGAAGAAAGACTACACTATTCCAAATTTTGTAAACACCCACTCACACATAACTATATCTACACACAAATCTAAAACCATAATATTGTAAAACAGTCCCATTAACCAGTATTTAATAGTAAACAATACAGATAAAATCAACGTTTAACAGTCCACACCTGTGGAGTAACAGTTAACGCGTCTGATCGCGAAACCAGCTGGCCCGGGTTCGAATCCCGGTCGGGGTAAGTTACTTGGTTGAGGTTTTTTCCGGGGTTTTCCCTCAACCCAATACAAGCAAATTTTTGGTAACTTTCGATGCTGGACCCCGGACTCATTTCACCGGCATTATCACCTTCATTTCATTCAGACACTAAATAACCTGAGATGTTGATACAGGTCGTAAAATAACCCACTAAAAATATAAAACCGCAAAATAATTTGTTATATAATAATTTATAGAATAACACTAAGGAACTAGTTGTCTACAGCGATGACCAAACACCGCTTCCTAAGTTTAGGTCTATATCTGTATCTAGAACAGAGTCAGGAAATGTTGCAATTCTGTGCTCATAGCGAGTACTACTACTAGGTTCAAAAAGTTCCCGGAATTTTACTACCATTTTTCGTATTAATATATAACAAGGGATATTATACATTTGTTTTGTTGGTAACATTCATGATGTCATTTCCTTAAAGTTTGCTGATAATGGCAATTATTGGTTTTGAGTTGTAGGCAATTGTTTATCATAGTGTTTTGTTTGTTCGTCGCATTTTGTAATTATGTCCACAGAGCAAAGTACAAACATCAAGTTCTGTGTTTTGCTGGGGACATGATCAGTATGGCTGATGAAGATGGTGATTTCTTAAACAAAATGAAACTGGTGCTACTTGTACGACCCAGTCCCTAAACGACAGTCATCTGAGTAGAAATCGAAAACATCTCCTCGGAAGCAAAAATTTCCTAGAGACACTTCCAAAGGCAAAGTTATTTTAAATGTTATGTTTTATTTAACGACGCTCGCAACTGCAGAGGTTATATCAGCATCGCCGGATGTGCCGGAATTTTGTCCCGCAGGAGTTCTTTCACATGCCAGTAAATCTACTGACATGAGCCTGTCGCATTTAAGCACACTTAAAGCAAAGTTATGTTGGAAGTTTTCTTCGACTCTCAGGGTCTCATGCACCATGAGTTCATTCCAGAAGGTCGTACTGTAACGAAAGAATTGTACGTAGAAACCCTCCGTCGCCTCTGGGACGCAGTGAGAAGGAAACGTCCAGAAAAGTGGGTAGAAAACAACTGGTTCCTTATGCATGACAATGCACCTGCTCATCGCGCAATTATTGTAAAGAATTTTCTTGCCAGGCACAACATAACTGCTTTGGATCACCCACCATACTCTCCTGATCTCTCACCACCTGATTACTTTCTGTTTCCCCGTCTGAAAAGTCATCTGAAAGGACGGAGATTCGATGCTGAAGAGGTTATCGCAAACGCGACGAGAGCACTAAGACGGGTTTCACAAAATGGCTTCCAGGCCTGCTTCCAGGAACTCTACACACGTTGGCAAAAGTGTGTTGTTGCGGAAGGCAACTATTTTGAAGGGAATGCTGTAGAATAGTGTTTAAGGTACGTTGTTTCTATGATGCTAGCAAATTCCGGGAACTTTTTGAACCTAGTATGTATAATTTCTGTACTTAGTTTCAGAAGTACCATTAAGATCTAAAGTTCTAAACGAATATAACATTATTACTAGGCTGAAAAATTTAACTTATAATATTCATCTCCTATCGGTTTAACCTTGAAGCAATCAGTTCGCAGGTTCTTGTAAAACAGGACGAGACTAACATCCTGACAAATGATGTGAATTTTGTTATATACCTGTATTTTCTTAAGAGTATTTTGACTTTACCTGCTATGCTGTCTTATCTTCAACTTTCAGACTCTTAATGGCTCCTGTACCTCGAAAGAATCGTTAAATGAATAAATATATTATGTCATTTTTGTCGATTATTTAACGATGCTCTATCAAAAAACTGGGTTATTTAGCGTCAATAGAATTGGTGATAACGGGAAGATATTTCGTGAGGTGTGGCCAAGAATTCGCCGTATGTTACCCGATATTCGCTTTATCGTTGGGGAAAACATCGCAAGAACCCCAACCGGATAATCAGCCCAAATCGAACCTACGTCCCAGCGCAGCTCCGGATCAGCAGACAAACGCGCTACCTTCTAGCTACACTGTTGGCTAATAATATATTCTCTTGGAGAAATATAAACTAGAGAGGGAGAGATGTATTAGGGCACCCAAAAAAGAAGACTCTATTTATGCGATTAAATCTTTATATACACCCAGGAAAATATAATATAATTAATTAAATATATTTAAAAATTTCGTTTATAAAGCCTTCTTAAAATGTGTGCACTAACCGTCTTTCTATTATTTTATTCCCTGGATTAAATGAAAACATCATTTTATTTTTGTAAGCCTAAACCTTTCCTTGTCTGAAAATACATATTCCGCAGCTGAAAGGTATTTCGTATTAAAATCTACACAACTATAATAACTGATTTAAAAAAAGATTATTATTCGTCCAATTTATTTGAAAATATAACTCATGAAACACTACACTGAGAAATCATATTTTCACATCATACATTATCTTGTCACAACAATAGAGATTTCTTTGAAACATCTATTCGATATCTCAATTACGGTTAAAAACAAAAGAAAAATGAACCTATTTCTGTGCTTGTGCGCCGTTATACCCTTATTATATTACGAAAGGCATATCTCTCCACCGGAGGCTTTTTCAAACAAGACAACTGAAGCACAAAATATGTGTTACATGGCCTCCTGTGTGCGGTGGTTTTCTTCCACTTAATATGCTTATGTTACCCATCATCCTGCTGTGTTCATGGCCGACTAAATACAGCCCTCAGGTCTGTAATTAAATGCGCCTTCATAGATTGGAATCAAATTATCATCAGGGCCGAGGTAACAGCCAGAAGGTAGAATATTTCTAAGCCCTCTGGGTTCGTTGCCTTATTCAGGCTCAACTATAATTGAACATGACGGGACCAAGGCACCTGGATCCATGACCGGACTGCTAATACAGGTGTGCCAACATACTTTGTTGCAAATTAAAATTATACTAGAAATCTTGTGTGTGAATTCAACCGTGAGGATTTATAGGTTAAGTACGCTTCGATTTCTCTTGTTTCCAACGTTTAAGTAGCGCAATAAAGAGAATTCTTAATTCTTCGCACTGATTAGTACTCTGTAGTCTGTAGTCTACAGTACCAACTTCAGAAATGAAAGGCAAGCGCCACACTATGATTCAGGTTAAAAGTGGGAGAGAAGATTCACATTTCAATACACAGATCTGCAGTTGAGAACAAGAAAAAACAACGTGTGTAATAAGTGATAAGGAAATATAAAACCGCACATTAAGAGGTAAGAGGTCCATAATTTAGTTTAAAAAAGCCGCTTTAAGAAAAAAGCAACAATAAGATATATATTGTCAGATTTAAAAATATGTTGCATTTTGCTCTTTCCCCTCTAGGAGTAGAAGAGACATCCCAGAGATTTCTGTTGTAGAAATGAAATTATACACGGGTATTTTATTTCTCCATTATTGGATACACTCTGAACATTGAACAAGTAATAACTGCTTTACTGTTTCATAATATAATATAATATAATATAATATAATATAATATAATATAATATAATATAATATAATATAATATAATATAATATAATATAATATAATATAATATAATATAATATAATATAATATAATATAATATAATATAATATAATATAATATAATATAATATAATATAATATAATATAATATAATATAATGTAATGTAGTATAATATAATATAATATAGTGCAGTGTATGTATGTAATAGGTTTTTTAGTAGCTTATTTTACGACGCTTTATCAACATCTTCGGTTATTTAGCGTCTGAATGAGATGAAGGTGATAATGCCGGTGAAATGAATCCGGGGTCCAGCACCGAAAGTTACCCAGCATTTGCTCATATTGGGTTGAGGGAAAACCCTGGAAAAAACCTCAATCAGGTAACTTCCCCGACCGGGAATCGAACCCGGGCCTCCTGGTTTCGCGGCCAGACGCGATGACCGTTACTCCACAGGTGTGGACTGTATGTATGTATGTATGTATGTATGTATGTATGTATGTATGTATGTATGTATGTATGTATGTATGTATGTATGTATGTATGTATGTATGCATGCATGCACAGGAATGGATACCACAACTTTGTACAGAGAATTTCCACTAATTATAGACCTATTACTAATCTACATGACAATGTTATCTAAGGAAAAACGGTTACAGTTTAATTAAACCAGTGCAAATTTATAGTTTTAAAATTAATGAGTTATTAAGAGAAATTTTAATTTCTGTATGTCCTTAATTTACAAATTGGCTCTAGCTATGCTGAATTATTACAGCGAGACTAATATGTAATAGTATTGAATAATAAATACAAAGAATGACTTTAGATTATACAGAAATAAAATCTTACACTAACTTTTTAATTTGCCATAAATACATTTGTGGTCATGTAAGTCCTTCGTCAATTCTTTTTAAATTTATTTTTCATATTCATAACAACTAAAATTACTCCGGCCCTCTAATAATTATCGAATTATAACAGTCAAATTTATTTGCGACCATTTTACCGCCATTTCACAAAATATTCAACTGACAGATGAAGGTCACATAATAAGGAAATGGGGGTCTTCACAGTTGCCACGCAACCAAAAGTCGATATGCAATTTTGACGCTATGGCTTCACAGATTTTTGACTTCCTTATTGCCTGGCCTTCATCTGTCAACGGCGGTAGACGGAGAAGCCTGCAGGAAGAGCGGCTCTCTGGTTATGCAATTTTAATCAACGGACCTGGGCCTACCCTACAGCCATTGTGCGCATTAATGGCTCAGGCCACGAAAGCAGATCATGTAAAAAAGTGACACTCCATGTCGACGCCATCTGATGTTATCCGAAATGGGAAAGCAGGAATCAAGTTCGGACGAGGTTGCACAGCGGTGCTTAGAAAGCTTTTCGGAGATTTCTGGACAGGATGGCCAAAGTGCTAATAAAAATATCTGTACTCTTAATGCTACAGGGAGATTTTCAGGCGTTTTAACTGTAGAAGATCAGGGAGATTCCGGTAAAACGAACACTATCTTCTGTTTTAGTATTGTATACCATTATGGGGGATATAAGCGCAATGTTACTTAGAACAAGATTAAAAAAGTAAAATAGATTTACCAACAAAGACATTATAATCACGGAATGACAACTCAGCGGTTTAGTATTAATATTTAGTATTAGTATTTATTTATTTAACCTGGTAGAGATAAGGCCGTCAGGCCTTCTCTGCCCCTCTACCAGGGGATTACAACTATAATATGAACAATAAAATTACAATTAATATTAAATTTACAATTACAATAAAAATTAAAGTACGACAAGATTACCTGATTAATGAAAGCTAGACAATTTATCATAGATGTTAAGAACAAAGAATATTTTTGTATTTACTGAATTACAAATTAAACCTAGAATAGCAAAATTGTATAGTGATGAAATTACCGGATACTGGAATATTTTTATGATAGATTAAGAGAACTATTTACAAGAAACCATGTCTGAACGAGTCTCAATTACTGACCAAGTGCCTAGTAAGTTTGCGTTTGACTTCAATTTTATTTCGACAGTCCCTGATAGCTAGCAGGTAACGAATTCCAGAGTCTTGGCAGGGCTATTGTGAAAGAGGATGAGTATGAGGCGGTGCGATGGGATGGTATTGTTAGTATTGTTTCATGGAGAGAGCGTGTGTTCAGATTGTGGTGGGAAGAAAGGTAAGTGAAGCGAGATGACAGGTACGAAGGAATAGAAGAGTTCAAGATTTCGAAGAGGAGAAGTGAATGTAAATTTCTTTTCTTATCTAGTTTAAGCCACCCTATTGTTTCCAGGGATGGAGTATAATATGATCATATTTACGAACATTGGTTACAAAACGTACGCACAAATTATGGGCACTATATAACAATGTTCGCGATATAGTATAATCCTCGCCTATAATCCTATCATCGGGGGGTAATTAATTCCTCTGTGCAGGTGCACCCATTCCGACACTGTCAGACTATCAGAATCCAGGAAGGTTTTAGTTGAGCATATCTGAAGGCAATGGAAAACAACTAACCCATCATTTGTGAGGGTTAACTTTGATAAATCTACTTAGTACACGTCGTGGAGACAGATATACCAAGTGTTAATAGACATAATTAGCATATCTTACTTATTCATGAGAACAGATATACATATAAAAATAAAATATGACAAACGCCAGAGGAAATGAAGAGGATGGCAATGAAGATCGCTTAGTTTCACGTTGTTAGATTGGACGACTGATTCTCATCTCAACCCGTCATTCTAATACGACAGTGTGATGTCTTAATGCATTTTGTGCCTTCATTGGCACATGGAATCTGCTCTCTATCCCAAGTGAATTTTAAGTGATTTATTTTTTCTCATGATGAGAATATTAAAGGACAAGGCAATCATGAACGTAATAATGTGTGATGTAATACAAAATTTATCTTATTTGTAATCCCTCTTTATTTTCAAAATTCATAACAATGCCAAAGAAAATGCTAGTTGCTAAAATTTAACATCCACCCATTCATTGCATACATCACATCTCACACTCTCGTATATGCAGTTCTCTTCAGTAGAGGAGGTGTTTATTTTTTAGCCATACATAACATAAAATTTATGTCTTCCTGTATTCAGTTAAAATTTAAGATGTTGGGAGAATTTGATACTTTATTCACTTTTGATTAAAGTAAAATGTTACCCATCCTTACTGTCTAAGGCCCGATTGTATAAACCATTTAATCTTAGATCAGAGGTTAAATTGATCCTTGTTTCAGCTAAACTTGGAATTTTGTGTTGTATAAAGTCTAATCTCAGATTAATTTGTCTCAAACTAAAGTCAACTTTGACTGAAGAAATTTCTCCGATTAAGTTAGATGATCCAAGTTCAGTTATTTCTTTTCTGTTTGAAATATACGAGTGACAGATTGTGCAAATAAAATATCCATTATTATTAATATTAATAGATATGATAGGTACATTTATATATATTTCTTTCAATTTCTTGACTTAATACACAAACATTCTTATATTTTATAAAGCTCTATCGTGTTCAGCCGTATCAAATAACATAACCTGTAATTATATTATATTTATAACAGCCATTAATTATTAATGGATATGATAGGTACATTCATTAATTTTCAATTAACTGTATTACGAAACGAAAATTGTCGTTTTATAAAGCTTTATTATGTTTAGCAGTATCAAACACCATAACATGATAACAACTCGGAGAACAGTCAACCTTCTTCTTATTGTCCGCCATTATTTACATTGCACAAAAAACCAGTGTCTCCAACAGAGTGTATGGAAAGTCGCCAAAAAGTAGTTGTAAAGTCGCTAGATTACTCATTATCAACAAAGAAAGATTACATTTTGTCATTATGGGGTGCTAAAAAGGTCACTAAATCCCTATTTAAGCAATATAAAAGTTAAAAGAAATTGTTGTTGAAAAAGAGTTAAAGTCGCTAGATTGGCAACACTGAACAAACCTGTCCGCGCATCACGTATTTCACCTGTTTATGCGATGTTGCCAAATCCTTTTTCACGTGAACTTGGATTGCATTTGAACCAAGGTAATTTGATCGCAGAAAAATTTTATACAATAGAAGAAGTGTCTGAACTCGGTTCACTTTTCGATCTTCGATCAAAGTTGATCTTTAATCAGGGAGTTTTATACAATTGGGCCTAAATGTTGCTTTAGTAAAGAAATTTCAGTTTATTAAACTTCTACTCTATTCACCAGTGATTAAATTGAAACTGTATAGACTACATCCTTATTATTAAAACGTTGCTTTAGTAAAGATATTTCAGATATTAAACTGATACTTTATTCACTAGTGATAAAAAAATAAAATTTTCTCCATCCTTATTGTTAAAACGTTGCTTTAGTAAAGATATTTAAGATACTAAACTGCTACTTTATTCACCAGTGATTAAATTAAAATTTTCTCCATCCTTATTGTTAAAACGTTGCTTTAGTAAAGATATTTAAGATACTAAACTGCTACTTTATTCACTAGTGATTAAATTAAAATTTTCTCCATCCTTATTGTTAAAACGTTGCTTTAGTAAAGATATTTAAGATACTAAACTGCTACTTTATTCACCAGTGATTAAATTAAAATTTTCTCCATCCTTATTGTTAAAACGTTGCTTTAGTAAAGATATTTAAGATACTAAACTGCTACTTTATTCACCAGTGATTAAATTAAAATTTTCTCCATCCTTATTGTTAAAACGTTGCTTTTAGTAAAGATATTTAAGATACTAAACTGCTACTTTATTCACTAGTGATTAAATTAAAATTTTCTCCATCCTTATTGTTAAAACGTTGCTTTAGTAAAGATATTTAAGATACTAAACTGCTACTTTATTCACTAGTGATTAAATTAAAATTTTCTCCATCCTTATTGTTAAAACGTTGCTTTAGTAAAGATATTTAAGATACTAAACTGCTACTTTATTCACCAGTGATTAAATTAAAATTTTCTCCATCCTTATTGTTAAAACGTTGCTTTAGTAAAGATATTTAAGATACTAAACTGCTACTTTATTCACTAGTGATTAAATTAAAATTTTCTCCATCCTTATTGTTAAAACGCTGCTTTAGTAAAGATATTTAAGATACTAAACTGCTACTTTATTCACCAGTGATTAAATTAAAATTTTATTCATCCTTATTGTTAAAACGTTATTTTATTAAAGATATTTCAGATAATAAACTGCTGCTTTATTCACCAGTAACTAAATTAAACTTTTCTCCTTCCTTATTCTTAAAACGTTGCTTTAGTAAAGAAATTTAAGATATTAATCTGCTACTTTATTCACTAGTGATTAAATTAAAATTTTATTCATCCTTGTTGTTAAAACTTTATTTTAGTAAAGATATTTCAGATATTAAATTGCTACTTTATTCACTAGTGATTGAATTAAAATTTTCTCCATTCTTATTGTTAAAACGTTGCTTTAGTAAGGATCTTTAAGATATTAAACTGCTACTTTATTTACCACTGATTACATTAAAATTTTCTCCATCCTTATTGTTAAAACGTTGCTTTAATAAAGATATTTCAGATATTAAACTGCTACTTTATTCACTAGTGATTAAATTGAAATTTTCTCCATCCTTATCGTTAAAACGTTGCTTTAATAAAGATATTTCAGATATTAAACTTCTACTTTATTCACCAGTGATTAAATTAAAATTTTGTCCATTCTTATTGTTAAAACGCTGCTTTAGGAAATAAATTTCAGTTGTTAAATTGTAATTTTATAGCTTTGGAGGAAAAATGAATATTTCCATTATTCGCTCGTTTCAGTCATTCAGGTATAGTTAACATTAGATGACTCTGGTAGTACTTAAGTTACGTATATGTAAATAAATATTTTCATATGATATCATGTAAATAAATCAGTATCTTATCCGACGATAGTGTGCAGTATTTTACCTTTATTTAAGTGATTATTTATTATTCCATCCGTGAAATACAGTTGTTATTTTGTCAACTGTCCAAAGAAAGGTTGGAACTTCGTAAGTGACATAAATAAGACACAATCATGAGGGAACTAAGCCAGAAGATAACGAGGTAGGGTAGTCAGTTCATTCCCCTCCATTATATACATCGCTGACTATAACATATTTCATTAATAATTTGTTATTAAATATCACACGAGTTTTTCATTTCTTTCCCGTTGGTAAAGTTATGAAAAAAAAAAAAAAAGAAAACTTCCATTATATTACCTCTGACAAATCACATACTTACTGCAAGGGCACCTCCCCCCCCCCCACACACACACATGCATGCACGCGCTATGTTGCCACATTGGAAATATAGTTTTTTTTTTTAACTGAACTGATTTAAGTGCGGCGTTTTCATTGTAGTGTCAGTGACCTCACAAGTGTGAATACGAGAAAATATTAGTTTTCTTCTTCTTCTTAGTCGACATACTATTTCCTTGAGATTGCTTTTTGTTGTGATCCTGCAGCATGGAAAGTTTGAAAGAGGAGCCCATGTAATTTAAGCTTTAGAAGCAATATACTGTTTCTGAAGCCCTACACCTCAGCTGTCCGCTTGTATACACTGTCGCACCGTTGCCTGAAATCCTACACCAAGCCGGCATCTAGTCCTATTGTGTGCAGGCAGACAACCTGTGATCCTCCGCCCACACTCGGCTCTCAAGTAAACAGAGGTCAAAGGAATGAAAATCCAGGTTATGGGCAATGACTTACGAATAAAAATCTTGAATTAAACCCCTGTATTAGGAGTAAAGAAATTAAATTTTAATTGTTACTATTTCATGTAATAATGGTGTGCTTCAACTTTACGAGTTCCAATCAAGATTATTGATTGCTAGATTTGTCTATCATACATTCATCGTGTTAGTGAAGGAACTTATAAACGTTTTATTTATTTACTTATTTTAGAAAATACTGAAAAGAGGGTGTAATATTTCATTGCACATACAAAATTATGTTGTTTTCCCGCTGGAATTAATTATACTCTAGTGGCAAAGGGTGATTCGAGAATATTCCCCTGTTTCTTTGATATTTATTTAGACTCTTCTCGCAAATTGATTTCTGAACCATGACTTTATAGCTATAGAGTTGTTTCTGCAGCGAGTTTGTGATGATTTGACAACTGTTTGAAAACTCTTCCATCCTCAGCTATTGTGCATGATGAGCGTTGATCGGTTTGAAATTAATCTCTGTACGAACGCTCATTTACTTTAAAATAATTTACTAATCTCGTATATTGAAGATGTAATTAAATTTCACAGTATATTTCAATAATCAAATATAGATAAGCATGAAAACATAAAATATTACTGCAAAAAACACCTGTGTGCCAAACCAGTGGATAAAAGTAAAACACGACTATATTAATGCGCATGCGTCACGTGCTTTGAGATTGGTTTGACTTCATCTTCAAATTTTCCTCATCGTTAGGAAATGGCTTGATGACGGTTTGATTTGCTGCAAGAATGCCTGACTTTAATCAGCAAATAGTCAGAGTTTGAAGCTATCGCTACATGAATAGTAAAATCGATGTGCGCATGCGCATGACGGTTGGAAACTGCTGCAGAATAATCATGACGATTGGAAACTGCTGCAGAAACAAACCTTACAAGAACTATCAACAGAATGATTTTTGCCGTTTCACAGAGGAGATTTAAAAAAAATTTGAAAGGTAGAATGTCGAGGACAGAAAGTATTTTTTACAGCATGTAACAAGTTACGTCCTCTTTTTCGGATAAAATAATTAATCCCTGAACTGCATGCACTATAGCCTTGTGGAATTATTCTACTCGCACTATATATATATATATATATATATATATATATATATATATATATATATATATATATCGTTAGATTACTCAGCATTATCGCAAAATCTTCATTACTCAAAGTACAAATAATTTTGTCTAAAAAATCTTAAATATAAAATATAATGTACAAGAAACTATTGTAGTTTCCTTAGCATTTTATTATCATTTACTCTGATTTACATAAAATGCTGAGGCTCCTTTCTTGTAACTGCACTATTGAAGATTATTAATGAATGTTATTCATCTTTGTTATTGTACATTTTTGTCTTTATGACTTTTGTAGCTAGGTAGTTCAGTCTTCTTCCTACATACTCCTTCAGTGCATGCTTTAATACGTATGTCTACATAAAAATATATTTAATATTCTTTTTAATTCGATAATCATCATCATCTGTGTTCATAACTGAAGCACTAGAAAGCGTGTTTAAGCGTCAGAAATTCATTAACGGTCTTACTAATAAAAACTCTATATACAGACGTTTAACTGTTTTATACTTATACAATGAGTAACTCGTTTATAAGTCGTGTGTAAATTCCTTACTAATAATCACTATATACGTCGTGTATAACAGTATAACTGTTACACAGCTACGTCATAGTTTCGTTAATACTTCATTACGAAAGGTAATAGAATATATGGGATTCTCTATTGCATCCGGTAGAGCGCTCTAGTGTGCCGTGTTAAGTATCGATAGTATAACTGGCTCTGATCGATTACCGCACTATATTTTGGTCAAAGAGTACAAGCTACAGCAATATTATTCTAATTATTCTGTGCTCTTTGGTTTGTTCCTCTGTGGTTACAAAGCAACCATCATCATAAAATGACAGTCGATACGAACAGCTGTTACAGAGACGGCCATTTTTTTCTATATACAATGCTTAAACAAGAGGTATCGTGTATATAAATACTGCAAAGTAATTCCCATGTATAGTTACAGGCTGTTTATACAGTCATCGCTTATGCATGGTTTATTAGTAACTTTTCCTGTCCCAAATCTACATAAGTCTCGTATAAAAACTACACATGGTTTATTAGTAAGACTGTTTATATATAATTCATTTTTATTTGAAGAATTCGTAATGACAGTTTTTATAGAATATCCATGTGGAAACTTAATAAAAACGAGAAAATCATAGCTATAAGCTTTAAAGGAATAATACAGAGAAGAGAAAAAATAAGTAACCTTACTTTGTCCAGCGTCGAACCCATGGCTGTACAATCTCCGCCACCTCTGTTGTTATAGTGCCAAGTATGGAAAAGGTTAAAAGTCAAAAGTTCTTGGACTTCAGTTGCTTTTAATCCATGATATTAATTCGAAAGTTACAGAAGACAAAAAACAAGCACCGTGTATAATGAAAATAACTGGTAACCATGCAGTGGGTTAGAGTCATTCATAAATATCGGGTGCAGGGAGGGGGACTGAAGATTTAGACAGCTTATAACGAACCATCTGGCTGCGGCGAAGAGGCAAGAGAGAGATCGAGTAGGCGTTCAGATACGTAAATGTACTCAAAGCTTCTTCTCCACATATTATTGACATGTTTTTTCCTAGAGATTTAAACAAAAAATATATATTAAAGCATCTAATTAAAGTGTAAAAATCAGTTTTCTACCTACCGCCCTCTGTTCCTTTCATCATAAAAGTATTTGATGTGAGAACGTCTTATAAACCAAGGATCATCTTTTTCAGACATTGTTATACTAGTGATCTCAAAAATTAAAATAGAACAACTGACTCAGTGATTTCTCTGTTTTTTTTTGTCAAATGGTAAGGCTTACTTCTTGTGACGTTGCTCAACAAATCCTCTTTTCTTTACGTATAATTACGCCTTTGTCTCCACTAGGTATGCTGGGGACAACTTAGGAATTAACTGTCACAAAAAATTCAACTCACTCTCGCACAAGTATTTCCATTGTTCTCCTTGTGCTTCTGTTACTCTACTTGTATTCCCTTGCTCCTCTTGCGTTTCCCTTGTTCTTCCTAAACTATCCCTATTCTCCTTGTATTCCTCTTGTTCTCCTTGTTTTCCCATTGTTCTCCTTGTATTCCCCTCGATTTTATTTTACTTTCTTTGTTCTCCTTGTATACCTCTCCTTCTCCTTGTTTTCCCATTATTCTCCTTGTATTCCCCTTGATTTTATTTTACTTTCCTTGTATTACTCTTGTTGTCAGAGTTTTGCCATTGTTCTTATATTCCCCTTGATTTCATTTTCCTTTCCTTCTTCTCCTTGTATTTCTCTTGTTCTCCTTGTTTTCCCTTGTTCTTATATTCCCCTTGATTTCATTTTTCTTTCCTTCTTCTCCTTGTATGCCTCTTCTTCTCCTTGTTTTCCCATTGTTCTTCTTGTATTCCCCTTGATTTCATTTTCCTTTCCTTGTTCTACTTGTATTCCTCTTGTTCTCCTTGTTTTTCCATTGTTCTTCTTATATTCCCTTGATTTCATTTGCCTTCCCTTGTTCTCCTTGCATTCCCCTTGTTCTCCTTGTTTTCCCTTGTTCTTATATTCCCCTTGATTTCATTTTTCTTTCCTTCTTCTCCTTGTATGCCTCTTCTTCTTCTTGTTTTCCCATTGTTCTTCTTATATTCCCCTTGATTTCATTTTCCTTTTCTTGTTCTCCTTGTATTCCTCTTGTTCTCCTTGTTTTCCCATTGTTCTTCTTATATTCCCTTGATTTCATTTGCCTTCCCTTGTTCTCCTTGTATTCCCCTTGTTCTCCTTGTTTTCTCCATTGTTCTTCTTGTATTCCCCTTGATTTCATTTTCCTTTCCTTGTTCTCATTGTTTTCCTCTCGTTCTTCTTGCGTTTTCCTTGTTCTTCCTGTATTCCTCTTGCTTTCCTTGTTTTTATCTTATTTTTCTTATATTCCCCTTGCTCATGTTTTTCCTTGTTCTCTGTATTCCTCTTGTTATTGCTCTCCTTGCATTTTCTTTACTGTCCTTATATTCCTCTTGCTCCACTCTTTCCTCAGTTCTCCTTTTATTCACCTTGTTCATTGTCGGAATTTTATATCTTCAGCCTTTCTACAGAAACCTCTATCTAGTTCATTCACCTTATATCCAGACGTCAACCAACCTTGCCGGTACAGGTGAACTAGAGAATGGGGATTGAGAAGTCGCGTTCTACAGGTACTAAATGTACTAAATTTGCCGAACGCTGATATAAGATATAAGCAAACGAGGTGCGAAGTAGGAACAAAACTGAAAAAAAATAAGCGTGGTAGTTGGATGAGACATATAAAACAAATATATATTATAGAATAAAACACGTGACCAAAAGAGCGTAGAAACGACAACCACAGATTGCGGTTGCAATGATTCAACAACAGAGTTGAACAAATCCGTTGACTCGGAACAAATTCCATTTACTCAGATGTATGCTACCAATGTTACGTTAAAGGACATAACGCCTTCTTCTTCCGAAGCTACGAAAGAAATGAGGCCATCTTCGTCATTCTTTCGACGCGGTTATCACAGTCTTGCATCTCTTTACGTTACATTAAACGTCGTTTTGATGAATATTGTAGACGAAAAGCCGTGTAAAAGAAGGTAAACGATGCGAAGAAGGAGAAAAAAAATACAGGTGGGAACAAAAAATAAAGATATAAGGTATATACAGATGAAAGATATTGTTAGGAAGGCGCAACATAAGAGAAAAAAGTATCGAGGAAGTCGAGGAGGAAGGTTGAGAACACCTAAATAAAGAGTCGTCTTGCGCGCCCGCATAAAAATTTAATGATGTCTCCCAGATTGTCATCCTCTGCAGACCGTATTGATGCATGGCCTCCTTTTCCTCTTATCAAGTCATCAGTCATAATTCATTATTTTTTTCCCGCAATTTAATACCCATAATTCTGCCATGGGAGTCAGCGTGCGGTGGGTGTTATTATGTTGATAGACAATTTAAGATAAAGCAAGGTGAAGCTCTTCCTCAGTCACGGCGGTGAACACCCGCGTATGAACGATGCAAACCTAATGATTCCATTTCTATGATTCTGCATCTTCATCATTTCAAACACTAGAACAAGCCTGCACAAGGTTTGCGCTTTCCGAGCCGGCTCACAGCTCATGAGTGGAATGCAGATATTAGCTGCGCTTTGTACAGGGACATCATTTTATTTTTACTTGCATTTTTATTGTACCTGCATTTCTGAATGTACTTCACTCCCACCCCTTCACTAATGTCCTTGCTCCCGTCAGACACACAAACTTACGGCCGCTGTTGCATTCGAAGTCTTCAAGCAGTGAAGTAAACACTGCAGTGTATAGTGTGTTTCATAAATATGATTGCGTTTTCTATAGAAGAAAGAACCTATATTAATAATATCGTACTAAAAATTATATTCAAGAAACGATAAATTCAATTTCAGAGAATATGCTTCAAAATGTTTTTAATAATATGCGTACTGAATTGAAGCCTGCATTATAATGAACGGCAACCATTTTCAGCAATTGTTTAAAAATTCAGATTAGCTCTTTTTTGAATTGAGGTGGCTAGAAGCAAAGGAACGCTAGTGACATTTGTAATAACATGAGTTAAGTGCATCCAGTGTAAGCAAAAGTATCTAAAATTTTAGTGGCAAAGGGATATTTTAATCGCATCACACATTAAAATTTAAATAAAAAATTTCACCGATTTTACGAAAGCTTAAACATTTAAACCCCATTTTCTCAAAAGTAACTTAAGTGCACTTACAGCCCTTTACTTATGATCCCCTCAATTTAAATGCACTCTCTATATTGTATGATAACATCAATAATTAATATGCTAAATAAAGTAGACATTACATAACGAACATAGCCACCTGAAAAGTTGAGTTTTTGAAAAAAAAAAATGTTACTACTCTACTATGTTTTGATAAATTCCGTAAAAGTGATGATCAAACTGAAAATCGTAATAGGTATCGTATTTCCCTACAACATAAATGGATACACTGCTTTTCTCTCCTCCTATACCTAGTAAAATGATTTGTTTACATATTGCACTAGTAACATCAAACTCTTGTAATGGAAGGGGGCAACAGTGTTTCCGAGTACAGTGTTAAAAATGTTGGTAAAAATAAAGTGATGTCCCTGTATAAGGGTGGACTGGAAGAAGGGGTGGATCTCGTACAAAATATAAACAAAAGGAAGTACTATTACGAGTGCTTATGAAATGAATTCCCGTTCAGTGTTTGCAAAATGATCTTGGACTATTATTAATTAATAAAAACATAATTATTTTACAGAAATAATAGAGATTCTATAGCTACTTAAATGTACAATATCATTCTGTTATATTTTTATTTATCAGCACATCAAAACGAAGTTTTATGCTATTGCAGCTGAAAGGAACAGTAGGCCTACTGATCATAATGAAACATCAGTTATAGATGTTCGATGTCTGCCTTTATTAAAGTTGATTATAGAAAACACTTGCTCACAAACATAAATGTTGAGCCAAACATAGCAATCATTTTCACAGCCAGCCTGTATAGTCGTGGATATTATTGTTAATGTTTAGTTTTGTAAAACTCAACCAGGCTAGTAGTTTTATTCAAACGATCTTTAGCCCTTAGGTCACATAGAAGATCAATAAGTTCGAGCTGTAAATCGTTAAATGTTAAATGTTCTCCCGCTCCGAAGGAGCGCGCGCGCTCGTTGAGCGCTGTTTGTGCAGGCCTGCACTAGAAGAACTTCCTGTTCTCACTTACCTTACAGCAGCAGTTCCCAAACTTTTTCAGCCAAGGAGTCCTTTTTGAATTTTAGTGACATATCTTCAAATTACATGAAGGGGAGTAAAGCCGATTAATAATGGTCACAAGTTCCTAAAAAAATATTATCATGTTCTAAAAATAAGACGAACTCAGTCTACTATCAAATTAAGTGCCTAGACTTTCCCTGGAGTAAAAGACAGTCGGAACGTGGTGCCGACCACACCACCTCATTCTAGTGTCAAGGTCAACAAAGCATGGGGCTCAACCTCTATGCTCCCTCAAGTGCCTTCATAGCATGTAAAGGAGCTACCTTTACCTACCTTTTAACATAAGACGAAGTGATTTCTCACTTGGAGTAAAATAAATGAGGAAGAGTGGCAACTTCTCTTACATACTTGCAATGCGTGTAATCTCACATTAAAATTTCAGGCGTTACAACAATTTTTTTTTTCTCTCCCAGGAAGAAGAACGAATTGAAACCATTATTATAATGTCCCTTTATAGATTTGGTCATTTCAGAAGAATAAATATAATCTAAAAATCACAACTTACCAGCGTCTAATATCCTTTGTTTTACGCTGTGTTGCCTCCCGTGCCAGAATTGCCAGGCTTTAATCTCGTCCTCAGGACTCTTCTCCTCTCGGAACATGAGCATCACGATGCTCTGGAAGAAAAAGAAATTCATATCACACATGCATTCTGTCATTTATTACGGATCTTAAGATAACAATAAGTTTGATTATTCATCTTTCTCAAGAAAAATACTTCCACTGAAGGAATAGTTAATTTTTTTTATAAACACATGGGTACCGCTGTCACACATCCTACTTTGAATCGACACTTCTACGATGCAGGGTTTCATGTAAGATTATGTTACGAATCCAGAAAAAAATATACAATATCATCATTATCTCTCCCGTGCGAGATCACAGATTGTCGGACTCTATCAACGTTTCAGAATAAGCTTAGAAAGATGTCGTTAGATAGGAGCTACACATGTTTATTACACTTATGCCTGTATGTAAATCAGTATTCCTATATTACTCATAATTTAGTATTTTTTCCTCCCTTAAGACTTTAGCTTAAGACGATGTGCTACTGAAAATAGTAGAATTTTGACAAATTATATCTTTTTTTATTTTTGCTCTAAAAATGTACGGTTTCATAAAATTTTTATCTCAATATCTTAATAATAATAATAATAATAATAATAATAATAATAATAATAATAATAATCCGTGGCGCTACAGCCCGTGAAGGGCCCAGACCGACCAGCCAGCTGCTGGCCTCACGCCCACATGCTGAAGCAGAGGTGAACGATCATCCAATTAGAATAGAGGTATCGTGTGGTTAGCAAGATGATCCCCCCAGCCGTTATAGTTGGCTTTCGGAACCGGATTTCGCTACCTATTGTAGCTCCCCAAGTTCATCACCATACTGGGTGGGCTACCGGTCCCATACACTGGCCGAAAATTCACGAGAAAATTTCTTCCCTCATGAGGAATCGAACCAGCGCGCCTGCCGTAACTCGAGTCCTAGGCGGGATGCCTTAGACCATGACGCCACGGTGCGGGACAATTATAAGTGTAATTTAATGCAATTGGTAGAAATTGTGTTAATGTATAAGTTATGTGTCACCATAACTTTTAATTATCTAAAAAAAAAAAGTCTATGTTTTCAATGCCAAGTATTCATTTTACTTCTCAGAGGTTAAAGCTAGAATGTTGAAACTTGGCATACTTATTCATTAAAATCTCGGTTGTGCAATAGAGTATTTGATTGGCTGTATTCCGCATAGTTTCATTACTAGAGATTTATATGTAAAGCAGTATTAATTTTTATTGATGTTTGAACAGTGAAGAAATTATCCCTTTTTTTCACAAAGGAAAAAATTAGTGTAGAGCATTAACTGATGCTCCATTGTAATATAATATTCAGTGTTGTCTTAAAAATAGATTTAAAATATTCTAATTTTTTAGAAATAGAATTTTTACTAAGAAAATTAAAAAAAATGTAACTTTACTTTTTTTATTTTTATGAGAAAAGATTGAAATTAACAATGTGTGATTATGATATTGATATATAGTCATTCAAAATTTCAACCCTCTAGCTCAGAAACTGTGAATTTTAGGAATTTCAGAATCACATCGCTTTAAGATTTGTTCTTATATTATGTAATATAGTTTCGTTAACTGTCTGTACGTTATTTTTCCATATTATTATATACTATATTACATTACGAATAGTGTAAGTTTTTAGTAGGTTATTTTACGACGCTGTATCAACATCTCAGGTTATTTAGCGTCTGAATGAAGTAAAGGTGATAATGCCGGTGAAATGAGTCCGGGGTCCAGCACAGATAGTTACCCAGCATTTGCTCATATTGGGTTGAGGAAAATCTCGGAAAAAACCTCAACCAGATAACTTTCCCCGACCGGGATTCGAACCCGGAGCACTTGGTTTCGCAGCCAGAAGCGCTAGCCGTTACTCCACATTGTGGACAGCTACTATGTTATAGTCTATTATTACTAACATCTATGACATTTATCATTTAGCTAATCTCATCGAATGTAATAATTTTATTATATTATGCCAATGACTTTGTACCACAGGTTGATGTATGGTGAAGTGGAAGAGAAGGCATAATGGTCTTAGTTTCATCGTAATACATAATTCTAATTCTAATTACTAATGCGTTGTAATTTCAAAAGAACCGTCCTCATTGTAACAATCGTTCTATTTACATAGAACTCGTTTCTTTAAAAAATGATTAAATTTATTGTACTCGTTTCTTTAAAAAATGATTAAATTTATTGTACAACTTTAACTAGTACTAAATCTGTTCTCAGATTTTCACTTAGAGTCTGGAACCGACATTTAATCACAGTATCTTTTTTGGGGGGAATCACAATATAAATGTTATAACAATATGAATATATTATTAAGCTCACGTTCATGATCGTTCGGAGTACTTCCGCGTCATGTAATAAGAGACAGACAATATGCAATATCTCTTCTTCGAATCATTGAATACCAACAGCTGTGTACGATATGTCTTCCATATTGACATCTGGGGAAGTTTTATGAGCTGTATTTAATACATCCGCTACTGACTGTCAGTCTCTCCGATCTCGAATGTGTTCCGCTTTAATGAGTTCTCAGAGGCTAGCAATATAAAGTAATGTGTACGTAACTCTCTTGTCTGCAAAGACTGAAGCGCTAGCATCGCTTACTTCATTGCAGCGTGGATAAATGTGCTGCTATGCAGCCACTGAAACCCGCGGCATGGATAACCTAACAAAGCGATGCAAATTTTACCGTTTTCTTAATATCAAAGCTCACAAGTAATATATATTTAATGATAAGGCAGAATCTGGTCTTTTCACAGAATTCTGATATCTCTGCAATAACGATAATTGTATTAATATATTACTGAGCAATTCATATAGTCTAGGGCAGCGTTTCTCAAACTTTTTTTAAGTGGGGACCACTTTTTAAAGTCAGAACAGTTCCGCGGACGACCTTACTCTTGTTCCCTTCGAAAGCAAATTTATCATTTTCGTAGCATATTTTAATACCAGTATATCTATATTTTAAAATCGAATTAAGGTTCGGTACTTTGGTCCTCCGTTACGAATTCGGGTGGTCCCTGGCTGGGTTACAGGCGCGGCGCCAGATGTGCAGGGAAAAGATGTCGAGAAACACTACGTGTATAGTGCTTTAAATACCTGTTTTGTTGCTGAGAGTAGAGTGGGAAGTCGATAGATGGGTAGTATAATAAATTTCATAAAATGTCAGTACTGGGAGAAAAAGTGAAATTCGATTGTCATGTGTCATTTCCAAACTCCGAGATTTTAAGCTATAGTGTGATACGCAGTTCGTTTGAATTTTATTTTTTCTTCTGTCTTTTTTGAAGGACCACAAGGGCAGACCTCGAGGACCACAGGTGGTCCGCGGACTATAGTTTGAGAAACGCTGGTCTAGGGTAAAACGAGCGGCTTTTTTAAATTGCATAACTTTGTGTGTTTTGCACCTTTGCAAATTGGTTTTCTTCAAAAACGTGCAGAGCAAGATTCCTTCCCCAGACGAGACAGGGTCAGAAGCCCAACCCCTTATACTCTATATCAACATCGGAAATCACCAAGACTACAATCCATCTTATTTTCTAACTATTTCAGATGATAGATGAAATGACAGCATGGTAGTCTATTCTATTAGTCCCCCTCCAGTGGAGGACAAGAACTGGGACTGTATTCGCAAGCAGGCCGTTCTAGTGGGCCCATTGTACTACCCGAGATGGAATGGTGTGCATGCCATAAAGCGCCCCGCACTACAAATTCCCCTACGGGCCGGCTCCGAACTCCCCCCTACATGATTCCTTCACCTTTCCGCGTAGACCACACCGCGGTCCCTCAACCCCGGTCCATTCTTGTATTTTTAAATGTTTTACATAAAGTAGGCCTGCAGGCAAATATTAAAATAAAAATAAATTTCACAGTTGTCAATCCAGCTCCGACTACAAAGATTTCCAAACAAAAAATCAGTTATTTAATTAATGAAATTGAAGAAGTAGATAACGGAAAGATCAATGATTCAATGCTATGTTTTACAAGACCCTTCGCAATATTTTTATGCAGGAGAAACAAAAAGACTATTTTTTTTTTAATTTTATACAAAATTTCAAGATTTTAATTACAATCAACTCTGGATACAGTGAACTCAGTTATAGTGAACATTCGGCTATAGTGAACCTAAATCGTATGTCCCGACCTGCATACATTATAAAGTACATTAATATTTCCGTTTATAGTGAACCCTCACTTCGGTTATAGTGAACCTAAAAGTAGAACTTTCCCAAGAAAATGTAATTTTATGGCCAAAATGGTAATTTAGGAAACTCTTCCTCCTATAAAATTCCAAGAATATGTTCAGAACAAAATCTCAAATCATCTACTCGTTATGTGCATTGAAAGACATAGGATTTGTTCAGCTTCCTGGAGAGCTTGAAACATGTTAAAGAGAACAGTGTACGCAGTGATGGAGAAAGGACTTCTTTAAAAGAGGTTATTCGAAGTATAGGAAAAGGAAGTGTTTTCTTTTGTAAAAGGGAGTAGAGTGATGACTAAAGGGTAAATACAGGAAGGATTACAGTATAATGGTTCTCAACCCTTCCTCCCGCGTCTTTGTGAAAGTGAACCCGGGGAAATTCCAAGGCCGAGTACACAGTCGGCATACCTCTAGTGGGAAGAGGTGCGAAATTAGTCAGTGCCTGCTACCTACATGGTCAGATTAGATTCAAGTTTCGAACTGTGAACATCTGAATGACGAAGCATAAATTGTTTAAGTTGGAAGATAAAGTGAACATTATTACTGATATTGAACGTGGTCTGTCCCGAGTGGACGGACATTAATACTGTATGTATAGCAACGTCAATAGTATAAAAACGCACACTTCGGTTTTAGTGAACCTCTGATATAGCGAACGAAATATGCTGGTCCGAAGAGGTTCACTATAACCGGAGTTGACTGGAATTGGCATGACAGGGCAGGGAAAAGATAACCCTACACTACAAATACATAACTATTAAACACACCTAGGTATTTCCTATAATATGATTTAGCTATTTAGTTTATACTCTTGATAGTCCGACGTCTATGTAAAGTGCGACGAAACATTGTGTGCCTGGTTAAGGAATAAATGCTATGGAGAGAATCAGACTACACTAAATATGAATAACGAAAAATTGGGAGGAAAAATGTGCTCTTTCTGGGGAAGAATCGGCGTTATCCGGATAGCGCTACCACCAACAACGAGTGACCATATATCACGTGATCTAAGTTCGGTGGCGGCCCGCAGTCGATTCTACATCAAGCCCGAAACATACAAAAGGAAAGGAAATGATATGATGAAAGAGGGAAAATGTAATTATGGTGGTGAAATCAATCCGAGGTCCAACGCCGAAAGTTATCCAGTAATTCTGCTTCGATTAGTTGAGGGAAAACCTCGGAAAAAACCTCAACCAAGTAACTTGCCAAAACCAGAATTTGAACCTGGGCCCGCTCGTTTCACGGTTAGACGTGCTAACCGTTACTCTACAGCGATGGACTGAGGGTAAAGTAGTGCATGTTGAAAGAATGAACGTGAGAAACGAGAGTATCCCGAGAAAAACCATTTAATTTTTCTACCATCAAGATCAGTCAGGAGATCTAGATGAAATACCAACGTGAGCTACAGACGCGGCACTCTAGGAATGTCACTCTGTTTAATTATACACGAAACAGTCACGAGTCGTAATTTTAAATTAAAAACTTTCATTTAGCTAATTATTCGTAAAAAAATATATTTTATACAAGGCTCATTTTATATCAAAAACACACGTTTGTGACTTCAAGTAGAATACTTATTGCTCTTCAGTTTTTCCTCCTTGCGTTTATACTACGTTTGTTTCAAATGCCGGTAAGACAGGAAGTCATAAGTTACTCGTCCAATTAGGGAAGATACGTTGCTATGGCAATACGCAAGTCTCGTTAGCTGTTCGGTGACTTGTCCTTTTTTTGTTTATAAAGGTATATATAATTCTTTTATCAACTTCTCGCCGTTTCAGTCGTCTACATGTGACGAATGCCGTTGCCTTATTTTATATGAAATAAAAATCCTTTTTACTAAATAATAGTAATAAAAAATAGCGAATTAACATTTCTCGACAATTTTCAAAGAAAAACCTTTTTTCTGCGGAACGACATAGTTTGACGTGTCATTACATCAGGTAATCGTACTCTTCTCTTTTTCTTTCAGAGATGTGGAAAAATGTTGTTCTATACACATTTGGGCATAATGATTGAAAACTATATAGCCTCCATGTCATTGTACCTTCCTCAACAAGTGTTTCTGTATCCACGCACAAACGCTTCTGCAATTAGTCCATCAGACAAGTACATAAAAGAAGAAAATCAGCTGCTAAGAATAAATCTTGTTGCATTACTGGGACGCGTCATG